>NC_133534.1:210606961-210916961 GCF_048544455.1 Silene latifolia | reverse complement strand
AATAATTAAAAAGGGATTAAGAGAATTATACCTACTAATGATTCCAATAATAAAGCAAAGAATAAAAGAAGTACTTGATGCTTGATTGAGAGGTTGTCAATCTCCCAACAATAACCCAAATAATCTTCAATTACCCAAAATAAAGGATGAACAAGAGAGAGATTAAGGAAATAAAACTTGTATTAAAACTTGATTAATTGTTGATTACAATAATAAAGAGAGATTTGATTGATATTAACTACACTAAAGATTGCTAAGAAGAACATGCTCTTCTAATTAGACTAATGGGGTATTTATAGTGGGGATTAGGTGGAGGAATTAGGGTTAACTAAGGGCTTAAATGACGATTAAGTCCCGACTTAAGGAAACGCCGGTATTTTTGGAAGGATGGGCATCTTTCTTGAAGATTGAAGAAACGAAATTATCTGCCTGGGAATCCGTGCGTCTTTAGCACGGGACGGGCAGATTCTGGGGTCTCTGCCCGGGCGTCTTCTAGAGTTGCTACCCGGGCGTCTTGGAGTGAAGACGCACGGATTGTGAAGGTGGAGGACGGGCGTCTTCAGGACAATCCGCACGGATTGCTGTGCAGTTTCATTTCTTCTTCTTTTCTTCCTTTTTCTTCATAAGATCCTTGGGGATTTCCTTGGGGATGCAAGGATCGTTTCTCATCATTGCCCATTTACTATAGTATGTACAAAGGCCTTCTAATCTTGTCTCTCCTTGATGCTTGGTCATTTGAATTCAATCAATTTAGTCTCGTTTTGTCATGAAAATGCAAGGTTTGCACTCCTTTCCTACCAAGGGATCAAAACCTCGAAGAAATGCAAAACAAAGAACTAAAGACAATAAATGACCCAAATATGCACTAAAAAGCATGGGAACAAGGCTAATTCGGGGACTAAATATGCTCTAATTATGGTCACATCAAATATCCCCAAACCGAACCTTTGCTCGTCTCGAGTAAAGAGGTGACAAAGACTAGGACCATTATTTAAACTAACCTAATAACACAGCCGATATGAGACAATTAGAGGGTCTCACTCCGCCCCTTCAACTCACAACAAGACAACCATGAGGTAGGATGCCTTCTTGCAAGGCAAGGTGGGTCTTGCCAAAATGGCGACACATCCAAATATGAAGCCCACAAAATCAAATAATGGATGCACCTACAAAATAATAGCCACTTTCCTCATCGAAGTGGCGGAAATTATCTACAAGGGAAGCAATTCAAGGGTACACACTCCTTCATAGATGCAATTTCTTCAAACTACTAAGCCTAGAAGGATACCAATAAATCACCTCCAAGTTGTGTCAAGCTAGGGTACCTTTGTCCTCAATCGTTAAATGCTTTTGTCAAGAGTAGACTCCCTATGGTGTTAGAAACACTGGAGGATCGCGGAATTCCCCCTCTTGCCTAGACAAGAAGAAGGGTTGTCCCCTCTCTACCATGCACAAAAATGGATACGATGGATAAAGGGATCAATAGATATTTGAGTTTCACTTTGGGAGTTTGCTTTTGTTTTTGTTTTTCCCCCCAATTTCTTGTGGCATATAACATTTGAGAACACTTTCTTGCCATTTCTTTTTTATTTTTGGCATTTTAACACTTGCAAACTTCAACATTTCTTTGCATTTATTTTGAACATTTTCAAAGTCACCCAATATGTAGTGAGGGTGCCTTATATTTGAAGCATAGGAGTTCTATTTTTACTCCTCTTTTCATTTGATGCATTTTTTTGCAAACTTTCTTTCACTTTTCATTTCATTGAACTCAAATTGATTTCTTTTTGTGCCCATTTCCTTTGGTGACAAAAATGTGGTAGAGCATGGATGATGGATGGATGGATGCATGGTTTCAAGGGTCACCTTGGAATAAACGGTAGCCAAGGAGTTATCACACCACAAGGTACTCTTGACTAGGCCTTAATCCATGGGTCAAAGGATACTAGCATGACACATCCTAGGGTGTTTTACAAGTATTCTAACAAGCAAAGTCTTAAGAATAAAAAGCATCTACTAGGGCCTATATACACTTGTCAAGTTTCCCAAGTAGACGGTTTCGCAAAATTTTCTAACATGCAACTACATGCCATGATGCAACTAACATATAAACATCCTAATGCAAATGATTCTACCAACTAATATGACATATACACTAAATGCAAGTCCTAAGTTCACATTGTTTACCGCATCAATCAAAATAAAGCCACATAATCATTAACATAAAGAGGAAAAAGGAGATTGGAAAGATCATACCATGCGGTCTTCAATATCGTCATGTCTCGGATGTGGCATAGTCGATCAATGTGAACAAGGGTAAAACAAACACAATATATACAACAATATATACATGAGTACACTACAAAGGAAATAAACTTGTTTTTGGTTTTTCAATTATTCAAATTTTTATGGTTTTTTTCGAAATTTTTCAATTTTTTTGGATTTTGGAATAAAAGTTAAGTTATAATTCCCCATCCCCACACTAATATGGGCATTGTCCTCAATGGCCAAAATGATGGGAAATCATGCAATGCTGATGCATGAATTCTATACTAAATACAAGCTACACTAATCTACACTACATGATGCATGGTTTTTGTTTATGACGGAAAGCGTAATTTAGATTACCTCCCGTTGTGTATGTATGTACTTCCCCAAACCGAGTTAGACATTATTTCTAATGTCCTAAGGTTGGGTGTAGTTCATGCACACACGATGCAATGCATGAAACTAAATTTGTCATTTTGTATTTTTCAAAAGTGGGAACAATGAAATCAGAACACCTCAATGGGGCCGAGGTGTTAGTCCTTTATGTTGCTAGGACTACTCCAACCATGATTAAGATCGATAAAATACAAGTTAACAAAACATAAACTTCTTTCAAGAAAATTGAAACTTAAAGAGAGGAGATGAGGAAACATCACTTAAGCTTGTGATGGGTGCCTCTCGCCCGCTCCACCTAGCTATGAAGTAATCCTCTAGTGATCGGCATCATCTCCCTCTAGATCACTATCCCATATCTCCTTTGATGCATCACTCATATTCGGGTCCATGAACTCGTCCTCTTCACTTTCAAGCTCCACCGTGTCCCCTCCGCAAGAATTGTTGCTCCCCTCCTCTTGTCTCCCGTTTGCCCCTTCATTTGCCCTCTCCGAATTGGGGAAGAGTAAGTCCATTTGTGCCCAAGAGGGAAATGCTCCCTCTTCACTAACCTTTCCCTTATGAATCATATCGTTGTATTGAGGATAGAGTGCGTAGTAATTGTCCACGGTAGCTTCATATTGTCGGTAGTGCAAATCTTGTAGAATTCCCGTGACAAAGTCATCACGGGGAAGGATAAAGGGGTTGGGATGGTTATACGGTTGATAAGGAAATGGGTAGGGAGGCACTTTGATCTTCTCATCTTGATATTGTTGCTTTTGTTGTTGTTGGGGATTTGGAGGTGGTGGTGTTTGTCTTGCTTGAGTTGGGTTTGGAGGTATGAGGTAGGATGGGATTGGTGAAAAAGGTCCTCTTCTTGGGGAAATTCGTGGTAGGCCGGTCATTGGTAGATAAATCGGATCACTTCCTTTCGTTATCCACTTGATCCGTTTATCAACCCCCTCAAGGGTCATCCAATGATGATGAATAAGAAGAAGATCTTCATTTATCCTCGTGTTTCCCGAAAGAGGAGCATACTCATTATTCTCATTGAATCTCGGATTGAAATGCTCCGCAAGCCTAGTAATGAGCCCTCCATTTACAATGTGTTTCATCCCATCATCATCACCATTCCTAAACTTTGCTCATTTATCGAGTAGCACTAGAGGTGCATTGAAGTGGTACACACTTCTTCCTTGAATATTGAGGTAAGATTCCATAAACACAAGGTCAAGTTGATTCACAATCGCCGGATCTCGACGAGCAAAGAGGGTGCAAGAGAGGAACCGGTAAGTGAGTCTCAAGATCGGATTTTGAATATGAAAAGCGAGACATTCCTTTGTGTGAATGAAATCTCGGCCCGTCATGGCCCTCCACAAAGGTTCAACATAGTATTTCTTTGGCTTCGATGTCCGGGTAGGCGAAACATCGAGACCGAGCACATTTGCGAATTCTACATGGGTCATTATTCTTGGAACATTCTCCAACCTAAATTCTATGCATATTGTTTTGTTCAAAGTTGTAATCTTCAAAAAACTCAAAAACTCAAGCACAAGGGATCGATAAGTTTGCTCATACATGTGGAAAAGGGTAGAGAGACCAAACACTTCAAAAAGAGCTTCCACTTGGTGATAAATCCCAAGTTTCCTCAAAGTATTATGACATAAAAACTTAGTGGGGAGAATGTTCTTACTAAGAAGCCGGTGGAAGACTAGTCTGTGCACATCATTGATAAATTCGACATTTGAGAAGTCATCAAGTCTTGTAAGATCCACTATTTCTTCATGCTCCCTTCTTAATGTGTTGACATGGGAGGTAGAAGAACTTCCCCTCATCCTTGGTCTCCTCCCATTCCTAAAAGAAGATCTCCTTGGTGCCATTCCTTGATTATTGAGCTGGGATTTTTTTTTTATTAAAGAATAAAGATGCTCCTTATGGGTTGAGTGTTGCCTTTGAAACCCTAGAAATTTGGGGCTTTTTTATTTTGTGGGGTAAAAGAGTGATTGGGATATGCTTTGGAGTCATAAAGAGGTGGGTTTTTATAATACAAGTGGAAGGAAGGGTATTGTGTCACAAATTGTGTGGTGGGGTGTAATAAAATTAAGAAAAGTCGGGCCTAATTATCGCAGGAAGACGGGCAGATTCGAGCATAAGACGCTCGGATTCTAGCTTCTCGGGACGGGCGGATTTAAGTGAAGACGCCCGGATTCTAGCACAGTTAACTTTCCAAAAATATGACGCCACAAAGACGGGCGTCTATGTAACACCCCCATACTCCAAGTGCCTTACCAGGACCACCCAGGTATAAGGATGTTACCATCTCGGTTACCCGAGGCAATGATAATCAAATAAACAATAATGAAACAACGTTTAAATAGAAATACTTTTGTGAAAGGTTACAATCCAAAAACCAAACCAAAATACGAGTACATGTTCTCAAATCAAATGTCTACTGATCTAACTGATATGTTTATGAAAACTACTAAGCTACAGCAGAAGACTTCTATCATCAGATCGTGGCACATCCCAGCTATCCCGGTACTCAACTCATACCTGCTCAATATCTGCTCACCATCCCCGAATGGATCACCGCAGGTTTTAAAACAATAAACCGAGGTCAGTACTATTCACACAATTATATACAACCAACAATACAGTAATCAAGATAGCTCAAACAGTCACACACAATCACCCACTCCAATCAATCCCCATCACCGACTGTCCACTGGACCAGCCCTGCCAGTGGGGGACCGCAGCCATACCCACCAAATCCCCGCTCATCATACCGAGCGATAACCCTGTCCCATTAATGTGCACATCCCCTTCCGTGTAGGGTTCGGCGAAGGGCGAAACTAGGTCGTGAAGCCACTTCCGCAAGTGACTCCACTCAGCCGAGAACGCATCTCGAGAACCAGAGACAAACAATCACAATTACAATACAACAGCAACATCCGTCTGAATCAATCAACAATCACTAACTACAGAACAATCACCACACATTATGAAAATACTACTGAGTAGGGGAACCCTACCTGGAAAGCACAACAATTAGACGGTCTCACAGCTGATATTAAAAAGCTTCCTCTACGAATCCTCCTCCTAACTTACAAACATATAATCACTACCAAGCATTACATACTACAAAACCCCCAATTCCCCAAATTAGGGTTTAACAAACTTTAAAGAAACATTATAAAAACGGTATATAGGTCTTACCCTCGACGCAAGGATCACAACGATATAAAGAAAGGTGAAATCCGACCTTCCAAGCTCCGGGATTTGCCAACAATGCGATTAAAGCGAAGATTGTACTTTGTTTTCTCTCTTGACAGTAATTAGGTTTTGAAAAGTGTTTTAAGAACAATGACGGAAGTATTATATACTCTAATCGAATTATTAACAAAACCCGAGAAATCATCCCCCGTAAACCGGCTACTCGATCGAGTAGCTAAGGTACTCGATCGAGTGACCCCTTACTCGATCGAGTACCCATGTTATTCGATCGAGTACCCAACAGGTCAGAAACTATTTTAATCTGCAACTCGCCCTTACTCGACAGAGTAAGGCCTACTGGATAGAGTACCCAGAGCCTCATAAATACGTAGTATTACATTCTTCCCTCCTTAAAAAGAACTTCGTCCCCGAAGTTCAAACCACAAAAAAACAAAGACACACCCTACGCACTCCCGACTCAACAACCAAAACAAAACTCAACATAAAACATGGTACTAACCCAAACTCAACCCGACTCAACGACAACAACCATACCGACACAACATAAAAAGGGTGTAAAAACTCTTAAAAACTCTTTGCGATCATCTCCTACCCCCGTAAAAGAAACAAGGTTACCTCCCCGTAACCATACATACCTGATCAAAAAGGAAAGGGTAATGCTCTCTCATGGCATCCTCTGCCTCACATGTAGCTTCCTCAGTCTCGTGGTTAGACCAAAGGATCTTAAGCAAAACTGTCTCACCACTCCTAGTCTTCCTAACCTTCCGGTCAAGGATCTGCTTAGGTACCTCAAGATATGATAAGGACTCATCTAGCTCTAAGCTCTCTGCCTCTAACACATGTGACGGGTCACTCACATACTTCCGCAACTGCGATACATGAAACACATTATGCACTCTCTCTAACGCAGCTGGTAAAGTCAGACGATATGCAACCTCCCCAACTCGCTCTAAGATCTCATAAGGCCCGATGAACTTCTGACTCAGCTTGCCTTTCTTCCCAAATCTCATAACCCCACGCATAGGAGACACTTTCAGAAGAACCCTGTCCCTAACCTGAAACTCTATATCCCGGCGATGTAGATCTGCATAACTCTTTTGCCTATCCTGAGCTGCTCTCATCCGTTCCCTGATCATCTTTATCTTTTGAACCATCTCATGTACCATCTCTGGTCCTAGAACCACTGCCTCAGCACTGTCGTCCCAACAAATCGGACTCCTGCATCTCCTCCCATATAAAGCCTCAAACGGTGCCATGCCAATACTAGTGTGATAGCTGTTGTTGTAAGAAAACTCTATCAAATCCAACCTCTGTTCCCAGCTACCACCAAAGGCCATCACACAAGCTCGCAACATATCCTCAAGAGGCTTGATCGTTCTCTCAGTCTGACCGTCTGTCGCAGGATGAAAAGCTGTAATCATCTTCAAAGTTGTTCCCAAAGATTCCTGCAACTCTTTCCAAAACCTTGAGATAAATCTCGCATCTCTGTCAGACACTATGTCCTTAGGGACTCCATGTAACTTTAGCACATTCTTTCGATAAGCCATAGCTAATTGTGCTTTAGTCCATGTATCTTTCATTGGCACAAAGTGAGCTGACTTGGTCAGTCGATCCACTATTACCCATATCATATTATTACCATGTTGACTCTTTGGCAAACCCACGATAAAATCCATAGAAATGGATTCCCACTTCCACTCAGGTACCTCTAAAGACTGAATCTTACCTTGTGGTCGTCGCTGTTCCCCTTTAACTCTCTGGCATGTCAAACAACGGGCCACAAACTCAGCTGTTTCTTTCTTCATCCCAGGCCACCAAAACGTGTTCTTCAAATCCTTGTATAGCTTGTCACCACCTGGATGTACTGAATACGGTGTACATTGTGCCTTTATCATGAATGTCTTTTTCAGCTCCTCATCATTAAGGACACACCACCTACCATCGAACCTCAAACTACCATCTGTATGAATAGAGAATCGGGGCACTGTCCCTTCCTCTACTCCAGCTCTCCACTCAACCATCTTAGGATCCAAAGCCTGTTTACCTCGAATGTCATCATAAAGATCAGGCTGCACTATCAAATCTCCCATATCATCCTCTCTCTGCATCATATGTATCCCAAACTTCCCCACCTCATCTCTCAACCTCATCAAAGATAGAGATGTACACAGGGAGTGTACACTCTTCCTACTCAAAGCATCTGCAACAATATTGGCTTTCCCTTCATGGTAGATAATATCCATGTCATAATCGCCAATCAGCTCCATCCACCTCCTCTGTCTCATGTTCAACTCCTTTTGAGTGAAGATGTACTTGAGACTCTTGTGATCTGAAAATACCTTAAAGGTCACCCCATAAAGGTAATGTCTCCATATCTTGAGAGCAAACACCACTGCACCCAACTCTAGATCATGTGTAGGGTAGTTCTCCTCATACGGCTTCAATTACCTAGAAGCCTAGGCAATCAACTTACCGTTCTGCATCAACACACATCCCAACCCATTCTTTGAGGCATCTGTATAAACCTCAAAGTTCTCGATCCCTTCTGGCAATGCTAAGATAGGAGCTGTGGTCAAACACTCCTTTAATGTTTGGAACGCCTTCTCACAACTCTCATCCCAACGAAACCTGTTCTCTTTCCTCATCAAAGCTGTCCTAGGTCTAGCTATCTTGGAGAAATTTTTCACGAACCGTCTGTAGTATCCAGCTAAACCCAAGAAACTCCTGATTTCAGCAACATTCTTTGGTGCTTCCCACTTTGTCACTGCCTCAATCTTTGCCGGATCCACAACTACTCCCTCCTTAGACATCACATGCCCTAGAAAAGCAACTTTCTCCAACCAGAACTCACACTTGGACAGCTTAGCATACAACTCATGCTCCCTCAGAGTCTGCAACACAATCCTCAGATGCTCCTCATGCTCCTCCTTAGTCTTAGAGTAGACTAAGATGTCATCGATAAACAACACCACAAACTTGTCTAAAAACTGTCTGAAGATTTTGTTCATCAAGTCCATAAACATAGCCGGTGCATTAGATAACCCAGACGGCATCACCACATACTCATAATAACCATACCTCGACGTGAAGGCTGTCTTTGGTATGTCCATCTCTCTAATCTTCACCTGATGGTACCCCGACCTCAAATCAATCTTGGAAAAGACTGATGCACCACTCAACTGATCAAACAGGTCATCTATCCTTGGAAAAGGATACTTGTTCTTCACCGTCACTCGGTTCAGCTCCCTGTAGTCTATGCACAACCTCAAACTCCCATCTTTCTTCTTCACGAAAAGAACATGCGCTCCCCACGGAGATACACTAGGTCTAATGTATCACTTCTCTATAAGATCATCTAACTGTTTCCTGAGCTCCTCCATCTCTTTAGGACCCATCGGGTACGGTGCCTTAGAGATTGGCCCCGTTCCCGGTTTCAACTCAACGGTGAAATCTATCTCCCTCTTCGGTGGCAACCCCGAAATCTCCTCTGGAAAAACATATGCAAACTCTCCCACCACTGGTATCTGATCAACTGTCGGACTCTCTATCCGGTCATCTCTCACATGGCACAAGATCAAAGGACATCCCTTCCTCAGATAAGACTTCAAGGTGACAGCTGCAATCAACTTAACTTTGGGTTTGACTAGAAACCCACGATAAGACACACTAACACCCTTAGGCCCTCTCAAATACACTTTCTTTTGATGACAGTCTATCTTAGCTTTATACTTTCCAAACCACTCCATCCCGACTATCATCTCAAAACCGTCAAAAGGAAACTCTAGCAAGTCTACAGGTAGATCAACTTGCCCAACTATCATAGATACATCTCTAAACAACCTCCCACATGATACAGACTCACCCGAAGGTATAAAAACTTTCTCACTTACAGACTCATATACCCTCAAACCCAACCGTTTAACATGACTCGAAGATACAAACGACTGAGACGCCCCCGAATCAAACAAAACAAAGGTATGAATACCGTTAACAAGAAAAGTATCAGTGATAACATGTGCATCCTCCTCAGCTGCTTTCTTGTCCATCATGAACAGCTTTCCACTGGTCTTCTGTCCACCTCCCTGGACAGTACTAGATTATGTGGTCGGCTTAGCACCCGACCCCTGATTGGTGTTGTTGTTCGTAGTTGGTTTCTGATAGGAATTACCGCCATTGCGGTTACCTCCACCCTGATAGCTCTGACTTCCCCGGTTAGACCATGACCCACCTGGTCTGTTACTCGCATAACTCTGTGCAGGTCCCTGAGAATAGCTCCCCAGAGCCGATCCCTGAAAAGCTCCCGGTGCACTCGTGCACTCATGTCTCTTGTGGCCTACACCGCTACAGCCATAGCAGGTCATCCCCCAACTACCGCTACCACCCACACGGCCACACCCAAAGGAAGCCCCAACACTGAATCCTGACCCAGAAGAAAACCCTCTAGCTTGGGTGTGGTTGCCTTTATTATGACTAGATTCGCCACCACCCTCACTCTCAGCCTTTCTTTTCTCACTCACTCTCTCCTGAGCCAACTCCACCAACCTCTCAGCTCTCCCAGCCCTCTCATAAGCTTCCTTAACATTGGTAAGGACTCCCACGGGTAACTTATCCATAATCTTGGGTGTCAACCCTCTCTCAAACCTCAGCGCTAGGTTCTCCTCACTCAAACCCATATCCTCAGCATACTTAGACTTCTCATTAAACTGCTTGTAGTACTCAGCCACAGACATGTCAGATGTCATCTTAAACCCATCAAACTCCTCTCTCAGCTTACTCCTCACATGTTCCGGTACAAACTCCTTCCTCATAGCCCTCCGAAACTCTTCCCAAGGTATAGCAGGTAAGCCCTGGTTCGCATACATCTCCCTAGCACTCACCTTCACCATATCCCACCACTTGCCAGCTGCTTCCCTCAGGTAGAACGCAGCTTGTTTTACTCTCATCTCATCAGGACAGTGAACCAGGTCTAGTATATTCTCCATCTCACGATGCCAGTTGTCAAGAAGGTTTGGTTCCCTGGTTCCCGTGTACTCTTTTGGGTTAAACCTCGCTATATAGAGACTGATCTTAGAGTGATCAACCTCCTTATCCTTATCCTTTAAAGCCTCAGTGAGAGCATCTTGGTGCTCCAACATCTTAACAACATCATCTATGTTCATGGTCTCAACTCTCGCATAGTAAGCGTTTCTCTTGGGCGGCATCTTGAAACTATATAAGAAAGGGTAGATATAAACATACACACTAAAACCTCAAAACATGAAAGCGGACTGCCCAGAACACACTCGATCGAGTGCCCAAACCTACTCGATCGAGTTCCCACTATACTCGATCGAGTGCCTCGTCATCAGACCCCAAACAGACCTTCTGATCTCTAACATACTCGACCGAGTAGCCAGGCTACTCGATCGAGTGACACCTTACTCGATCGAGTGCCCGAGGTACTCGATCGAGTGCCCAAAAACTCGATTCTGGTTGCAAAATCGTCAAATACCCACTCGATCAAGTCAGACCCACTCGATCGAGTCATGCTAGCTCGAATATGCTACCCGCATATTATGACATATCCCAACATGTAAAATAACTTTATAAACGCAACATCATATCATAGTTAAGCATACTATGCTACTCAACTCTTCATATAATTAACAAACAACTATATCATGTTATCAATTGCCACATAGTAAACACCCAACACGCTTCTCATTCCAACAACAGTTCTATATGTCTCATCAATCTTTCATTCATATTCTCAACTTTCTACTCCAAACATCCAACAATTACAACATATTTCATCACATCCACACACAAACGAACAAACAATACATACGACTTGACATATATTCCCCCCATGTGACCGGTTCAAAATCGTAAGGCGAGTTCGCGACTTTAGGACGTCTCCCAAGCCTTTGCATTAGCTCCTACAACCTTTACCCCGGGTTCATTTTAATTGACTCCCTATATTCATTAGGTTTATTGGTTACAGGTTTCAGGATCGTCGCTTTGATACCATTTTGTAACACCCCCATACTCCACGTGCCTTACCAGGACCACCCAGGTATAAGGTGTAGGGTAATATCCGTATAAGACCCTTAAATTTTAAGGATTATAACGCAAATTTACATGTGAATTATAGTCATAAAACAAAATACAATAGAAACGATAAAGGTAAAGAATCAACCTCGGGTCCTAGTGCAATTCGGCAAGATGAACAGAAATCAACGTAGATTTCCTCCTAATTGTTGCACCCAAGACCGTCTGAGACTATGCCCTTGTGCTAGAAATGCTCTCTAATTGACTTGCAATATTGAGAGAGCTATTGTGAGGTTATTCGATTTGAGATCTAGAAATTTCAGAGAAAAATCCTCTGAAACCCTAATATTTTTTGTCAAAAATGAATGATTAGGTTAGAAAGGAGGAGAAGCTTTCCTTTTGTTCCTTTCATTCGGCCAAACCGAGATCCACATGGGGAAGTGGGCTTCCACTTCCTCTTATGTTTAACTCGTGGTCCGACTCGAAATTTGCTAAATGTATACGACGGGTTTTTGATTATAAATCGTCATCGGTTATCGGTTATTAAAACATCAACTAGTAACATGACTTAGTTGAATTATTAATACATGTCCGACAAAGACGATATTGTATAATTAATTCAATATACATTAATCAAATATAATCGTTTATATTTAATTTACGAATTAACTGCTTAATTCGCCTTAGCCATTATTATTTAATCCGTATTAAATAAAATATCTCAACATCACATTTGACTAATTATTAGTCAATAACTCCGACTAATCGGTTAGTCAAATTTGGCATCAACATGATCAGTATTTTCATCTTGTCACATCTCTCAAACGTATCCTATAGGTGTGACTTTTAGGGACCAGTTGATCACCGCCATCTGTATGACAATAACGTCAAACTTATCTAGCAAGCCAACCGTTATTGATAAACGTGGATCAACTGATAATAATACCAAAAGTATGCCCTTTGATCCTTTTAGAGATTTATAAGTCCTTGCACTAACTGTAAAGGACACCAGCCCCAACATAAGGATGTTACCATCTCGGTTACCCGAGGCAATGATAATCAAATAAACCCTAATGAAACAACGTTTAAATAGAAATACTTTTGTGAAAGGTTACAATCCAAAAACCAAACCAAAATACGAGTACATGTTCTCAAATCAAATGTCTACTGATCTAACTGAAATGTTTATGAAAACTACTAAGCTACAGCGAAAGACTTCTATCATCAGATCGTGGCACATCCCAGCTATCCCAGTACTCAACTCATACCTGCTCAATATCTGCTCAATATCTGCTTACCATCCCCGAATGGATCACCGCAGGTTTTAAAACAATAAACTGGGGTCAGTACTATTCACACAATTATATACAACCAACAATACAGTAATCAAGATAGCTCAAACAGTCACACACAATCACCCACTCCAATCAATCCCCATCACCGACTGTCCACTGGACCAGCCCTGCCAGTGGGGGACCGCAGCCGTACCCACCAAATCCTCGCTCATCATACCGAGCGATGACCCTGTCCCATTAATGTGCACATCCCCTTCCGTGGCGGGTTCCACGAAGGGCGAAACTAGGGCGTGAAGCCACTCCCGCAAGTGACTCCACTCAGCCGAGAACGCATCTCGAGAACCAGAGACAAACAATCACAATTACAATACAACAGCAACATCCGTCTGAATCAATCAACAATCACTAACTACAGCACAATCACCACACATTATGTAAATACTACTGAGTAAGGAAACCCTACCTGGAAAGCACAACAATCAGATGGTCTCACAGCTGATATCAAAAAGCTTCCTCTACGAATCCTCCTCCTAACATACAAACATATAATCACTACCAAGCATAACATACTACAAAACCCCCAATTCCCCAAATTAGGGTTTAACCAACTTTAAAGAAACATCATAAAAACGGTATATAGGTCTTACCCTCGACGCAAGGATGATAACGGTATAAAGAAAGGTGAAATCCGACCTTCCAAGCTCCGGGATTTGCCAACAATGCGATTAAAGCGAAGAACGTAATTTGTTTTCTCTCTTGACAGTAAGGTTTTGAAAAGTGTTTTAAGAACAATGACGGAAGTATTATATACTCTAATCGCATTATTAACAAAACCCAAGAAATCATCCCCCGTCAACCGGCTACTCGATTGAGTAGCTAAGGTACTCGATCGAGTGCCCCCTTACTCGATCGAGTACCCATGTTACTCGATCGAGTACCCAACAGGTCAGAAACTATTTTAATCTGCAACTCGCCCTTACTCAACAGAGTAAGGCCTACTCGATAGAGTACCCAGAGGCTCATAAATATGTAGTATTATAGTCCCGACCCCAAGACGCTCGGATTCTATGAAGACGAGACGAGCGTCTTTTCTCAAAGACGGACGGATTCTGAGACAGTGAAATTTCTTGAAATGCACAGGCAAAAAGACGGTCGTCTTTCTGCAAAGACGGGCAGATTCCTTAGGACGAGCGTCTTACCTGCTGAGACGCTCGGATTCTTCGACAGTCCCAAATTTTTTAATTTCACAGCTTAGCAGGACGGACAGATTCTTCCCAATATGCCCAGATTCCAGCAGGACGGGCGGATTCCAATGAAGACGCACGGGTTCAAGCTGCGAATTTTCCTTTGATTTCCTTTCCTCTCATAAATGGTTCCCCACACTTGAACATTGGTTCCTTCCTTCATTCAAAATTCGTTAGTGACCCTCCCTCACTTACTCTAATGAAAAGAGTTTATGCTTATAATTAAAGAAATGCAATAAGATAATAAATACAAGTTAGAGGGTTAGTATATTTACAAGTGGTGGTTTAGGGAGGACTCCACCAAACTCTCCCTTTTGATGATTCTTTCAAGGATGAGGAGGCCCGAGGTAGGTGACCTCGACCTCTCCAATAAACGCTTCCTCATAGTATGGCTTCAACCTTTGACCATTGACTTTGAACATGGTTCCATCTTCCGCCTTGATTTCAAAATCCCTATATCTTCCAACTTCGGTGATCACGTAGGGACCCATCCATCTAGAGTTCAACTTTCTCGGAAAGAGTCGGTAGAGGGAATTGAATAGAAGGACTTTGCCCCCATTGTGCAAGGCTTTTTGTCTAATTCTTTTGTCATGGAGCAATTTCGTCTTTTCTTTGTAGATCTTGGCATTCTCATAGGATTGTAGTCGGAATTCCTCCAACTCTTGAATTTGAATCATCCTCTTTTGGCCACTCAATTTGAGATCAAGATTAAGTGCTCGGATTGCCCAAAATGCTTTGTACTTCAATTCGATTGGCAAATGACATGCTTTTCCATAGACAAGCTTGTAAGGGGAGGCTCCTATGGGAGTCTTATAGGCCGTCCTATAAGTCCAAAGAGCATCATCAAGCTTTGTGCTCCAATCTTTTCGGGTTTTGTTCACAACTTTCTCAAGGATTTGTTTGATCTCTCTATTTGAAACTTCAACTTGACCGCTTGTTTGAGGATGATATCCTAAGTCGGTTCTATGTTGAACACCATACTTGGTCAAAAGAGATGCAAGTTTCTTCTCATAAAAATGCGTTCCTCCGTCACTTATGATTGCTCTAGGAACTCCAAATCTTGGAAAGATTATCTTCTTGAAGAGCTTGGTGACCGTTTTTGCATCATCATTTGGAGTGGCGATTGCCTCCACCCACTTTGAGACGTAGTCTACGGCCACAAGGATGTACTTATTCCCATTGGATGTCACAAAGGGACCTTGGTAGTCGATCCCCCAAACATCGAAGATCTCCACCTCTAGAATGCCCCTTTGTGGCATTTCGTTCCTCCAAGAGATATTCCCCGTTCTTTGACAAGCATCGCAATGAATGATGAATTCCCTTGTGTCTTGAAACATTGTAGGCCAATAGAAGCCCGATTGAAGAATTTTTTCAATGGTCCTTCTTGCTCCATGGTGCCCACCGTAGGGTGATGAGTGACACCCTTCCAAGATTCCTTGGACTTCCCATTGAGGGATGCATCTCCGGTAGAGCCCATCACTACACTCCTTGTAGAGGTTTGGGTCATCCCAAAAGTACCTCTTTACTTCGAATAGGAACCTCTTTCTTTGGTTGTGGTTCAAATTTGGAGGGAGTACCTTTCCAACAATATAGTTAGCATAATCGGCAAACCATGGGGTGATGTGCCTTTCAAGTTGTGTTTGAATGGCCATCAAAATGTCGTCGGGAAATGAGTCATTGATCGGGGTTTCTCCTTGTTCATCATCAAACCGGATCCTTGACAAGTGATCCGCCACTACATTTTCGGCTCCTTTCTTGTCTCTTATTTCCAAGTTAAATTCTTGAAGAAGAAAAATCCATCTCAACAACCTTGGTTTTGCCTCTTTCTTTATCAAGAGATGTCGGAGAGCACGGTGATCCGAGAAGACAATCACCTTGGATCCAAGTAAGTAGGAACGGAATTTGTCCAAAGCATAGACAATGGCAAGAATCTCTTTCTCGGTGGTATCATAATTCACTTGGGAGGGATCAAGAGTCTTGCTTATATAGTAGATGGCATGAAGAGCTCTTCCTACCCGTTAGCCAAGTACCGCTCCAACGGCGTAGTTACTAGCATCACACATAATCTCGAACGGTAGTTCCCAATTTGGAGGTTGAATGATCGGTGCCGAGATTAGTGCTTCCTTGATTCTATTAAAGGCTTCAACACACTCATCAGTGAAATGGAATTGGGCATCTTTAAGGAAGAGTTGAGTGAGGGGTTTCGCTATTTTTGAAAAATCTTTTATGAAACGGCAATAGAAACTCGCGTGACGGAGAAAAATTCTCACCCCTTTAACATTCACGGGAGGTGGGAGTTTCTCTATCACCTCAACTTTAGCTTTATCGACCTCGATACCCTTTTCCAAAATTAAGTGACCCAAAACAATTCCTTCATTGACCATGAAGTGACACTTTTCCCAATTTAAAACAAGACTAACATCTTCACATTTTTGCAACACAAGAGAAAGATTATGCAAACATGAGTCAAAGTCCTTTCCATAAACACTAAAATCATCCATAAAAACTTTCATTATGGTCTCTAAGTAATCAGAGAAGACACTCATCATGCATCTTTGGAAAGCGGCGGGGGCATTACATAAACCAAAAGGCATCCTCCTATATGCAAAAGTACCATAAGGGCATGTGAAGGTGGTCTTATGTTGGTCATCCGGGTGTATAGGGATTTGGAAGAATCCCGAATACCCGTCAAGGTAACAAAAGAATTTGCTGGAGGCTAACCTCTCAAGCATTTGGTCAATGAATGATAGGGGGAAATGATCCTTTCTTGTTGCGGAGTTTAATTTTCGATAGTCAATACACATATGCCAATCGGTGATCTTCCTTGTGGGTATTAGTTCATTCTTTTCATTTGTCACTACCGTGGTACCTCCTTTCTTCGGTACCACTTGAACGGGGCTAACCCACAAAGAATCCGATATGGGATATATGATTCCCGCATCAAGTAATTTCATAACCTCTCCTTTGACCACTTCTTGCATGTGGGGGTTCAATCTTCTTTGAGGTTGAATGGTAGGTCTATGGTCTTCCTCTAGATGAATTCTATGCATGCAAAAGTTGGTACTTATCCCCTTAAGGTCATCTAGATTATAACCTATAGCCTTCTCATGTTGTTTCAACACATCAAGCAATTTTCCCAATTGGTTCTCATCAATTCTATCATTAACAATCCCGGGTTTGGTCTTTGATTCATCAAGGTAAGCATATTTCAAATTTGGGGGAAGGGGTTTTAAAGTAGGAGTTTGTACCTCACTTTCCTCCTTTGGAGTTTCATTGAGAATTTGCTCCATCTCCATTAGGCATTCCATTCTCATAGCGTATTCAACTTGTTCTTCACTCTCATCAATCTCATCACATTCGAATTCCATGATGGATTCCTCTTGCTCTTGAGCTTGTAAGATGTCTTCTAGGATGGATTGCTCATCTTCTATAGGTTGACATGCTTTCACAAGGATGTTATGCACTAATTCGGATTTTGCATGAGTAAGTTCTTTGTTAGCTAGAGCGGCCTCAAAAAGATCTACCTCCAATTCCCAATATATATTTTTAGCCTCACTTGCTTCCAAGGCCTCCAATGCTTGCATGGGATCTTTGAAGAAAGGTATACTTAAGTGGTCCTCTACAAAACAATCTATAAGGTCTATCTTGCAAAATATCAAACAACTTGAAAACAATTAGAACAAACCTTGAGGAGTTTTACTTCCCCAAGGCAAAGAAAGACACAACTAATAACAATATAAGAAAATCTAAATCAAGTTAACACCGTCCCCGGCAACGGCGCCATTTTTGGTCGGACTATATCTTTTCGGTTACTTGTCGTTAGGAGAACCTAGACCAAAACACAATTTATAACTTCACCAACAACTCTACAATTAGTAAAGAGGCAAGTAAAGGTCGGATCCCAAGGGACGGGAATTGAGATGAGATTTCTATTGCAACTAGCGGTGTCTTAGGGATGTCACAATTGGGGTTGATGTAGAAGATGACTAAACTAAATAGCAATAAAAGTAAACAAGCAAGATGAATTAAAAGAGATGTAAACAATTGATAATAAGCACTAGGGTGTCATGGGGTCATAGGGGATTCATGGGAATTGATCATACAAACATGTTCTTAAATTATAAGCAAGCAATTATTGTTGTGATGGATTGAGTTGGTTTATATCTTACAATCCTAGGAAAGTTTGGGTCCCGAAGCCGAATCGATTAGATTGTACAACACCTAGAAGTCGACTTAGTCTTCCCTACTCAACAACATGCATGGTCTAATTAGACTCGAGTTGGTTTATGTCTTACAAGACTCATTGAAAAGATGGGTGATGGGTAAAAAATGCAAGGATTCATAGGCTCGCATTTCATCAAACATAACATGTGCATGAGTTGAGATCAAAACAAGCAAGCAAATAAACCATGAAAGCATATTTATTTAAGCATGAATCATTCCCCATGTTGGTTTCCCCTAATTACCCATTAACCCTAGCTAAGGAACTACTCACTCATTATCATGTTGAACATGCTAGAAAGGTTGTCAATCATACCAACAAAGTGAAACATGATGAATATATGAAAGTAATTAGCAATAATTAAAAAGGGATTAAGAGAATTATACCTACTAATGATTCCAATAATAAAGCAAAGAATAAAAGAAGTACTTGATGCTTGATTGAGAGGTTGACAATCTCCCAACAATGACCCAAATAATCTTCAATTACCCAAAATAAAGGATGAACAAGAGAGAGATTAAGGAAATAAAACTTGTATTAAAACTTGATTAATTGTTGATTACAATATTAAAGAGAGATTTGATTGATATTAACTACACTAAAGATTGCTAAGAAGAACATGCTCTTCTAATTAGACTAATGGGGTATTTATAGTGGGGATTAGGTGTAGGAATTAGAGTTAACTAAGGGCTTAAATGACGATTAAGTCCCTACTTAAGGAAACGCCGGTATTTTTGGAAGGATGGGCATCTTTCTTGAAGCTTGAAGAAACGAAATTATCTGCCTGGGAATCCGTGCGTCTTTAGCACGGGACGGGCGGATTCTGGGGTCTCTGCGCGGGCGTCTTGGGGAGAAGACGGGCGTCTTCTGGAGTTGCTGCCCGGGCGTCTTGGAGTGAAGACGCACGGATTGTGAAGGTGGAGGACGGGCGTCTTCAGGACAATCCGCACGGATTGTTGTGCAATTTCATTTCTTCTTCTTTTCTTCCTTTTTCTTCATAAGATCCTTGGGGATTTCCTTGGGGATGCAAGGATCTTTTCTCATCATTGCTCATTTACTATAGTATGTATAAAGGCCTTCTAATCTTGTCTCTCCTTGATGCTTGGTCATTTGAATTCAATCAATTTAGTCTCGTTTTGCCATGAAAATGCAAGGTTTGCACTCCTTTTCTACCAAGGGATCAAAACCTCAAAGAATATGCAAAACAAAGAACTAAAGACAATAAATGACCCAAATATGCACTAAAAAGCATGGGAACAAGGCTAATTCGGGGACTAAATATGCTCTAATTATGGTCACATCAGTGAGTTGGGTGACGATACAATTAAGGATAGTATTGGGAAGAAGGTTGAGGTAAATTTTGTTGGTGGATTTGACGTCGTTATTTGGAATGCTAACCGAAGATAGGAAATGAACTGTTATATTTAGAGTTGAGTGGAAGATATTTGTTGTACGAGCAGTGGTGGTATTGTGGTGTTGTCACTAGTGGTTAAGGGTGATGATAGATAAGAAAGATAGCAATTCTAAAGAGGTTGATCTGGTATAGGCCGGATTGATATGTACGGTTCTGAGGAAGTATAAGACGTGGTCTTAGGAGGCGGTTGCTATTAGTTAAGTATTAGCTATATGGTTATATTTGGCAGGGGGTGATGGTTATGCGAATGGGAGAGTATGTTATGAGGGACATACGAGTTAAGCTCGGGCGAGAGGTAATCAGTATCAAGTGGTAACTTACGTGTTCAGGATTGACTAGTTGGATGTGATTACGGGTCTATGATGTGTATAAATGTTTGTGTGAGGTTCTGACCTCATGAGAAATGGTATGGTGTGATAGTTATAAAGTTGTTATATGAATGTTTTGTGATATATGTTGGGTACGGTAAAGTAATGGAATGATGTTCAAAAGTGATAGTTTGGGTGATCTGGCATGGCTAGTTATACTTGTATGTGTGTATTCATGATTGTGGACAGCGGGCCGCCCACGGGGGCGCTTGGTGAAGGGGCTCGAAAACAAGCGTTTGCATTTTGTATGGAGTCGCCACCAATTTTTATGGAAAATTGGAACCGTTCGAATACCTCGTGTCATGTCAAGACACAAAGTAGTGACATGAACACTAAGCAATCGTTACCCTTAGCATTCTATGTCTAGAATGACTCTCGTGGATGCCAATGAACACGGGTGCTCACGGAGATCTGGAGTAAGGGGTGAGGGTACGTATTAGGAAGCTCTTTTGATCGAACACCTAATCCCGCCCGCCTCGATAGCGGCCTCTACTAATGATTAGGGAAGTTATTCGTACTTGATATATCGTCGGCTATATGCATGCAATGCAACATCCAAGTTTTAATCCTAGCATGTGAGAATTTAACTAAGTCGGTTGACACGTAATTAGCATACAATTGGGTCGAAGTAGGGGTTAATGCTCATTTACATGTGAAAGCATACAAACAATAAAAGAAATACAATAATTATAAATTATAATAATGAAAATTACAGTAATTACAATGGAATAGGCGATTTATGTCGAAAATACCTTTAAAACGGATAATTTGAGAAAAAGGAATAAAAGAATAAAATAAACTAACGAACAGGAATTAGCGTGATATTACGGATAATAGTTAGTTAAACGTAGACTAATAAACTAAGTCAAGGCAAAGACGGAGTTCAGAAGCAGAATTCAGCCAGGAACAGGCGCAGCAGAGCTGCGTCCTTTGGAAGAGGCGCAGCAGACGCTGCGTCTGTTCCTTGGCTCAGTTCTGGCTGTGAAGCCGTAATTGCAAGCCGTTAATGTCAGTTGGTAAATTTAATGATTGGATTAAAATTATTTACTCGGATGAAAGTGATTAACAGTTTATTTAACATATGAATGGTTCATAAAAGCAATAAAACATGAGTGAGACGGATGCAAACGAATTAATTACAGAAGTGAATAATATTAACAAACTACACAAATTAATTAGACTAAACATGATGAATTGATGACGAATTAACAATAAACATGTGAATAAACAGGTGAGAATATATCAAAGGATGAATTCCAGAAACTCAATATGAACAAATTGAATTTCTAAAACCCGAATTTGAATTTAATGACGAAAACCCGCAAATATTGATTATAAGGGATTTAAGTCGGATTTATGATGATTAAAACATGTTAATGATGATGGATAATATACATATGAATTATATACTATCATGTGAACGAATTAAAGAACAAACAAAAGAAAACAAAATTAAAACGAATTAGAGAGGACGAAGGAAGAAGAAAGGTAGCAGGAACTGCGGCAGCCTCACGAAGAGGCGCAGCAGGAACTGCTCTCCTTCGAAGAGGCGCAGCAGTTGCTGCGTCCTTTCTCGACTGTCAGTCTTCTGAAAATCCGTAAAAAGAGGTTTTAAAGACGGTTTTAGAAATCGGTTTTAAGAGGTATTTTCGACACAAACCTTACAATAATTGATTACAATAAATAAAATACAATAAATAAAGGAGGGATTTACACCCTCAGACTTACCTGTTGACGAAACGAGAAGGACTAAGATATCGATTAGTGAATGCTCGACGCGAATGCAAAGAGAGTGCCCTCGTAAGAGGAAAACGATTGATTAAATAAGTTGATTGAGTGTAGTTGGTCAAATTGGTCGGTCATGCAACGGAGAGGCTGGTACCCGGAAAGATCCGAGCTTACGTGGTCGGAAGTTCAAGCACGTAGGCGCCAATTAGTAAGAACGAAGTCTAGAATGCAAAGGGAGAAGAGAAGGGCGGACACTCGCGTGAGAAATATGAGGAGCGAAGGCTCCTATTTATACTAATCACACGGAGGAATAGGGTTTCGGAGACTCTTTGGAAGTGAATCTCGGAAAGATATAAAAAAGATACGTAAATCATGCAAAGAAGGGCCTGGGAAGAGGCGCAGCAGCCACTTCGTCTCTTGGAAGAGGCGCAAAGACTGCTTGCGTCTGTTCCCGGAGGTTTCCTCCCGCTAAGAAAGATTTCCGTGTTTAAGTTATGGTAGGACGGAATTAATTCGATTATCTTTAATATCTTATGTAAATATTACGGGATATTATTTGCCAAAAGATAAAATTTGAGAAATATGGAATAGAAATATCCGGAACATTCCAGAACATTCTTACTCGGGATTTAACAGTTATCAGAAAATGGAGACAGTTTTTGACCCGGACTCCGAATGTACTCTAATTACTGCCAAAACGACCGTATCGGGACGTAGATGACAACTAAGAGGTTGACATTAATATTTGAGCAATCACTTGACGATAATCTTACGAACTGTCACAAATCGTTCCGCGAATCAAACATGCGGCCCAATCATCACCGGGTGGTTTGCGAGGGGTGCAGAAACGAGGTGTCTACAGAGCCCCCACTTTGACTGAGGCTTGGACAAGGCGAAAGTCAAAGTATAGCCATCAGGTCAATCGAAGATTACAACCTGACGACTATGGCGACGCGAGGCGGCTCAAGGGGTCTCGAACCAAGGACCCGTAAATCGAACATTTTAGAGTCTGTCGACTTCCGGGGAGGGTCGTTTAAAGTCCATTAGACTACGTAAGGAGGCTCGCCAGCCATAAGAAGAGACCATACCTGAGACTTCTTTCTCGAGATGCTTCCGGAGTTGCGTAGGAGCTAAGGTTTGAGCTTGGGAGCTAAGGGTAAGACCTAAAAGATATATAAGGATTGTGCTAGGGTGTGGGAACCTAAAGGAAAGCATCGACGGGAAGGAGACCAAATATAATTTCAACCTAAGGGGTAACGAAGGTTTGGGTGTAGGAACTCTAAGGAAGTGTGATTCTAAAAAGGTGATCCTAAAGGGAAAAGGTGATGATAAAGGAATGTGATCCTAAGAGGAAAAGGTGATCCTAAAGGAGCGTGATCCTAAGGGTAGAAGTGTATGAACTCTAGGGAGTTTGGGAACTTAAAGAGCTAGGTGTATGAACCTGGGTATATGAACCTAAAAGGACGGCTGGTATGGGAGCTTAAAGGCTTGTGAACCTAAGAGGAATTGGGATCCTAGGGTTAAGTTTAGGAACTACTGGGTTATTAATTCTTGTTTTACACACGTGCATTTAAGCTTTCTGAGGTATGGGAACTCCAAAAGGATTTATGGGTTTATGAACCTAAGGATATTGGTGTGGGAGCTTAAAGGTTTATGAACCTAAAGGAAGCCATTTTGGGATCTAAGAATCTAGGGGTAAGAATCCTAACTTCGGGTCTACGAACCTGAGGAAGGAGGCTTTGGTTTGGGAACTTTCGGAGAACGACACCTTTGCCGAACTCCGTGAGGAAACAATAATATTGAGGGTAGCAGGACGTCGGTAGAAACTGCTGGGGAATCTGCTTGCGTTGGTCTCAAGCGAACTCTGGCAAAAACTTGAGGTTGAATCTGCTTGCGTCGGTCTCAAGCGAATTCTTGTTGGGGAATATACTGACGATTAGGAACATCTTGATCGCCATGGAAGAAATCTTGAGTGAGCAATATCTTTGCAAAATATCTTTGCTTGGGGACAAATATTTTGACGACTAGGAACATCTTGATCGTCATGGAAGAAATCTTGAGTGAGCAATCTTTGCAAAATATCTTCTGCTACTGGGAGAATGAAGACTTGGGCGAAGCCCCCAGTCGGAGCGAGCACTGCTTCTGATACTTACTTGCATGGTTAGTAGCCACACAAGAATGCAATCTAGTATATGCACGTAAGCGATTATCACATGGACCTCGAATGAGGAAACACATAGGTTTTGCAAAAGGCGTTTCTTTATAAAAGTTGTTTAAAACTTGCTCAAAGAAATTTGTCGTTTGTAATGCGTTATGCATATTCAATGGGCTTTAGACACGTGACTAACGCGACGTAGACCTTATGTGGACATGAAAATATAGACTTAGGTTCGACGGACGCGACACTAACTTAGATTTGATGCGACACAGGGATAACTTCGACAGACTTTGCTTAAGCATGCGCAACTCCCAGCCAAGTGTGGGTGACAATGCGTATCAGTTCCAAAGGTAGAAGAATCGCAAGAATGATGAAGGCATATAAAGGCAAGGCATGAGCCATGGATCAGCTGTCTACTTGGATGTTTTCTGCCGCCGCTTGCTGTAAAAGAGACCCCTCTTGAGGCACGATGACTTGGAGAATTGATCTAAGATCTTTGTCATTGTCCGGACCGAGCACTAGCTAGATTTAGAGGAATAAAGGAAGGGTGGCTTCTTGGAAGAGAAGCCCCCAGGATGAGAATATGACTCTGGAATTTGGTACAAAGAAGGTTGGGCGACAATAAGGAGCCCCCAGTATAGAGGTGTTGGTTATAGAAGGGATGTTAATTTGAAAATTGGGATGGTTGATAATTGAGGTTGGAAGTTGATGGTTGAGATTGAAAGTTGGAAGTGGGGATGGTTGTGTCCTTGAGGACTGCCTACGTATTCACGTGAAGTGAAATAAAACCAGATCGTAGTTCTGAGGTTTGGTTAATTTTATTTGGGTGTTGTGGTTGTATCCTTCTTGTGTAAGAAAGGACTGCCTACGTATCCACCTGAAGAGGTGAAATCAAACCAGATCGTAGTTCAAGTGTGTGCCTAAGCTATATTGTTAGGGCCTTAAAGTGCATGGGTCAGGAGAGTATTTTCCTTTGGTGACTCGAAGAATCGATTTGAGATAACTCCCTCTGATCATAGACCAAAGAGGTATGATTAAGTTTGTAAAAATCTCCTTGTTATGTGAGCACACTTAGTGGACCCTAAGGATGAATTGGGTATGTCCCGTCCTAGGTAGCAAAGTATTGAAGACTCCGTGTATGGGTCAAGGTGAAACTGGATTGGATATTTGGAATGTGGAGCTCGGAAATAAGAGGCTTTGATGAGCAAATCTCTGGAGCTTGATTTTGTGGTGTTAAGGCTTGATGGGATTATGGCTTGTAATATGGCTTGGAAATGGAGTCTCTTGGCTTGATGTAGCCTGAGCACATAAAGGTAGGTTAAAATGATGTGGGTTCAAGTTTCCATGTCTTGGCCCTAAAGGATGGGTATATTTGACAAGCTTTAGAGGATTATCAAAATTCCTAACTATCTCCTTGTAACGGTCTCGAGAAGGACTTAGGGTGCGATGTGTGAAAGGCTAAGTGAGGATGCTAGATGACCATCTTTATTGACGTCTTGATTCTATACTGACTTCAACAGTATTCCGTATAGCATTTGATTTCATACTCTTTCTTGATTCAGACTCAGATTCTTGGTCTAGGGTATATCTTGGATTTCTGCTCAGATTTTTGATCAGGTTTTGAAGGATAACGTTGTCTTTGGATATTGACTTGACTTGCTTGATTGAGCCTTCTTCTTTTGACTCTTTTGTCTTGGATTTCGGGCATAACTGTGGCCTTGGATATTGGCCTCGGGTTCTCTTGATTGAGCCTTTGTCTTTGATCATGGCTCGTATTGTCTAGGATTTGCTTGCTACCATGTATTTGGGTCAGACTAGCACATTTAGTGTGAAACGGGTTGGTTTTTAGTAACACGGGTTGTTTATTGTGGGGAATGGGCTTGCCTTCCGTCATGGATTGCTAACAAGGGAGATGGTCTGGATTCGTCCTAGAATCTCTTGAGATATGCTCGTCCTAAACTAGGGTTATATTGTGGTTTCTATTGCCAGACATGGAATAGGTATGAAAATGAACACGGAGTTTCGGGTCCTCTACAACTTGGAATGGAACATCATCTAAGTGTACTCACATCAACTTGGAATGCGTTGTTGTTGTTCATTTTAAAATGTCTCAAATCAATTCTTGTTGTCACAGGAAAAGGGGTAGAGGAAAAGATAGAAGAATATGTGGATTGCATATTTTTATTGAAATGAAGAATTTATATTTTTAACATAGACTTGAGAAGACATGTGACTCGTGGGACAGCCCCCCAGGTTGTCACTAGAAATGAAAATGGAGAAAGATACTATGACAAAATTATGGGATAGAAAGCCTAAGACTCGGACTCGGACTCGGACTTTGACGCGATCTTAGATCTAGACTCGTAATCATCGGCCCATGCTTGAACGTTTTCTCTTCCAGCAATTGGCTTCGGCATCTGACGTTGAGCATTCACCCATTTGAGCACCTCGTCCTCATCATTGGGAACATTGGAAGGATAAGAGTCAAGAAGAGTTTCTTGATAAGTGGTATATCCATGAGGATTGTCCAAGCTACCTTGTGGGTTAAAGGTTGAGAGGGACAACCTCCCGCTTTCGATCATATCCTGAATGACATGTTTTAATTTGTAACATTTCTCTGTATCATGCCCTTTGCCTCTATGGTACTCGCAGTACGAATTCTCATCCCAGAACTTGGATTTCTTTTCTGGTTCGGGCGTAGGTCCTGTAGGCTTCAACATTCGTCGCTCCATGAGTCTCTGAAGGGCATCGGTGTATGTAATACCAATGTTGGTAAATTTCCTAGGAGGTGTGCCCTTATTTTCGGAAGCCTTTGTAAATGCCCTTGGAGGGTTGTTAGGTTTCTTTGATGAAGGCTCCATGAGGTTGCCTTTGTAGATTCCCATTCTTGGATGAGAAGAACCAGGAACAGGTCGCTCACTTATTGCTTTCTCCTCGAGACTATGAGGTTGAGGGTTTGTCTGGACACTTTTCATCTTGAAAGATTGGGCATCAAGCTTCTTACCCATTTCAAAAAAACTGTTCTCTATGTTGGAAAGCCGAGAATTTAGACTATCAATAGCTCCCTCTATTTTGGAAAATTTGTTGTTGAAGGCAATGGAAAGCATGAGCATTCCATTTTGGATATTGTCGTCTTCAAGCACGTTGATCTCTCCGTCGTCACGAGGATCGAGGAGGTGAGAACAGTCTAGGAATGATTCTTCGTCATGTTTAATAATATTAGACCCAAGAGGGTCGATCTTCTTGGATTTCCCGACAGAAGGTGGCTTAGGAAGCTTGCCCTCTTCGATCATATCTTGGATAACGTGTTTCAAGAGAAAACACTCTTCAATATCATGGCCTCTACCTTGGTGATATAAGCAATATTTGTTGCCCTCCCAGAGGTTCACCTGTTTCTCTAAAGGTGGATCCGGAGTCGGCCCTATTGGATGTAGCTTGCCTTGGGCAGAAAGTCTCTTCAAAGCATCGGCATAAGACATGCCTAAATCGGTAAGCACCCTTTGATGCCTCCCAGGTTTCCTTTCAGCTGTTTTCGGCTTTCTAGAACGATTGTTATTACAAGAGGTAAGCTTTGGATGACCTAGACTAGAGGTTTCCCTAGATGGCGTGTTCTTTTCCACCATTCCATTTTCAAGGGTGAGGACGCGAATGCTCAAATTTCCCACTGTAGCTTGAACTCCTAGGACCATGGCATAAACGTCTTGGAGAGACACAATGATTGTGGCCTGATCTGCTTCGTGACTTTGTTGATTGACGGAACTTGTTGGATTCCTACTCGACAGAAATGACGCGCATTATAACTCGATTCGACATGGGATCACGCATACCAAGGCAACAAACAAAGGAAGGGACAATATGACACGTCTAGACTTGACTTGTGAATTCGTGAAATGTCGTGAGCGACTTCTCGTGTTTGGATTCACGGTGTTTGACCTTGACCTTAGACTCGAGTGTTGACTTTGACAGAGTGACGTTTATGTGGTTGACCTTATTGACGGGATTGATGACACATGTTGATTTTGGACTCGAGGTTTGCTTATAGGTGTTAAGAAGACTGTTGTAGTTTAGACTCAAATATGAGGCCCATTGAGACTCGTGTGTTGAGCCTCGGAACGTGTGACTCGAGTGTCGAAAATGTTTAGATCCTAACTGAATTGGGGTAGGGGGTCCAAAATGACGGCGTGACGCCTTAGGACTTGACTCGGATTTGAAGAGACCCAAAATGTAAAGAGAGACGGGTTTATGACTCGACGGAGTTCCGACTAGGACATAGTCGGTTTGAACTCTGACTCTAACTTAGCCCAATTGGATTTACATATTTACATTTACAAGGTTTGAAAATACTATGGTAAAAAAATTTCTTTTTTTTTTTTTTTTTTTTTTTTTTTTTTTTTTTTTTTTTTTGGACTTTTTTCTTTTTTTTCGGACTCTTTTTTTTCTTTTGGACTTTTTGTTTTTCGTTTTTTTTTCGTTGGATTCTTTTTTTTTTTTACACGGATTTTGAAATGGGTTTGAGGCCCGAAGTTTGACTCGACAAACGGACAGAGTTTTGACTCATTTTGCGTTATTTTGAAAATGTTTACATTTTGAAAAGGATTTTATTTTACAAAATTTTGTCATGGTTTTGTTTAGAAATGGTGATCACGTAAGGTTTACACATTTATACAAGCATTATAACGGGATGCTGAGTGCATTTAGAAGGGTTTTGGTTTAAAGGGTGGGTTGCCATACCAAACCATCAAACCCGAAGTCTGTGGAGAGGCTCGTGCCAAACAAGAGTAAGGCCGATTCCTAGTCCATTTCCTCAAGTAGTGAAGGCCCTTGACACAAACAAGAGTAAGCATCATGGTATGGATGACGTCAATCGCTATCCATCCTTAGGCCCAAATAAGAATTAGGACCGTTTAGACGGGACGATTGGTCAAATGGGTTGGGTTGGGCCTAGGAAGGCCGAATTAAACGGTCTAGGAAGACCGAGTTATGAAAATCGACAATTGTCTTGTACAAACTTATTCCCTAACCTTGTTCAAGTTTCACCCTTAGCTACACGTAAGTGTATTTCCCAATGAGTCGCCAAACGTGGACAGCGGGCCGCCCACGGGGCGCTTGGTGAAGGGGCTCGAAAACAAGCGTTTGCATTTTGTATGGAGTCGCCACCAATTTTTATGGGAAATTGGAACCGTTCGAATACCTCGTGTCATGTCAAGACACAAAGTAGTGACATGAACACTAAGCAATCGTTACCCTTAGCATTCTATGTCTAGAATGACTCTCGTGGATGCCAATGAACACGGGTGCTCACGGAGATCTGGAGTAAGGGGTGAGGGTACGTATTAGGAAGCTCTTTTGATCGAACACCTAATCCCGCCCGCCTCGATAGCGGCCTCTACTAATGATTAGGGAAGTTATTCGTACTTGATATATCGTCGGCTATATGCATGCAATGCAACATCCAAGTTTTAATCCTAGCATGTGAGAATTTAACTAAGTCGGTTGACACGTAATTAGCATACAATTGGGTCGAAGTAGGGGTTAATGCTCATTTACATGTGAAAGCATACAAACAATAAAAGAAATACAATAATTATAAATTATAATAATGAAAATTACAGTAATTACAATGGAATAGGCGATTTATGTCGAAAATACCTTTAAAACGGATAATTTGAGAAAAAGGAATAAAAGAATAAAATAAACTAACGAACAGGAATTAGCGTGATATTACGGATAATAGTTAGTTAAACGTAGACTAATAAACTAAGTCAAGGCAAAGACGGAGTTCGAAGCGAGAATTCGACCCGAGAACAGCGCAGAGAGCTGCGTCCTTTGAAGAGGCGCGCAGACAAGCTGCGTCTGTTCCTTTGGCCGATTACTGGCTGTGAAGCCGTAATTACAAGCCGTTAATGTCGATTGGTAAATTTAATGATTGGATTAAAATTATTTACTCGGATGAAAGTGATTAACGATTTATTTAACATATGAATGGGTCATAAAAGCAATAAAACATGAGTGAGACGGATGCAAACGAATTAATTACGTAAGTGAATAATATTAACAAACTACACAAATTAATTAGACTAAACATGATGAATTGATGACGAATTAACAATAAACATGTGAATAAACAGGTGAAAATATATCAAAGGATGAATTCCAGAAACTCAATATGAACAAATTGAATTTCTAAAACCCGAATTTGAATTTAATGACGAAAACCCGCAAATATTGATTATAAGGGATTTAAGTCGGATTTATGATGATTAAAACATGTTAATGATGATGGATAATATACATATGAATTATATACTATCATGTGAACGAATTAAAGAACAAACAAAAGAAAACAAAATTAAAACGAATTACAGAGGACGAAGGAAGAAGAAAGGAAGCAGGAACTGCGGCAGCCTCACGAAGAGGCGCAGCAGGAACTGCGCTCCTTCGAAGAGGCGCAGCAGTTGATGCGTCCTTTCTCGACTGTCAGTCTTCTGAAAATCCGTAAAAAGAGGTTTTAAAGACGGTTTTAGAAATCGGTTTTAAGAGGTATTTTCGACACAAACCTTACAATAATTGATTACAATAAATAAAATACAATAAATAAAGGAGGGATTTACACCCTCAGACTTACATGTTGACGAAACGAGAAGGACTAAGATATCGATTAGTGAATGCTCGACGCGAATGCAAAGAGAGTGCCCTCGTAAGAGGAAAACGATTGATTAAATAAGTTGATTGAGTGTAGTTAGTCAAATTGGCCGGTCATGCAACGGAGAGGCTGGTACCCGGAAAGATCCGAGCTTACGTGGTCGGAAGTTCAAGCACGTAGGCGCCAATTAGTAAGAACGAAGTCTAGAATGCAAAGGGAGAAGAGAAGGGCGGACACTCGCGTGAGAAATATGAGGAGCGAAGGCTCCTATTTATACTAATCACACGGAGGAATAGGGTTTCGGAGACTCTTTGGAAGTGAATCTCGGAAAGATATAAAAAAGATACGTAAATCATGCAAAGAAGGGCCTGGGAAGAGGCGCGCAGCAGCCCACGCGTCTCTTGGAAGAGGCGCAAGACACTGCTTGCGTCTGTTCCCGGAGGTTTCCTCCCGCTAAGAAAGATTTCCGTGTTTAAGTTATGGTAGGACGGAATTAATTCGATTATCTTTAATATCTTATGTAAATATTACGGGATATTATTTGCCAAAAGATAAAATTTGAGAAATATGGAATAGAAATATCCTAACATTCCGAACATTCTTACTCGGATTTAACGATTATCGAAAAATGGAGACAGTTTTGACCCGACTCGAATGTACTCTAATTACTGCCAAAACGACCGTATCGGGACGTAGATGACAACTAAGAGGTTGACATTACTTTTGAGCAATCACTTGACGATAATCTTACGAACTGTCACAAATCGTTCCGCGAATCAAACATGCGGCCCAATCATCACCGGGTGGTTTGCGAGGGGTGCAGAAACGAGGTGTCTACAATGATATATGTTTATTCCGTGAAAAGGTATGGATGATATTCATGAGATTCTTGTATGTTTATTCCGTATAATATGTTGTGTTGTGATCTAGTAAAGCAGTTTTGAGCAAGTTTTCTTGTCCAGAAAGTTATACTGAGTCAGTGTTTATGGGAATTGTAGGTGGTTGTGATGTCTATCGATGTGGTGGTGGTGCCTCAGGTGGTGATCTGGGCACGGTACTTCATGTTGTGATGCGGGTATTTTCGCGCTGCGGTGCGGCTGTTGGTGGCGGTGTTGCGATGCCATCATCGGTCGTGGTTGAGTAGATGGGATGAGTACGGTTTCGAATGAGTATACCTGTCATATAGATTGTTGTTTTGTTTACAAATGTTTCTTGTGAGTTTCGGTTTGTACATATAGACTGTTGTTTTGTTTATTGATGTTTCTTACCAGTTTCAGCTTGGTAGTGAGGGTAGAGTGATATGGAAGAGAGTTGTGTATGTTTCCATTGTTGTCATGGTATAGTGATATCCTGTTGATGGGACACCGTTGTGAGAGGTGGTTACAGTACTTTTGACCTTGTTCTGGATGAGGCATGGGTTGACATAGTAATGGCAAGTGAATGGTGGAACATGTGTTGTACTGATCTGAAATCTGCAAGTGGTTCATAATCTTTTATTAGGACAGTGAGTATATGGTGTTGGAAATTAGTATCATGTTAAGTTTTGGATGAGTTTTGCGGTAATGAAAGAAAAGAACTTGAGGATCTAGTATGAGTGTGTGTAATAATTGTGGATAGTGAGTTATGAGTATGGAGATAGGTGCATGTATAGAGGACTATGTCGTTTTAGCGGTAATAGGGAACAGTTGAAGATTTGGTTAAGCTAAAGATTTTGTGGTATAGGTTAGGTGGTGTGCCGAGTGAATTAAGGTATAAGAACTGTTTAAGTAAGAGAGCCTTGGATATAAGAATGGTGAGTGTTTAGATTATAGGCGGTTATCTTTGACATGCGGTGGTCATGAGGATAATGAGAAGATATAGCTAAGGATTTAGTATTAGTGAGTTACAAGGACGTAACATTTATCTTAAGAGGAGTAGGATGCGATAAAAAAGAGTTTCATGGTTGTGCATGTTGTAGTATAATTGGAAGTAGAGTGTTGGTGTAGCATAAAGGATGGATCTTTGTTGTGATTGATTTTATTAAAGGTCATGGCCGTGCTTGTAGTAGTGTGATGTTTAGGAGTGTGAGAATATTTCGATAGTGTTGACAGTTGGATTATGATGTTTATGAGTTTGATAGTTTTGACAGTTGGATGATGAGGTTATGAGTGTGAGTAAACTTCGAGGACGAAGTTCCTTTTAAGGGTGGTAGAATGTAACATTCCGTTTGATGTTATGTGTATCTGGATATTGGTTTTTCTAGTGTTATGTGTATCTGGATATCGGTTTTTCTAGTGGATGATAGTTCTTAAGACAACGGTTTTCTATGTCTTTGGGTACTCTATCGAGTCGGGCTTACTCCGTCGAGTAAGTAAGTTCTTTTATGAAACAGTGTTCTGTCCGATGGGTACTCGATCGAGTAAGTGTGGCACTCGATCGAGTAAGGGTCACTCGATCGAGTAAGTGACTTACTCGATCGAGTAAGTGCGTATTACGGGTTGTTTTAGCCAGGTTTTGTTAATAACGCGAGATTAATATAAAAGACTTCCGTCATTATTCTTAATCATTTTATTTCTTAAAACCTTTCAAGAGAAGAGAAAAGAGTTACGTAGTTCGCATTCGTCACGTTATTAACAAATCACAAAGGCTAAGGTGGTCGGATTGTCGTGTGCTTTATGCCGTTCAGTTCGTCGTGTCGAGGGTAAGATCCTTGTATAGTTTTTATGTTGTTTCGTCAATTTTGGTTAAGCCCTAACTGGGTAGATTTGAGGGTTTTGGGTGTGTGATTGGCTTAGTAATAATTGCATGATTGTATATGTGATTATAGGAGTGGATTTCGTAGAAGAGCATTTTGATTAGCTGCTTGTGACGGTCTTGTGATGGCTTATCCCAAGTAGGGTTTCCCTACTCAGTATTGGTTACATAAGTGTTGTTGGTAATTGTTGTTGTTGTTGTTGTATATCGTATTGGCATTGGATTCTAATTTGGTGATTGTTGGTAGAGTAATGTGATTATCGTTGTATAACAGTCTGTGATCTTCGGGGTGCGTCCCTGGCTGAGTGGAGTCACTTGCGGGAGTGGCTTAACGCCCTTGATTCGCCTTCTGTGGAACCTGCCACAGAAGGGATGTGCACATTAATGAACATGGGTTTATCGCTCGATGGAGATGCGCGGGGCATAGGTGGGAACGACTGCAGTCCCCCACTGGCGGCGAAGAGTATCTGTTGCGATGGGTACTCTAGCAGGGCCACACACTTCGGTGTGGAGTCAGATATGTAGAGATAGGGTGGAGTTGTGGAGATTGAGATGTGTTGTTTGAGTTGTTTATATTATGGTTTCATTGCAGCTGTTGTTCTTATGTAATTATTAAAAACTGTGGTGATCCGTTTGGGGATGGTGAGCAGTTATTGAGCAGGTATGAGACGATGCGCATGGGATAGCTAAGATGAGTCACCACGTTGCTGTTTTAGAAGTCTTCCGCTGTGTCGAACACTTTTAGTTGTTTAGTATTTGACAGTTTTGAGAACCTTTGTATTTTCCTTTTTGACAGTTTTGGAGTTGGTTGTATCACTTAAACTTTATTAACATTTAAGTATGTTCCGTTATTGTCTATTTGAGTATCATTGCCTCGGGAAATCGAGATGGTGGCGTTCTCATACCTTAAGTGGTCCTGGTAAGGCACTTGGAGTATGGGGGTGTCACATGCATCTCTATGATGTTTTAGAAGACTCAAACTCTTTCAAGCTCAAATACTACTCCATGAGACCAATTATTATGTCTTCCACCTCATCATAAATAAAAATGGTAAATGGTAAATGTTGTGGTATACCATTCTCAAACCCAAACTTAAGTGTCTCATTTCTTTGGCTTGCTCTTCTTGAGGACTGATCACAACCCCAAGCATACATCCTTGGATCAATTACTCTTTTGCCATCAAAGTTCTTGGAAAAATCAGGCCTTTTCAAGATGTAAGCTTTGAAGCTAGGACCATGGCTGGTGTATGAGGTCACATTTGATGCACTTGAGTATGGAATGACCCAAGACTCATTTCTTGCTTCACGTTTGCTTGAATCCGAACACATATCACCTTCAAAGGAGCTTAAGAAACCATCCATCTTAAGGCTTAGAGGTTGCTGCAAATTCTTGTTTATGGATAGCTCTAATGGCCTCAAGTAGATGTTTGAGCTAACGATAAGTTCGGCCCCTTGTTGTTTCCCAACAAGGACATGCATAGAATGGGTTGGTGCTGATTTCACCTGCTTGTGGTGTGTAAGGGCATCACCTACATCTTCCCTTTGAGCATCCTTAGCCTTAGACTCAAGAGAGACCAAGCATGGGACAACATCCCTTTGGTTTAGCCCCACCTCCTTCCCAACTCTTTTTATAGCTTCTAAACTGTCCCCTTTAGCTAAGATCTCATGTTTTCTAGGCCTTGATAAAATCCTTTCAACAAACAAAGCCAACTTAAATAACTCACCATATGAATGCACCATTTCTAAGTTAATTCTCCTAGCAATTTCAGATTTTAAGCTAAGATAAAATCTGATTCTCTCTTGGACAAAATCAACTTCTGTGTCAAACACAAAGTATAACTCCATAAACAACTTAGCATATTCAATAACACTTAAGGAGTTTTGTTTAAGGGTCTTAAGTTCAGCCCACAAATCATTCATGGTAGAGCAAGTTAGAAACTTCAGTCTCATGTTCCTTTCAAGTTTAAACCAAGAACTAAGTTTACCCTTTCCTTTCACCATCGTTGAAAGACTAAGTGTATTATACCAAAACAAAGCAACACCCTTTAAACAAGACACAACCATTTCACACTTCCTTGAATCGGAATAACATTTGTCCTCAAAGTAACATTCAACACCATATAACCAAGACACAAATGCTCTACTGTTTTCACCACTAAAAGAAGGAAATAATGGTGTTTTACCTTCACCTCTAAGGGTAGTAGAGGACTTATAACACTTGTGGAGCAGGTGGTATTCTCCTTGGCATAAATCAGGAGGTTTTGGTTCCCTCGGAACTCCATGACATTCGGATGCACTCCTTGTATGCACATTGCCTTCAAGCCCTCTTGTTAGAGCTTGCAACTTCACCATAGCTTCTTCTAATGACTTGGAGATGTAACCAAGATCACAAGTCTTCATTTTAGAGCATGGAACATAGGGTAGAACACCAATAGCTACTTATTTTTCCATGAAAAATCAGAATGACAACAACTTAAGTAAAACTGATTTTTCAAGAAACAAACCAAATCTTTGATAACATTTCTTCACTCATTAGGTTGTTTATGTATTTTTAAAGTAGTTAGGGAATATAATGAACTCACAAAGGCATAACCCAAGACTAACACACAATGAAATTGTGTTATAACCTGGCTCTGATACCAATTTGAAGTAAAACGTAAAGAACTCGGTTTTGGACAGAATTGGACTCGAAAACAGGTTGTGTTTGTGACTGAAATGGACACAAAACAATGCAAGTAACCAAGGATATGACTTGAGCTAGATCACTAAGTAGGCTCAAGACTCAGAATCTCGTTCAAGATCACTAAGCATGAACTAAATTCCTCCTCAAACACTAAGTAATGAGGGGTTTTCTGCACTAAGCAAGAAGAAAAGTAGTAGAATACCCAGTTTTCAAACTCATAATTTTAACTCAACTTAATCTGCAATTCTAATTAGGTTTTCTTGGTTTATATAGACCAAGCCTTACAATCATGACCCTTGATTACAAGCTATATCTAAGGGCCACAAAAGGCCTACAAAAGAGTACAACAAACAGCTAAAGTATCTTACACAAAGTTGAATACAAGACAAGCAAACTAACTAGAAAACAATAAAGCATAAAGTAATAAAGGTGGCTGGTTGTTCTTGTTATTTTGGGACGTGAGAAGGTGAGGTCCTTTGCAGCACAAGGGCTCTAAGATCATAGAAGTGTCGTGGCTTGGGGCAGGTGCAACTTTAAAGCAAAGGAAAGAAACAACAACCCAAAAGGAGGACCACAAGCGGTCACTTTCAATGTTCAGAAATTGTTGTTTGCTTTTTATATGCAAAAAGTCTTCTTATTCTGAAACAAGGCTTCTCTTCCTCTACTCTATGACATTATGACTCTTTGAGGATCTTAGGATAACTTGGACGTGCCCTTTAAGACAAGGAAAGTAGACTTGCAAGCCTTTGTTGCACACAGGTTGATTCAAGATTCCCAATATGATTCAAATCAAAGCTAATAAAGTTAACTTTCATATCAAAAAAGAATCAACCTTAAACGTTGAGTAAATCTTGAGTTATTGAGCTTTTAGTGCACATACGTCATGGGTTGTCCATTAATGCGTAGTCTGTTTGAAACGACCATAACTCAAGCTTTATACCTTATATGGTGGTGACTCAAAATCCATTATTTAGCTAAGTTCCCAAGCTTTCCAATGACATAAGAATCACAGGCTTTGGATTAGCACAACTTGAGATATAGAGCTTGTAAGTTAGGCCTGTTATAATCATATTTCTGAAAGCTATGTAGAAGCTTGCTTTCTTCCATTGAAATGTACTCAAATGTAGACTGCTTCTTAGATTGTTTTCTTTGGTATGCTTCAATTCCTGTTGCAGGAATCCCAAGGTATATCACTGGGAAACTCCCCTCAATATAACATGTAGCAACAAGAATGTGAGCCTTTAGAGGAGGGGGACCCCCCCCCCCCCCAAAAAAAAAAAAAATAAAGACTAGACTTCATAGGATTAGCTTGTAAACCCGAGTAAGCAGCAAACTAACTAAGGCAGGAGTCAACAGCTTGAATAGGCGGCAAATCTCCCCTAGTAAAAACCAATAAGTCATCTGCATAGATCAGGTGGATGAGTTTAATCTTCACACACTTAGAATGATAAGAAAACCCAGGAGCAGCAGGGAGCTTCCTGAGTAGTCTTCATAGGACCTCCATACACAAGGTAAACAGGTAGGGGGAAAGAAGATCCCCCTTCCTCAGTCCCCTCTTTCCTGGGAATAAACCCTCCATGACCCCAATAATGTTAATAAAGAAATAAGTCTTTGTAACACATGCCAGCACCCATTGAACAAATTTAGGAGGGAATTTGAAGAGCCTCAAGCATTCAGTAAGAAAATCCCAATTCACTGAGTCAAATGCTTTTCTAATATCAATTTTTAGGATACATATGGGTGAGAGCAAACTCCTATTGTATTTATGAGACATTTCATGTACCAACATAGATTTGTCAAAGAGATCCCTTCCTTCCACAAACGCTGCTTACTCCAAACCAACCATCTCTCCCAGGATAGTCTTCATTCTATTCGCCCGGATTTTACTTACTGTTTAGTAAAAAACAGTACAGCATGAGATTGGTCTAAACTCAGAAACAGTCCTAGGAGACTCACTCTTTGGAATCAAAGCAATAACTATAGAATTAGCAGCACAAGGCATGAAATACTTAGTGAAAAATTCCATGACTGCCTCCTTGAATTCAGATCCTATGATAGCCCAGGAGTCTTTGAAAAATCCAGCAGAGTACCTATCCACCCCTGGACTCTTATTACTATCAATAGAGAACAGAGCAGACTTTATTTCCTGAGATGTAATAGGAGCCTCCAGGGCAGCAACAGAAGAAAGAGTGTCACTGGCAAATAGAGCCTCTGGTAGAGGAGAAACAGAAAATTAAGTACCGAAAAGTTCACTATAATAATCCAAGAATGCTTTTGCAAGTTGAGCCTGCCCCTGACAGAGAACACCCTTAGCATCTTCAATAACCCCAATAGTATTTCTAATCCTCCTTGCCTTAATGTGAGCATAGAAGTATTTAGAATTAAGATCATTGAATTGCATATGCTGAAGCTTTGCTTTCTAAACAAGAACTCGCATCTCAGCTTGCTTAAGGGTAGAATATCTCTAAAGACAGACCTTCTCATGTGACAAGAGGATATTATTCAGTAGAGAATCCTGAAGCTGCAGTTGACATTCAGATAATTTGAGTTTTGCAGCTTCCACACGGGTAGAGAGATCAGAAAACTCAGCACAGTGAAGGGCCTTAAATTCCTTCTTGAGGAGACGAAGCTTATAAAAAAGAAAATAAATCTCCCCTCCTCTAGAAGAAACTAGCCAAGCATTCTGTCCACAGTCATGGAAACCAGGAGAAAGAGCCCAGCAATTAAGATAATGAAAAGATCTAGCAGGAAGACAATAAGGGGGATTAACATTAAGGAGGATGGAAGAGTGATCAGAGACCCCTGCAGGTAAGAAAGCCACAAGGGATGAAGCAATATAGGTATACCACGAAGAGTTAACCAAAGCCCTGTCAAGTTTAGAACATTTTGGAGAGCAAACCTTCTTATTGTGCGAAATGTACAGACATCCAGTATAGGGGTGATCAGTCAAGCAACACCTTTATATACAATTCCTGAATTCAGATATTTCTCTTTCATGAAAAATGCAACCAAGCCTTTCCTTCCCACTTAAGGACACATTGAAATCTCCCAAGCAAGTCCAAGGGATTTGATGCCTCTGGGAGAAAAACTTTAACCTATCCTAAAGAACTCCTCGATCCACAACTTTATTATGAGCATAAAAAAAAGTCAACAATAAACACTTCTGAGTAAGGATATGAGTAAGAAGGCAGTGAATAAACTGTGCCCCCTCCTCTAGAAGTTGTACTTCAACCGTGGCCGGATTTCATAAGAGCCAAATTCTCCCTTCATCGTGAGAACTATAGTTTGATATCATTAAGTACCTCCTAAATCCGTGTCTATAAATCAGTGAAGCTTCTCTAGATTTTATATGAGTTTTTAGGACAGCACTACAATCCACTCTATTCTTCACCAAGAAGCCTAAAACCTCCTGCTGTTTTAGGGGATCATTCATCCCCCTCGCATTCTAGGAGGAAATGATCATTGGGGTGAAGGGGTGGGGGGATTCCTCCTGGCTCCAACTCCATATGAACTGACCCTTGTTCTACTTCCACAGTAACAGTCACCTCTTGAACATTCTCAGCGAGAACTGAGTATTTATTCTGGACAGTGGTAACTTCCAAAACTGCAGTTTGAGGAGACCGCGTCTTGGTCTGAACTGTAACAAAACCATCCTTGTCAGGAATAACCACAAACGCACCATGTTTGTCTTTTGTACCAGTTCTAGGGTTTGCCATCGGAGTCTTATCCTTAGCTTCATAATTAGGGGTGTGAAGCCCCAAACTCTAGCCCTGAGAAGTCTTACTCTAAGACGAAGATGCTTGCCCCAAATTCTGGGAATTAGGAGTTATATAATCACCCAAATTCGCAGAACCAGGAGAACGAATCACAGAATCAGTAACCATGGGTGGAACCTTTGTAGTGGAGTCAGTTTGACGTGTTGAACGAGCGGCGACCTGTATTATGGGTGGCCGGCCCCTCGGCATGGCGGCGGAGATGAGTGAAAGCACTCGTTTGTCGCAATTTCAGAGGATTTTTAGTCAAAGAAAGAAGAGAGAGAGAGGTAAATATTATATTATTATTATTGTTATTATTGTTATTATTATTATTACTATTATTACTATTATTACTATTACTACTACTACTACTACTACTACTACTACTACTACTACTACTACTATTATTATTATTATTACTATTATTATTATTATTACTACTAGTATAGGCCCCGTACAATGCATCTACGGTGTTTATAGAATTTTACCTTTTAGTATACTATATTTGTAGATCGTAAATTGACAATTCATTATTTTTTAACGTTTTTCATAATTGTATTTTGATTTGAGAGAAAAAAAATATTCATAACATGAAATTGTATTTTAATGAAAAAAAGATTTAACACAGATTTAATGATATTGTCTTATAACTTTTTTAATAGCATATCTTTTAGCAACAACTTATCTTACCAAGAACGAAATTTTTATGATAAAAAAATCTAGAAGCAAATCTTAAATACGGAACTATATTGAAATAGGAAAGAAAATAAGAGATTATATTAAAATAGGGGAAATATTTTAGGCGGGAAACTTTGAGTTTTTCCTATTTATTTAGTATATAGGAGATTATTATTATTATTATTATTATTATTATTATTATTATTTTTTTTATTATTATTTTTATTATTATTATTATTTTTATTATTATTATTATTATTATTATTATTATTATTATTATTATTATTATTATTATTATTATTATTATTATTATTATTATTATTATTATTATTATTATTATTATTATTATTATTATTATTATTATTATTATTATTATTATTATTATTATTATTATTATTATTATTATTATTATTGTTGTTGTTGTTGTTGTTGTTGTTGTTGTTATTTTTTTATAAAAACGCAAACTTTAATTAATCAATCAAAAAGTTTATAAGAAATTGGTAGGCGGCCGAGATACAAGCTGGGCGCCCACACCCTTAGCGATATGTGGACACAGCCACCCGCGCCCAGCGCACCCGCGCGTTGATTTCGAGGCGGCGACACTTCTCCCACGGAACTCCGGCTCGAGGCCGAGGCACGTCATGGGCCGTTACCTGATTTGAAAGGCATTGAAACCGGTGAAAGGTTTGACAAGCCTGCATTTGTGGAGTCGCCACCAATTTTTATGGAAAATTGGAACCATTCGAATACTTCGCGTCATGTCAAGACAAAAAGTAGTGACATGAACACTAAGAAATTCGTTACCCTTAGCATTCTATGTCTAGAATGACTCTCGTGATGCCAATGGAGACGGATGTCCAGAGATAACTGGAGTAAGGGGTGAGAGTACGTATTAGGAAGTTCTTTAATTTGAACACCTAATCCCGCCCGCCTCGATAGCGGCCTCTACCAATGACTAGGAAAATTTTTCATATTTGATATGTCGTCGATATAATGCATACAATGCAACAAACATAGATTAATCCTAGCATGTGAAATTAGACTATGTCGGTTAACACGTGTTTTAGCAAACAATTTGGTCGAAGCAAATGTTAGATTCTATTCGTGTGAATGCCATACAATTAAATCACACATAGTAATAATTATGATAATTGAATTACAATAATTTAAATTATATAAAATTACAAGCTTTATTTGATCTACGTCAAAAGCACGCTCAAATACGGGATTTCGAAGAAGAAAATAAAAAGAAAATAAGTTAGAATTAAAATATGAAAATACGTCAGGTTAGAGGTGATAATACGAATAATAGTGGATTTAAACCATAATTAGGAGATACGTCAAAGCGCGAAAGAGTTCAGAGGCAGAAACCAACCCAGAACAGGCGCAGCATCTACTGCGTCCTTTGGAAGATGCGCAGCACCTTATGCGTCTGTTCTAGAGTTGGGTTATGGCTGTGAAGTCAGAACCGCAACATTGTTATTGTTCGTTGGTAGATTTAGGATGAATTATCGATACTAGATTCGAATTGAAGTGTTTTAACCGATTATATGTATCCGGACAAGTCTTAAGACGAATTCAAAAGGAGAAGTTACAGTAGCTTACAGGATTATGATTATACGATGAACTCGTGTCGGAAATATAAAAAAAAGCGAAACTTAAGGTTAGATTAAGACAAAACTGGACAAATAAGATCCGGAAGAAACATAGTATCAAATTAGGATTCCAGAACCGCGACATGAACAAGTCGAAACCCGAGAATCAATTTGAATTAAAATGGCGAAAAGCCGTAAGTGTTGAATTACTCGGGATTAAGGATGAATTAAACATTGTAATTAAAAAGGAATTGTTAAAATGTAGTTTATATACTAAAACAACAAAAAGAAAATGAAAGAATAAAAGAGGAGGAATTTGCAGGAAGTCGAGGAAGAAGAAGAAGAGAAGGAGCAGCAAGTAGCCTCTGGAAGAGGCGCGGCAAGGCTGCGATCCTTCGAAGAGGCGCAGCTGGTGCTGCGTTTCTTCTCTACGTTTGACCTCTGCTGTTTCGTAAAAATGGTTTCAAAAGATGGATTTTAAATTAGTTTTCGAACGTGCTTTTGATATATATAGATCTACATTAATTGATACAAAATAAAGTACAATAATAAAATGGGATTTACACCCTCAGACGTACATGTTTGACGAAGCGAGAATGACTAAATTTATCATTTTAGTGATTGCTCGACTCGAATATGCGTGGAAAGTGCCCTCGTTAGAGGATTTAGTAGATTGATTAGGTTGATTAAAAGGTGGAGTTGGTCAAATTGGCCGGTCTATGCAACGTTGTTAGGTTTATATACCTCTTATTAGACTCCTCTAATAGTGAACTAATTAACTTCTTAATTATTTGTTCTTTAGATCTAGTGCATGCATAACAAAATAAGAGATTTATGAGAAAAACAATGTCCCTTACATTGTATATTGGTTCGAAACAATGGGCACAAATAAGGTCACGTTCCTTATTTGTTCTTGAGCTTAATATATTAGACGATCCTCCAAAAATCCCAAAGTAGAGATCCTCCTTAGATTGCACCCAAGACTAATCCCTTAAACTAATATAGTAATTAACTAGATTAATAAACTAGTATCCTTAAAATTAATTCTAATATTATCACTATCACTACACTAGTATTCTTATTTTGATATTAGAATGGAAGAACAAATTCATGTATTTCTAAAAACTTGTTTTAGACAGATTGAGAGAGCTAGAGAATATTTTGCATGTGTGTTGTATGAATGAGTAATAAGGAACCAAAAATATCTTTAAAAGAAAGAGGAGGGCCGGATGGAGTATGTCCAAAAAAAGCATCTTACTTTCTCCTTTTTGTCTTCATAAGAAATGGATGTGTAAGATGTGTAAGAGTAGGTGCAAGGCTAGTTGTAGGTAGGCATCATCATGCTATTTTATCAAATAAAATAAAAACAACCATAACCCACTAATACTCCTTCCATTTCGGTCCAGCCCACATAAAATGGACTACCATTTTATTTTGTCAATTTGTCATCTGTCATACAATATGTCACATGTAGTATGTTACATGTTATTAATTCATTTAATGCATATTTATAAAATAAATATCATTTTATAAATTAATTAAATCACGCATTAAAAATTGACTTGTGATACTTGATCACATAAATAAAATGGGTCATATAATTATAATTCACAACATCTTGTAATTATAATTAATTATTCATTCTTATCTCAATTGTTTCACAAACAATAATAAATTTTAGTAATAAAATATTTCAATTACTAAAATAAATCTTACTTAATCCGAATACAATAAGATAAATATTCTCTCTCATAATTGAATTGTTCAATTTTAAGGAATTGATTAACTTGTATCGTCATACAATTAATCAATTTGTCTATTAAGGGAATTGTCTTTTAGGTGTGACCTTAAGGGATCAACTGATCACCACCGTCAAGCGACAGTAATGTCAAACTCTAGTTAGCCAATCATTACCGATTAATGATGATCAATTGACTAAATAAATGAATAATCCCTTACGTATTCTTAATTGAGATTTAAACATGTGATCGCACTATTGTTGAGGAAACATTTTCCAACAATCTCCCACTTGTCCGAGACAAACGTGCGTCACCAATGCTCTTGTCCTATTACAATCTCCCACTCAATGCAAGGTGTCTCGCATGTCGTAATTGCACTTGATCATATCTTGAGTGGTTTCCTCGATCTGGAGTGTAACTGTCTGACTGGAATTATCTACCATAGATACTCTCCGAGCGTGGCCACGCATTTCCAGTTCTCTACTCCTTGAGTGGCCTTGATATTTCAAACAACCCTAACAAGGGGTGGACAATTCCTATCGCACTATTCCCTTTGTTTAGCCACAGTTCATCTTAACCCAAAATATACCCATTTGACCTCATTTACGATAGTCGTAGAGCACAAAGCCAAGCCAATCAGAAAATTGTGCCAACTTGGGCGAATAGTCTCTAGTCAAAAGAATTGACTCATAAGAATACTATAGCAGCTCTTGCCACGACCAGGCTTTATGAATTACCAGAACTCTATAAGCGGTCACTGCCCGACAGAGTGTCCTATACAGTCTGCCTATGTGATCGACTAGTCATCCCGTATGACTCTATGGCACTTGAACTTGCCATTAATCGCATCACACTCTAGTCACTTCGAGACGTCACCTCATATAAGTAACTAGGGGCGAATACCATGTCAATCCAGTTCACTTTAATGGGCTTCAATTTGTCTCTACAACCCATTTGGATTTAACAAAGTAATGGGTGAGTTTTAATAAAACTCAAACGATAAATGCGATTATCACATATGAATAGTCAATACACTATTACTACTTCATATCTTATAATATTTAGTGTACCTTTTACACTAGTCGAAATGCAATAAAAGCTTGGCAAGTGGATATACCCTATATCCATATATTCCAACTTTATCAATTGTTATTTCCTTCTATTCAATGTTATTTCTAATAACTTGAATTTATCTCTAAGTATTTGTCTAGTCTTCTTACTAGACTTGGGCTCTTTAACTTGAAAGATGCTCCCACTGTTATCGCATAACTTGTGATAAAGTCATTTGTTGAGGCATTCACCCTTAATCCCTACGTTGACCATTTTATCACAATTTACTTAGATTCCTTTTGTAGAATTTGCAATGCGCAAAACTAAAACACTTTTCTAGTCTCTTACTCCTTAGTCAATAAGGCATCCTAGGATTTCAACAAATCTTTTTTGGTTTGGAAACTAAAGTTTGTGCAACCCTTCAACACATAACTTAGTTTATCATCCAAACAATCTTAAGGATGTTCTTTAAGGCTTTCACAAGCCATATCATAGGAATTGACTTATCATGCACTAGGCATATGTCACATCATGGCTTGTGCGTCTAGTGGCATACATGATCATTCTAATGGCGGAAACATTAGAAATCGATTTCATGTAATCAACAACTTAATTGGTTCAGTGAACGACTATGACTCCATCATAGTAATTCCACTTTCATCAACATGAATAACCCATTCAACCTTGTTGATGTATAACATATGTGAAAGATCTTATCCTCATAAGATTCTCAACTCTATGCCAATATTCTCTCACATAGATTAAAAAATCTAGAATACTTTGCATCCCCTTCCAAGTCTCCAATCACTCTTTCACAGAAGAGAGCATTGGTACATTATTCTCAATAAGTATTATGTCATCAACATATAAGACATGGAAAAACATTTCTAGCTCCCACTTAACTTCATGTATAATCATGATACTTCAATCATGTGAATGAAACCATTCACTATTATCACATGAACGAAAAGTAGAATCCTTTAATGCTTGCTTATGACCATTCTAGGATCACTTAAGAAAGCTACGCATAACATGTTAGGATTCTTAGAACTTTATCTAAGGTTTTGTGTTCCAAACACATCCTTCTCTAAATTCCCATTTTAGAAAAGCGAATTTTAATTTCATTTGTCATTCTTCATTAAATGAAATGTGTTAATTCCTAACATAATTTATCTTGATCAACATCTTCATGTCGATCTATGCCTTTATTTACTCTAAGGTTCTATTTACTTTAAGGAGACCCCCGCCTTTAAGTAAATCTACTCTTTGAGTAACAATCTTCGGATAGTAATGTTATGGCTCGTATGTAACAAAGTCGATTTAGGACAATACCATTACTTTTGCAAAGCAATATTTTAACAACAAGACATGTGTGCTAAACTCCCACTGAACTATACTCCCACTCTATCTTTATAGATTATATTTCTATTACTTTAACAAAGTAACACTATAAGACATGATTGTGATGATCCAATCTACTCCCACTCTATCTCTCATAAATACATCTATCTTCTTGAGAGATAGCTTTGTGAGTTACAAACATATATATGGTGGAGTATTAGAAGTTTTTCTAGACTATGCATTAGCTTACAAAAGGCCATCCCTATCATGGCAGCTTGATTCATATGATATGCGAGTCTTATCCATGTCATCTGTTAAATAGACTCTCTATTTCAGGTATCTCCTGGTTGACCATCCGTTTTAGAATAATGTGCCCGTTTTTGTATCGCAAATTCCCTAATGTGTGAGTTCAATAGCTCAAAGAAACTTTATAATTGATCTTACATAAGTAAGTTGCTACATTTAGTAACAATGGCATAAGGAGAATCAAATTCATAGCTTATGGACATATAATGATCTAATCATCATAATTGTCTATTTGATCAATTTTAAGTTGATAATCTAATGTTTCACTATGCAAGTAGTATATGATGATGATCTTAGAACAAATGATACGATAAAGCAAGTGACTTGGGTTGCAAACCAAGTCACTAATATCCAAAATACAACCCGTGTTTAAAGGATACAATCAAATTTCCAAGTCGAACAAGGAAATTAAAATAGTTCTAAAATCTCAAAATACAAGCTGAAAATAAAGACAAAGCAACATAAAGCCAAGCTTCCATAGATCTAGCACCATGGTCGGCTGCATCTAGCTTCCCTCAAGATCTTCTAGGCTTGCTTTTCCTTGCCTTTATCCTTGCTAGGATGCCCTAATTACAATAAAAAGGGTAATCATCACAACTTGTATCAACATACCAAAGTTGAGATTGATACATAAAAGATAGGGATAGTCATATACCTACTGGAATAACCTTTCCAGCGTTAATATCGCCAAGATATTTCGAACAATTCCTTTTCCAATGTCCAACACCACTATAATAGTGGCACTTGTCCCCGGAGGGGGTACTGTACTTGGGCTTGGAGGAACTAGCTTCACAAGTCTTTGCTTTGTTCCTGTTAGGAGTTCGCTTCTTTACCTTGTTCCCACCTTTCTTGAAAGTTCAGTTGCTCTTATGATTGACATTGAGCACATCTTTTATGGTGCTAACACTTAGCCCCATGTCCCTTTCGACTTGCACAAGCATTTTTTGCAACTCATCAAGGGAATCTTTCTTGTCTTGCATATTAAAATTCACTCTGAATTGAACATATGCTTTGACTTTGTTAAGGGAATTAAGAATCCGATCAATCACGAGTTCCTCGGGAATCTTTACCTTATGCATTTTCAAGGTCTCAACATGCTCCATCAACTTGAGCACATGAGGGCTAACTTTTTGGCCCTCCTTAATGTTGAGATCAAAGAATGCTGATGCCGCTTCATATTGTATGATCCTTGGAGCTCGTGAAAACATGTTCACAAGTTTCATGTAGATCTCATGAGCGGTGCTAATCTTTATAGCACTTCATTGGAGTTTCGCCTCCATTGCAAAGATCAACACATTTTTGATCGCGGCCGACTTCTTTTGGTAAACCTCATAGGCTTGCCTAGCGGCGGTAGTGGACCTAGCAGTAGGTTCGGCGGGAGATGCCTCGGTAAGGTAAAGAAGCTTGTCGTCACGTTCCGCGGCCAAGCGAAGTTGCGCGTCCCAATCGGCGAAATTGGACCCATTCTTTTCTAACTTACAACGATCCATGAAAGATCGGAGCCATGACACATTGGTGAGCGTGTTGGAACTAGTGGTTGCGGATGTGATTGGAGTTGCCATTGAAATTGAGAAAACGATTTTGACTACAAAATAGGAAGTGAAGGAATTAATGAACATCTATCGTTTTGGCAATACTTGTAAACATTTTAAAACAGTTTTAAGCATTTATATAGTGACCTCTACCCAACTATTATAAATGATCCCGAGATCCAAATTCATATTAACTCGGGCACGGTGAGCCGATTCATCCCTTATTAATATAACTCGGTGGATTAACCTCTTAATCGATTCTACTTCTAGAACTCTCGGTCGATAAAAATTACTGTAATATTTATCTTTAGCCCGGAACACATGCGACTACAGTCACGAATACTTCCGTTTAGCTTAATCCAAATTCCGATGTAATAACATTTTATTACCCACTTACCCAACGTAACAAGTTTAGTACCCCGGTGAGTCGAGCCTACTTCCTCATGAAATTGGGACTCATGGTTTCTACTATTTGGTAAGGCTAATTCTCAATTATTATATGTAAGAGGTGTAGATACCCAGTATCTGCACCTTCCAAAAACCACCCGATGATGATCGGACTATAACGTGTTTTTGATATGCGTGCGTGGATTGGCTATACATGAGACGGTTTAATACACTACTCGGATATGAAAAATGATTTCATAAATGGTTTTCTAACTTCATTTGCATTAAAATAACACTATTTAGAGTTAAAACCGTCTTCGGACCCAAAACCGACTCAGAAACCCGCAACTCGAGTCAACCCGAGTCAACCCAAATCTCGAATGAAAAAAATAATGCCATGAATGTCTTTATCATGTCATTTCCATTAAAATGACCCTAATTAGAGTCAAAACCGACACCGGGCCAAAAACGACTCGAAATTTAAATCCCGACTCACACGGGTCAAACCCGAGTCAAGCACACAAAACACCTACCTCAAGCAACACCAAAATCATCTTATTAGATGCCCACATAGTTACACGACATCCTATATGAATACCACATATCAAACCAACCAAACCATGGATGGAAAATTGGCCACGTCCAAATTGAAAAGGACAGGGCACCCCATTGCATAGCAGGCTTGCTTGCGCCTCAATGGGATGTCAACTTAGCCTCCAAGCAAAATAGACCAACCTACCATCCCACATTTCTCTATAAATACCTACCACAACACACCACAATATTCACGCGAGAGTCCGCCCCCTCCTTCTCCCTTAAACTTCTAGACCCGACTTCCTAAGTCACAAAATCGACATGTGTTTATGACCTACCAAACGTAAACACAAGCCATACACATATTGTTTGGTACCGTCGCCGTGCATTCGACCGACCAATTCAAACAACTCAACATTAATCAACATGTTTATTAACATATTTTCAAAACCAAATCCTTTTTTAAGGCACTCTTTTTAAACTTCTTTGATCGCGAGTAGTCACGACGAGAAAACCTTTTCTAAAGTCGTCTAACACGCAAACATCAAAATACGTAAGTTTGAGGGTGTAAATATCTCACTTTAATTCATGTATTTACTGTTTTGACGAGTTTATAAGCATGAACAATGCATAACACGATTCAAATTTAGGTTAGAAGAGCCAAAACTGAGTTTTGGCCTAAGATAGGAGCTCCTTGCTATGCAGGGAGGCTCGCGCCTCTTGTAGGTGTCCAGGTCAGACTCATCCATGTTTGTTCTCGTCTTTTCTCTTTATTTTATTTCTTATTTGTAATCGGTTTTTACCATTTCAAATGTTTTAATTCATTTTTATGGTAAACATGTTTTGACCATTACAAAAATCATCCTTGGTTCCTTATACCATGACGGTTTATTCCGTGACTCGATGATATTATTGGTTAATTACATTTTAATGGGTATTTTAACACCCTTTCTTTTATTTACCATTTTTCTCATTTGTTTACATTTGTAAATATATTAGTCATAATCCATAATCATCCTTGGTTCTTTATACCATGTCGGTTTAATCCGAGTACGATGACAAACTTAACTAATTACAAATAATCGAACTTAAAATAATTAGTTCAAATCAAACATTTTACATTTTTATTTGTAAATCATGCTTTTCAAACATGCAAATCCGACAACGAATGTTACTAATATAAAAGTAATTATTCCGACAAATGCAAATCATACTTGCAATCATTAATCACAAAAAACGGTTTTAAACAACCTTTTTAACAACCAGGAGACGCCCCTTGGTTCGCCCGATGGCTCGCACCCCAAGAGGCCCTCTGCTTTCATAGTTCAAAACCTGGGCAGAGCCCCTTACCTCGCCAATAGGCTCGCGCCTTAACAGGGCTGCCTGGCACTGTTCTGCCTCGTTTTTAGCACTTGTCTAGGACGATCCCGATTATGGTTAATCCAAACACATGACGGATCAGATTGTCAAGCTTATGTTTTTACACTTTGTCATTTGACACCCTTTTTCAATAAATGGATCGTGTTAAGCATCATGACCCGAACTTGGTAAATGGATGTTTAATTTCCGTTTTCACCTGCAAATCAATCTAAATCCAACTTGACATCTTATGCTTGATATTTGGATTAACAAACCGACTTAGAAAGCTCACATGTTAGGTTAACACATTTGGATGCGCATTCATGCATTTAAATCGTTTTATCAACTCTCGCACTTAAACAACCACGATCGATCAGTAGAGGCCGCTAACGCGGGCGGGATTGGGTGTCCGATTTAAGGGCTTCCCAATACGTACCCTCACCCCTTACTCAGAACCTTTGGATAGTGGATGGCCTTATCCAGGGCGTACGAGAGTCATTTTAGGCATAAAATGCTAAAAGGGGGACGAGTCCTTATCTTTAGTACCTATGTCAAACACTTCTTTGTGCTTCATTTGACCGAGGTATAAAGTGGATTCGAACGGGTACAAATGCTTGGTGGCGACTCCGAACATCTCTAATCGTTTTGAGACCTTTACCGAGATGAAACCGACCGATATAAAGCGATCCGGTCGAAAGCATTTTTACGCCGCCGGCATGGCTTTCAAAAGACCGCTGCATGTCCACAGATTGGCTTGGCGTGCAGGTGGCCCGTGACCGCAGATCGGCTTGTGGCCCAAATCCGCAGACCGGCCTGTGGCCCATGTCCACAGTTTGGCGACTCCGCTGGGGAAAACTAGGACACTTATGTCTTTGTGATCCTTAGAGGTGAAACTCGAACGAGGTCGTGGTTAAAGTGCATTAATTGATATTACGCTCATAGTCGGGTTCCTTGTCTGGGCCTACAACCTAACCCTTCTCGACCAATTGGCTCGTCCCGTCGGCCTGAGTTTTCTCATCCCCGCGTTTCGAATGTCGATTGAGTGAAGCATACCGTTAACGTTACACATTTCTGTTTCGTCAAAGAGCCTTCATCACCTTCGAGCACGAGGCTAGGGCACCCTCCTTACACATTTTTTTTGATTGGTATCCCTCTCGAAAATCGGGTTTGATTGCTTGGTGTGTAACCCACCCATTTAAGCCAAAACCCGTGTCAGCATTATGCATAATATAATGAACTGCGAGTGCTTATGTGTTATGTGATCATAAGTCCTTCCGTGTCATTTTCAAACTTTCAAAACACCTTTTTGCGCCGTTATAATGGCCGTTTCAAACCTCGATCTTTCACCGGCCGTTGGAACCTTTTTATGCCGTCGTAATGACGATTTTCAAACCCGGTTTTGTACAACCGTTTCAAACCTCGGTCTTTCGCCGACCATTGCACATCTTTTTAGGCCGTCGTAATGACGATTTTCAAACTCGATTTTTTACAACCGTTTCAACACACCTTTCTACGCCGTCGTAATGACGATTTTCATACCCGGTTTTCACAAACCGTTTCAAATTCCCCTTTTTATGCCGTTATAATGGCCATTTCAAAACCCGGTTTTTATAACCATTTCAAATGCACCTTTTCATGCCAATGTAATTTCAAAACCCGGTTTTCACAAACCATTTCAAAATACCCTTTCACGTCGTCGTAATGGCCGTTTCAAACCTCGGTCCCTTGCCGACCGTTGCATTCTCAAAGCGCCTTTTTACGCCGTCATAACGACGAATTCTACCCTCGAAGTTTCAAAATTCGAAATCAATTTTCAAACTAAAAAAAAATGTTTTTTTCAACATAATGACGATTTCAACGCGTGCAACTTTCCAAATTTCAAATCTCGTATTCGAAATCATATTTGGCTTTTCTAAGCCGTCGTAATGACGATTTCAATTCTCAAAATTTTCGATTTGCATATCGTCTTTCAAAGGTTAAAACGGTTTGCTAACCCATCCTAATGACGAATTCAATCCTCACGTTTTCCAATTTCAAATCTTGAAAACGAATTTAACCGTTTTCAAATTCCAATTCCAAATCAAGTCATTTGAAAGCCAATTTAACCGCTTTCAAAGTCCAATCTAAATCAAGTCATTTGAAAGCCAATTTAACCGCTTTCAAATTCCAAACAAAAATCAACTTATTTGAAAACGAATTTAACCGTTTTCAAATTCCATTCAAAATCAAATCATTTGAAAACGAAATTCCAATTCAAATCAAATCATTTAAAGGCCAATTTAACCGCTTTCAAATTCAAATAAAAAATCAAATCATTTGAAAACAAATTTAACCGTTTTTAAATTTCAAATCAAACCTTTGAAAACAAACTTAACCGTTTTCAAATTTCAATTCAAAATCAAATCATTGAAAACAAATTTAACCGTTTTCAAATTTCAATCCAATCTCAAATCATTGAAAACAAATTTAACCGTTTTCAAATTTCAATTCAAAAATCAAACCATTTGAAAACAAATTTAATCGTTTTCAAATTCCAAATCTAATTTCAAACTATTTGAAAACAAATTTAACCGTTTTCAAATTTCAATTCAAAATCAACCATTTAAAAGCAAATTTAACCGTTTTCAAATTTCAATTCAAAATCAAATCTTTGAAAACAAATTTAACCGTTTTCAAATTTCAATCCGATTCCAAATTATTCGAAAACAAATCTAACCGTTTGAAAATTTTCAACCTAATTTTAAATCCTTTGAAAATAAACTTAACCGTTTTCATGGCCATTGTGAGGACGATTCCAAATTATTCGATTCTCGATTTTCTAATCCGTGATTCGGAATTTCAAAATCCGTCTTTGGAAACAACACATTGTTTTCAGGGCCGCCGCAATTTCAACTCAAATCGTCTTTTGAAAACAAACTTAAGACAACTCTTTCAACTGCCCGACCTTTTGAAGATCCCTGCTCTTTGGAAGCTGTCCATAAACGACAAATGAATCTTTTTGAAAATTTCGATTTTCCGATTTTCAAAAATTTCAATCCACCTTTCCGATTCTGCCTCGAGTCGATTTGAGTCCAGTCGATTTCAAGTCAAGCCGTCTAGATAACGTCGAATCTCTGCCGAAGTCAGTACCTACCTTCTGGTCTAGGTCGTGTTGCCTAAATGTCGTGACATCTTCAATGGCATTAGCAGAGTCAAAACCTGTCGGGTATTAAACCCATCTTTCCCCTACATTACGGGTCAAAGGTCAAGTTTGTGTACATGTCTTGTCCAATGGCGTCACGCCAGCAAAAAACCTCCAAACTAAGTCAGAATTCGTCTGTCTAGGCATCACTATGCCAAAGTCGACACTCGAGTCTAAACTCAAAGTCATGCACCAAGAGTTCAAAAACAAGAGGTCTTTCACGATCTTTAATGAACTCATAACCTGGTCACACTGTCGCGTCTTCACGATAAAACTGCCTTTTATACATATGTCTCGTACTTGCCTTTGTTTTTGCAATCCCCTGCCAAGACAAGTTATAACGCCTATCGTTATGTCAATAGGAATCCCTTGGGTGCCACCAATGTTCAACCAGAAACTCAAGAAGACGGTCAATCTGCATCTGCCATGACTTCTGCCGAAACCAACAACACGGTCCTTCGACTCCTAGATACCGTGGAAGACTTCAGCACTCGTCTCTCCCAAGTTGAGGAAAAAATGATAACCGGGAATTCTCCCTCTTCTGATATTGAGCAAAGGGTTAAGCTTCTTGAAAGCCGGCTACTGGCCAACGACCAAACCAAAACAAGACGACCTCATAGGCCCTGCCCTGCCCTGATTATGCCTTATGTCCCAGCCTTGGAAAGGCTAACCCCCGAAGGAAAGCTCAAACCGATTGGTCCAACCCCAGACCCTCTACCACACAAGCGAGGACGTAGATGGGACGGAAAACTATTTTGTCAATATCACCAAGGCCGCGGACACGATACTGAAATGTGTCTCCCCCTAAAGGGTGTCATCCTTGATATGATCGAAAAGGGCGAGTTACCATTACCTCTCTCAACAAACCAAAAAAATAACCCTCCGGAAAATCCTATTGGACGCAGTCAGGAATCTTCCCTAGACTACACTCATCTCATCTCTCCTGACAGTGAGAAAATTCATGCAATTGATGAGGATGGCATACAGAGCGCTATAATGATGCTCTCCATCTCCATCAACAACATATTCTCAAAGCTGCAAGTGGCTATCGATGATTTGAACACTCGGGTAGCTAATTTGGAGAAGAGGTGTGGTAGTACCGAATATGAACCTGATCATCAAGGAAACCAGCCCTCCGTTCACCAACCAACAACTGTTGAAAATGAGGACTCATCCGATGGTTCCCATATCCACGAACCTACCAACAAAGAACATGAAATTGCCTCGCCAAAATACCCTTCAAAATACCAAGCAACATCCCCAAAACTTCCCATTGACAACAACCAAATCCTGTTTCCGCCCAGGATTGACAAAATCAAAATCAAAAACAAAACTCACAAAAACATCCCAAAAAACACCAATGTTAGAACCATGGGAAAACGTCAATGGGTTTTCACAGATCTGGGAATAGCATATGGCACTGCTCTGGGGATACTTGCCTCAAAAGCAATGCTGCAACCCATTGGTCCGACTTCGGACCTACCTGAACAAAAAAGAGCCCGTTCATGGAACGAAAATGTCTATTGCCAATATCATCAAGGCAAGGGCCATGACACCGAAACTTGTTCCGAACTCAAGCATGTCATTCAAGATATGATTGAAGTTGGTTAAATCATAGTCGCACCTCTCAGTCAAGACAATCCTCCTGGATGTCTCAAGCCAAACAGCAAGGTTCAGCGTTCTCAAAGGACATTCACTAAACTCAACACAACCTATGCCGCAGCTCTTCAAAAGCTCATGACTAAAGGGAAGCTACAACCAATCGGGCCCACTCCGGACCCTTCTGATGCTAAGAAATCTCGTTTCTGGGACGACAGTGCCTTTTGCCAATATCAACAAGGGAATGGTCATGACACGGAAACGTGCTTCAAACTGAAACATGTTATTCAAAATATGATCGACAATCATGAACTGATAGCTTTATCCCTATGCCAACCAAGTGATGAAGACAACCCTAATGAACATCTCTTTCTGCAAGAAGATGAAAGCCTAATGGACTATTATCCTCATAACATTCCCAACAACGAGAGTGAATTACTCAAGTGGGTCAGTGCTCAAGACCAGACATTCAAGCCGTTGGATGCTGCGAAAGAGACCTTCGAGGAGGAAAGTGATGATTAGGAGTTCGTATCTACGATTAAGTCTGAGTCTGAGTCCGAGTCTTAGGCTTTCTCATATCTATCCTAGTGTCTGTCCTTTTATTCCTAAGTGACAAACTGGGGGCTGTCCCCATGATTCACATGTATTCATCGAGTCTGTGCTAACATCATATTTATCTAAATAAAAGCACGATTTCCAACTACCATATATTCTCCCCTTTACCATTTCCCGTTGACAACGAGAATTGATTTGAGAATTGATTTAAAACAAACAATATGTTCCAATTCAATGTGAGTACACTCGAGTGACGTTCCGTACCGAGTAAGCAGAGGACTCGAAACTCCGTGTCCATTTCTTTACCTATTCCATGTATGGCAATAGAAATCTTTCATTAGCACCCGATTTAGAACGAGCTTCTATCCAAAGGATCCTACGACGAACCTAGATAACAAACCAGAACATCTCCTTGTTCATGATCAATGGCGGAAGGCAAGCCTATTCCCCACAAAAACATCCTATCACCAAATATCAACCTCTCACCAAAAGGTACATTCCGTCTGCACCTCTACCTTCCTCGAACGAAGGACGGCAAAAAACCAATATATCCAAAGTAAAAGGCCAAAATCAAAGGCCCAAGTCAATATCCATTCACCCAAAGCCAAAGCTCAAGGCCAAAGCAAAAAAACCAAAGCCAAAAGCAATTCATCCCAAGGCCAAAGCCAAAACAAAAGGCAAAAACCAAAGCCAAAACAAAAACGAGATAGTGAAATTCAAATTCACTATTTTCACAAATTTCAAACGACGGAACTTAAAACCGTCATTTTCAAATTAAAAAACAAGATAGTGAAATTCAAGTTCGTTATCTTCACCAGCTTCAAACGACGGAAATTAAAACCGTCATTTTCAAATAAATAAAAAAAAAACAAAATAGTGAAATTCAAATTCGCTATTTTCACAAATTTCAAACGATGGAAATAAAACCGTCAATTTCAAATCAAAAACAAGATAGTGAAATTCAAATTCACTATTTTCACAATTCCAAACAACGGAATTAAAAACCATCCCATTCAAAAAACGAAATAGTGAAATTCAAATTCGCTATTTTTCCACAATTTCAACTGACGAAATTCAAAACCGTCACTTTACAAAAAATAAAATAGTGAAATTCAAATTCGTTATTTTCCCTCAATTTCAAGTAACGAAATTAACCCGTCACTTTTCAAACTTCGGAACAACAAGTCCAGAGCCCAGGACCCATGAGTCCAACATATAAAGTCCAGCACCAACAAGTCCAAAGCCCAGGACCCATGAGTCCAACATATAAAGTCCAGGACAAACAAGTCCAAAGTCGAGGACCCATGAGTCCAAAATACCAAGTCCCGGACCAACAAGTCCAAAGCCGAGGACCAACGAGTCCAACACACCAAATCCCGGACCCACAAGTCCAAAACACCAAACACTAAAACCTCAACCAAAACTGCTTCACCCCTAAGTCCTTCTAGAGACTTTTGCAGGGAGACCTATCTAGGCTTCTGAGGATTCCCCCTCAAGCTCGTAATATCACACCTTAACCTTTAAGGTCCAGACATGGAAATCTGATCCCATGTTATTTACCAACCATTTCGTGCTCTGGCCACATCAAGCCAGAGACCCCATTTCGCACCACACTATAAGCCGTTACCCATCGGCCTAAACACCACAAAATTCTTGCTCCAGATTTTTATCTGTCAAACAACCGTTTTATTACCAAGCTCCACATTCCCTAATGTTGAAGCCATTTTTCACCACAATCCCCACGGAGTCCTCGAATGGTTTGCTATCGAGAACGGGACATACCTAATCTACCCTTAGAGTCCGCTTTTTAGTGTGCTCAAATGATAAGGAACATGTTCACAAATTACACCTCTTCGATTCATGATCAAGAATTATTTATCTCCAATCAACCTTCGAGTCACCAAACGGAATTTTCCGTCATGACGCTCAACTCCGGATTTTTATCTGTCAAACAAACCATTATTACCAAGCTCCACATTCCATAATGTCGAAGCCATTTTCACCCTGACCTAGATACGGAGTCCTCGAATGCTTTGCTACCGAGAACGTGACATGCCCAATCTACCCTTAGGGTCCACTTTTTAGTGTGCTCACATGATAAGGAACATTTTCAAAAATTACACCTCTTCGATTCATGATCAAGGAGGAATTATCTCAAATCAATTTTTTGACTCACCGAACGGAATTTTATCGCCGTGACCTGCAGACTTTAAGGTCCTAACAACTCGCTTAGGCACACACATTCAGAACTACGATCTGGTTTGATTTCACACCACGTGAATACGTAGGCAGTCCTTCAAGGACATAACCATACCCCTCAAAATCACTTTAAGGTCCTAACAACTCGCTTAGGCACACACATTCAGAACTACGATCTGGTTTGATTTCACTTCACGTGAATACGTAGGCAGTCCTTCAAGGACACAAGCATACCCCTCAAAATCACTTTAAGGTCCTAACAACTTGCTTAGGCACACACACTCAGAACTACGATCTGGTTTGATTTCGCACACACGTGAATACGTAGGCAGTCCTATTACAAGGGCACAACCGCATACTCCTTTCACAACATTTCCAATTTTCAATCCTCAATAACCAGCTCAGAACTACGATCTGGTTTGATTTCGCACACACGCGAATACGTAGGCAGACCCCAACAGGGACACAACCGCATATCCATTTCAATCTCAACCATCAACATCAATCCTCAAAAGCAGCCCACCCAGCTGCAAAAAATTAATCTTATACCTCTTTACTGGGGGCTTCTTCTTTAAGACGTCGCCCATTCCCTGCTTTGTCAAAATCCCACCTTCTCACTCTGGGAGAATCTCTTTCAAGACGTCACCCATCCTATATCCTCAAACATCTTTTGAGTCTCAAATACAACCCAAAATAAAACCGCCCATAGCCTAGTGCTCGGTTCGGACGATGACAAGGTCTTGGTTCCGCTCTCCGAATCATCATACATCGAGAAGGGATCTCAAACAAGCAAACGGAGGCAAAGATGTCTGGAGAAGATAATCAATTCATGTTCCCCAGCCGAGCGGACCTTCTACCTCAGGGATTTGATACGCGTTATCACCTTTTCTGGGATAAAAGTTGCACACACAGGTGCAAAGCTTGTCAGAGTCACCCCCGTGTCGTGTCAATAATGAGTTGGCATCACGTTCACGATTGCCCATTTGTCAGTCTGTCAGTATGCGTCTGTGTGAGTTAGTGTCCCAACGGTCACATGTCTCCAATCTATCAAATCACGGATCTACGAGTAACAAGACTCGCCTTTAAGCTTAAGAACATTCAAAACTTCTATCTCCCTTCGCGTGAGATAATACATGCTAGTTGCTTATATGCTAACTGCTCACATACTTATGTGCTTATATGCTTGCGTGCCTACATGCGTGTCTATGCGACTGTAGATTTGTGTGGCCACTAACCATGCAGATAATCTTGAGAAGACAAACTCACTCCAACTGAGTACTGGGTTCTTCCCAACAAAGGCGACCCGTCAAGTCCAAGGGCTTTAACCATATCAATTACATGGCTTATGCTACCTCCCAACGAGTAGCAACTCATATCCCTGGCGAGTCCTGAGAAGTTTCTAACTCCCCAGCGAGCGCCGATTTTCAAATGGAAGTCACACAGGCTATTTTCCACAGTCGATCATTCGACCATAGATGGCTGGCGAGCCATACAACGCATATGGCTGGCGAGCCTTTGTCCGCAAACAAGATACAACTAAAGGACGTATCCCGACAATGCCTCGGGTACAAATCCTTTTCACAAGCTGGCGAACCTTTGTCCGCAAACAAGATACAACTCAAGGACGTATCCCGAAGATGCCTCGGGTACGACTCCTTTTCACAAGTTGGCGAGCCTTTGTCCGCAAACAAGATACAACTTAAGGACGTATTCCGAAGATGCCTCGGGTACGACTCCTTTTCACAAGCTAGCGAGCCTTTGTCCGCAAACAAGGTACAACTCAAGGACGTATCCCGAAGATGCCTCGGGTACGACTCCTTATCACAGCTGGCAAGCTTTTGCACGCGTATAAGAAGCAATTCAAGGACATATCCCGAAGATTCCTCAATTATGACTCCTTCCTATGGCTGGCGAGCCTCAAAACGCACCACCTTCAACACCGGCTGGCGAGCCTTAGCGCGCAAAAGATTCAAGGACATATCCCGAAGATGCCCCATGTATGATTCCTTCTTATGGCTGGCGAGCCTTTATACGTAGTCTAATGGACTTTAAACCACCCGAACCGGAAGTCGACAGACTCTAAACTGTTCCCGACGGCAGGTCCTTGACTCGAATCCCCGAGTCGCCTCGACGTCACCCTTCCCGACGGCAGGTCCTTGGTCAAACCTTTTTTAGTCGCCTCGACGTCGCAATGGTCTTCAGGTTATAATCTTCGATTGACCTGGAGATCATACTTTTACTTTTGCCCTGTCCAAGCCTCAGTCAAAGTGGGGGCTCTGTAGATACCTAGTATCTGCACCTTCCAAAAACCACCCGATGACGATCGGACTATAACGTGTTTTTGTTATGCGTGCGTGGATTGGCTATACATGAGACAGTTTAATGCACCACTTGAATATCAAAAATGATTTCATAAATGGTTTTCTAACTTTATTTGAATTAAAATAACACTATTTAGAGTTAAAACCGTCTTCGGACCCAAAACCGACTCAGAAACCCGCAACTCGAGTCAACCTGAGTCAACCCGAATCAACCCAAATCTCGAATGACAAAAATAATGCCATGAATGTCTTTATCATGTCATTTTCATTAAAATGACCCTAATTAGAGTCAAAACTGACACCGGGCCAAAAACCGACTCGAAATTCAAATCCCGACTCACACGGGTCAAACCCGAGTCAAGCACACAAAACACCTACCTTAAGTAACACCAAAATCATCTTATTAGATGCCCACATTGTTACACGACATCCTATATGAATATCACATATCAAACCAACCAAACCATGGATGGAGAATTGGCCACGTCCAAATTGAAAAGGACAGGGCACCCCATTGCATAGCAGGCTAGCTCGGCCTCAATGGGGTGTCTCCTTCGCGTCCAAGCAAAATCGACCGACCTACCATCCCACATTTCTCTATAAATACCCATCATCACACACCACAATATTCACGCGAGAGTCCGCCCCCTCCTTCTCCCTTAAACTTCTAGACCCGACTTCCTAAGTCACAAAATCGACACGTGTTTACGACCTACCGATCGTAAACACAAGCCTTACACATATTGTTTGGTACCGTCGCCGTGCATTCGACCGACCCATTCGACCAACTCAACATTAATCAACATGTTTTAATTAACATATTTTCAACATATTTTCAAAACCAAATCCTTTTTTAAGGCACTCTTTTTAAACTTCTTTGATCGCGAGTAGTCACAACGAGAAAACCGTCTCTAAAGTCGTCTACCATGCAAACATCAAAATACGTAAGTTTGAGGGTGTAAATATCTCACTTTAATTCATGTCTTTACTGTTTTGATGAGTTTATAAGCATGAACAATGTATAACACGATTCAAATTTAGGTTAGACGAGCCAAAACCGAGTTTTGGCCTGAGACTGGAGCTCCATGCTATGCAGGGAGGCTCGCGCCACTTATAGGTGTCAAGGTAAGACTCATCCGTGTTTGTTCTTGTCTTTCCTCTTTATTTTATTTCTTATTTGCAATCGGTTTTTACCATTTTAAATGTTTTAATTCATTTTTATGATAAACATGTTTTGACCATTACAAAAGTCATCCTTGGTTCCTTATACCAGAACGGTTTATTCCTTGACTGGATGATATTATTGGTTAATTACATTTTAATGGGTATTTTAACACCCTTTCTTTTATTTACCATTGTTCTCATTTGTTTACATTTGTAAATATATTAGTCATAATCCCATAATCATCCTTGGTTCTTTATACCATGTCGGTTTAATCCGAGTACGATGACAAACTTGACTAATTACAAATAATCGAACTTAACATAATTAGTTCAAATCAAACATTTTACATTTTTATTTGTAAATCATGCTTTTCAAACATGCAAATCCGACAACGAATGTTACTAATATAATAGTAATTATTCCGAGTCATGCAAATCATAATTGCGAATCATTAATCACAAAAAACGATGGCCCGCGCCCCAAGAGGCCCTCTGCTTTCATATTTCAAAACCTGGGCAGAGCCCCTTAACTCGCCAATATGCTCGCGCCTAACAGGGCTGCCTGGCACTGTTCTGCCTCGTTTTTAGCACTTGTCTAGGACGATCCCGATTACGGTTAATCCGAACACATGACGGATCAGATTGATAAGCTTATGTTTTTACACTTTGTCATTTGACACCCTTTTTCAATAAATGGATCGTGTTAAGCATCATGACCCGAACTTGGTAAATGGATGTTTAATTTCCGTTTTCACCTGCAAATCAATCTAAATCCAACTTGACATCTTATGCTTGATATTTGGATTAACAAACCAACTTAGAAAGCTCACATGTTAGGTTAACACATTTGGATTCGCATTCATGCATTTGAAACCGTTTTATCAACTCTTCCACTTAAACAACCACGATCGATTAGTAGAGGCCGCTAACGCGGGCGGGATTGGGTGTCCGATTAAAGGGCTTCCCAATACGTACCCTAACCCCTTACTCAGAACCTTTGGATAGTGGAAGGCCTTATCCAGGGCGTACGAGAGTCATTTTAGGCATATAATGCTAAAAGGGGGACGAGTCCTTATCTTTAGTATCTATGTCAAACACTGCTTTGTGCTTCGTTTGACCGAGGTATAAAGTGGATTCGAACGGGTTCCAAGCATCCCACAAATGCTTGGTGGCGACTCCGAACATCTCTAATCGTTTCGAGACCATTACCTAGACGAAACCGATTGATCTAAAGCGATCCGGTCGAAAGCATTTTTACGCCGCCGAGCATGGCTTTCAAAAGACCGCTGCATGTCCACAGATTGGCTTGGCGTGTAAGTGGCCCGTGACCGCAGATCGGCTTGTGGCCCAAATCCGCAGACCGGCCTGTGGCCCATGTCCACAAGAGGTCTTGTCATTTTATTATCTATCACGTTTTAAGTGAACTACGATAATTATAATTGACACGGTCGATGACTCAATATGATATGCATGTGTTGTTATGGCAATTTGGCAATGCATGTAACATATTAAAAGAAATGCAAAGCAATAATAAAATTCCTAGTATGGCCTTCCTAAAATAGAAAATCAAATAATCTATTACATATTCGGAAACCAACTCCTTTGGTCCCTTGAATCTTCAAGTGGCACGCCTCCCAAGAACACCATCTTTATCGGAACACCTTCTCGAATGGCACCGTCTTGAAGAAGCTCTATAATTAAAAATAATAATAAAAATACAATTCTATTCCTATTACACATTTGTAAAATGGAAAAACTAGTAAAAATAAAAGTGATACGAGATCACATTAAATTACAACCGAATCAATATTCCCTTTCATTACGGGTAATATCGATTAAAACTAAGGCCATACTACGATAAAATTACATAATTCAAAATTATATAAGTAAATGACATTCAACAATTAAAATATGCAGCATTATAATATGTATCTATCATGCAAAATTATGTTATAAATCGCCCTATTTAACTTGTATCGTTTATATAACCGGGTTTTATGGAAATGCGTGATCATAACTTCTTAAAATCACAAATCAATGCTTAAAATCAATTTAAGCTCAAGTTAATTACCCTAACACTCTTAGGACTCAAACATTAGTCATCACACAATTTTTGACAATAATTCAACTTGATTTAATTTTATGCTCATTTTTTACCTTAAAATCATAACATTTCTGAAATAAATCCAAATTAATTTACAATAATTTCAAAATTTGAATTTTAAATTTTTGAACATTCTGGAATAATTCCATGACATTCATAATGTCAAAAATCATGGTTAAAATTTTCGAATTAATTTTGAGAAAATATAGTTGCAGTTAATCGGTTTTATCTCATAAAATATCTAAAGTATCCAAAAATTAATCCAATCAATTTTACAACTTTAGATATGATAAGTGTAATATTTATGCAACCTTAAATAATTTTCTCATGCCATGTAATTCGTTTAGCAATTTATGCTAAAATGGTCACTATTTATGCCATTTTTACCCTAAAAATTCATAAATCATGCAAAATGAAATCATTTCATCTCAAAATTTACATACACTCTGTAAATTATGCATGTGACAACATATTAAAGTTTCATGGCCTGGTTAGAAATTTAACTATTTTTAACCATTTTACCTCTTTTAATCCATATTCATCTCATAAAAATCATAAATCATGCAATATTAATCAAATTAATACGAGATTTTACACACAACTTGTAAACTATGCATGTGAGGTCATATAAAATTTTTAAGGTCAGAGAGTAAGTTTAACCATTTTTAGTCATTTAACCTCCATTTATGCCATTTTTAATCTAAAAATTCATAAATCATGAAATATTAATTACATTAATATGATATTTTACATGAAATACATAAAATATTAATGTGAGGTCATACTAAAATATCACGGCCAGCAGTGATGGTTAACTTATTTTAGTGAATAAAAGTTCATTATACTCATAAAAATGTAATAAAATTACTAAAAATCATTAAAATGAGCAATAAATTTCCATAAATCATAAAAATGACCTAAAAACATTTTAGGACCAGAATATATAACATGCATCATTATTTCGTGGCTTACTCTTATAAATCACAAATTTTTAGTTTTATATGTTAACATTTTAACTCGGAAAAACAATAACCGATTATGCATGGAACATCCTTATGCTCTGATACCACTGGTTAGGTTTATATACCTCTTATTAGACTCCTCTAATTGTGAACTATTTAAATTCTTAATTATTTGTTCTTTAGATCTAGTGCATGCATAACAAAATAAGAGATTTATGAGAAAAACAATGGCCCTTACATTGTATATTGGTTCGAAATAATGGGCACAAATAAGGTCACCTTCCTTATTTGTTCTTGTGCTTAATATGTTGGATGATCCTCCAAAAATTCCAAAGTAGAGATCCTCCTTAGATTGCACCCAAGACTAATCCCTTAAACTAGTTTAGTAATTAACTAGATTAATAAACTAGTATCCTTCAAATTAATTCTAATATTATCATTATTACTACACTAGTAATCTTATTTTGATATTAGAATGGAAGAACAAATTCTTGTATTTCTAAAAACTTGTTTTAGAGAGATTGAGAGAGCTAGAGAATATTTTGCATGTGTATTGTATGAATGAGTAATAAGAGAACCAAAAATGTCTTTAAAAGAAAGAGGAGGGCCGGATGGAGTATGTCCAAAGAGGGCATCTTACTTTCTCCTTTTTATCTTCACAAGAACTGGATGTGTAAGATGTGTAAGAGTAGGTGTAAGGCTAGTTGTAGGTATGTATCATCATGCTATTTTATCAAATAAAATAAAAAGAACCACAACCCACTAATACTCCTTCCATTTCGGTCCAACCCACATAAAATGGACTACCATTTTTTTTTTTTGTCAATTTGTCATTTTTCACACAATATGTCACATGTAGTATGTACATGTTATTAATTAATTTAATGCATATTTATAAAATAAATATCATTTTATAAATTAGTTAAATCACACATTACAAATTGACTTGTGATACTTGATCACATAAATAAAATGGGTCATAAAATTATAATTTACAACATCTTGTAATTATAATTAATTATTCATTCTTATTCAATTGTTTAACAACAATTATCAATTTTAGTAATAAAGTATTTCAATTACTAAAATAAATCTTATTTAATCCCATTAAAATAAGATATAAATATTCTCTCTCATAATTGAATTGTTCAATTTTAAGGAATTGATTAACTTGTATCGTCATACAATCAATCAATTTGTCTATTAAGGGAATTGTCCTTTAGGCGTGTCCTTAAGAGATCAACTGATCACCTCCGTCAAACGACAGTAATTTCAAACTCTAGTTAGCCAATCATTACCGATTAATGATGATCAATTGACTAAATAAAAGAATCATCCCTTACGTATTTTTAATATGAGATTTAAACATGTGATCGCACTATTGTTGTAGACACATTTTCCAACAAACGTGACCGGGACTCAGAATGATCCGAGCTTACGTGCTCGATTGATCAAGCACGTAGGCGTCGAAAGGCAATAACGTAGTCTAGAATGCAAAGAGACAGAAAGAAGGGGCGGAACACTCGCGTGCCAAATATGAAGGCCGGAGGCCTCTATTTATACTAAACATATGAAAGAGTTTAGGAATGACACGGATTTGGAAACAAATCACGGAAATATTCTGAAATATACAAAAAGAGGGCTGGAGAAGAGGCGTAACAACTACTGTGACCCTTCGAAGAGGTGCAGCACCTACTGCGTCATTGCCCAAGAGGTTTCCTCCCCAACAAGAAACATTACCGCGTTTTATTATGGAATTTCGGTAGATTTACACTTTCTTATTCCATGAAACACAATATTACGGTAGATATTTACTAAAAATATTAAATTTAATTTGGAATAAATATCCAGGGAATTCTAGAACATTTCGGAATATTCCGACTCGGCATTTAAACGGTTTTAGAAAATGAACCGATTTTTGACCCGGAAGCCAAATGAACTCTAATTAATGTCAAAACGACCGTATCGGTTTGTAGATGATGACTCAGGGGTTGACTCGAGTGTTTGAGCTGTTACTTGACGATGAACTTACGGACTGGGCATATGAAACATGTCGCCCAATCATCACTGGGTGGTTGGCGGGAGGTGTAGAAATAAGGTATCTACAGAGCCCCCACTTTGACTGAGGCTTGGACAAGGTTAAAAATCAAGTATAGCCACCAAGTCAATCGAAGATTACAACCTGACAACTTTGGCGACGCGAGGCGGCTCAAGGGGTCTGAAACAAGGACCTTTTGTCACGAACATTTTTGAGTCTGTCGACTATCGGGGAGGGTCGTTTAAAGTCTATTAGACTACGTAAGGATTCTCGCCAGCCATAAGAAGAAACCATATCTGAGACATCCCGGGTGAAGGATTCGAAGGTACTCTTGCTCTTTGGAGAATTTTATCTTAAACTCCGTGGGGAAGAATCATATGTGGAGTCGACAACGGCGCGCCCATAGCACCGCTGAGGAGAAAATAATAGATCAAAAATGACGCGTCCTTGGCATCGCTGAGGAAACTAAAGGTGTTTGATCGACAATGGCGCGTCCTTGGCATCGCTGAGGAGAAAATCCGCTCGGGTCGCAAGCGAAATTCCGATAAAGAGGCGAAGCTCATGAACTGTATTTAGTTATCATGAATTCTCGCTGGGGAACAAAATATCGTGGTTGTCTGTAGTCTCTTGAAGAGAAAATGCCGATTCGGACGAAGAGAACACCCAAAAAGGAGCCATATGCTGGGGAAGAGGCGCATGAAGGTCGGGCCCACAAATAACGAACTTATAACGAATTTTTGCGAATCTCTAAGGAAACCTGTTGAGGAAAAGGCGTAGCAAAAGGTGCGACCCTTGGAAAAGGCGCAGCAAAAGCTGCGTCTTCTCCCGAGCTCACCCCTGTCTGGGTAAAACTCGACTTTAAGCCGTGTTCGTCTTTCATTTCAAAACACAAACCTATTTCATTTTCATACAAAACTCAACCAAAGTCCAACCAAATTCCGTCAAAACTTGATCAAAACTCGGCGTAAATCATGACTAATCGAGGTATGTATCTTGTACTTGCTGTATTTTGAATTTGAGCTTTGATTTTGGGTCGAAAAATAGGGTTTATACACCCATTTATTTCGAAAATTTAGGGTTTTGTCCCAAATGAATTTGTCTCCTGAAATTGACATTAGAAATGAGTAATTGATCATCTTAGGAACACAACCATGTATTTCTTTCGAATTTCCGTCAAGTATTAAGGATTTGAGCGCGAAATGTGACGATTTCTTGCTAAATCGTAAAACCCTTCGAAAATGGCCCTATACTAGCCCATTTTTTATGAAACTTGATGTTTTGGAACCCTTAACAATGGGTAAACTTGCAATCTTGCCCATTTTCAATTTGTGACAGCTCCTCCGGGACACTTTTGTATGGCATAATTGCTATTGTAGCGAAATGCTGCCGAATTTTCCACTCAAACCCGCAAATAGGCATGAATTTAGACTCATCTTGACTTAACCTACCACATGTGCCGTTTTTAAATGCTTGAAATGGTTGAAAATTCTTGAAAATGTGCTTAGCATCGCTTTATTTACTTCGATTTTGCAGAGGATATTCCTTCCACGTCGGGGAGAGACCTCATGGACACTGACTTTGACCCTTACACCACTACGGGAGCGACCTGAGAGATGGAGGAAGATATAGAGCATGAGGCCCCGCGGAAGGCCAATGTGGGACGAGGCGGCCATCAGCTCGCAGGAGCACCTGAGTGGGCCGAGAAATGGGATGGTAGACATCTCATTTGGGAGGCGGAGAGCCACTTGTCGTATAGGACGGCGAGGAGCATGGTAAGCCTTCAGCTTGTCATTCCCTTATTTATTTATTTCTTACACACTTTATGCTTAAGAAAGCTTTCTTTTGAATTGACGCAGGTGGCTGGGAACATGAGGTCCTTCTCTGGTTATACGACGATGATAGATACCTTTGGGAAGCTGTTGGAGGAGGAGAAGCTATCATCGAACGGGGAGCCTTTGGTGCCTTGGTACGTGGCTGGAGGGAGATCAAGGAGAGGAAGATTCGGGCTAACCTCATCCTGATTCGAGCCTTTCTTAATCGGTTTTGGGACACGACCTCGACTTTCCATATGCCTTTTGGAGAGATCGGGGTCACCTTGGAGGACTATGGCATGATCTCGGGTCTGCCGTGTGTAGAGGGGTCGTTGGTGTGGCCATTGGCGGCTATGAGAGTAGACTCGGCCGAGGCGAGGAGTCTGGTTGGCTGGAACTGAGCTACGGGTGCGGCCCAGGTTGTTGGTTTGGTGACGAGTACCTGAAGGAAATGTAGATTCATATACATATTAACATACTCGAATATGTCTAAATTAAATTGTCATAAAATTAAAACGGATTTTATGCATGCAAACAAATAATATAATAGAAGAGAAATCATGTCCTTACATTGTTGATTTCGGATTTAAGGGCACAAAAGAGATCACCTTTCTCTTTTGATCTTGAGCTTTTCCTTATGGATGAATAAGATCTAAGTGTAAGATCGCTCCCTAAGCTTTATACCCAAGGCTCCTCTTAATTTAATTAATATTACAAATACTAGTATAATATTAATCAAGTAGAAAATTGAACCAAAATATTTTTAACACTTTGAATATTTCGGTTTTTAGAGAGAAAGAGAGGAGGATTTTTATTCTCTCTAAAATTGTATTTTTGGATGATGGAATGGAATGAATGAATAATACACTACACTTAGTATATTATTAGGTAAAATTATGGAAAAACAATGATAGCATTTGCCTTCTCAAAACCGTGTAAGAGGAGGGGCTTTAGGAGAGCCAATGCATGGAGAAATTGTTCTTCACAAGGAACAATAGGCTTGCATGGCTAGGCTTGCTTTTAATCATTGTGTTTTCCACTAATTACAAACAACATATAATTAGCTTAAATCCCTCTAATTTTCGGCCCACTCTATAATATGGATTCCATATTATTTTTGTCAATTGTCAATATGTCACATGTCATATGTGACATAAATTTGTTATGTATTTTTAACATATTAAAAATCAACGTATTATCAAAAATAAGTCACATACAAAAATCGACTTAGTAATTTTATAATTACTTGTGCCAAAATATTTTACCATTTATAAATTACAACTTATTGTATTTATAACAATTCATCTAATTTAATTGTTACATTAAACAATTATTTCATCCGAGTAATGATACAATTCATTTACTCAGACCGTATCTTATTTAATCACATTTCAATATGATACGTAAATTTTACTTCCAAAATCGTCCGTCAATTTTCAAGTAATTTAATTAACTCGCAACGTTATACGATTAATTAAATAATCAATTAAGAGTGTTGCCCTTTAGGTATGACCTAGGGGGTCAACTGATCACCACCGTCACACGACAGTAATGTCAAACTATAGTCAGCCAATCATTACCGATATATGTTGACCAGTTGACAGTAACAATATTACTTCCCAATTGTATTCATTTTAACGATACTTAAACATGTGATCATCATGATCATCAGTCGTGATCGCATTATTGTCGGAGGACACATATTCCAACAATCTCCCACTTGTCCTCGACAAGTGTGCGTCACCAATTCTCTTGTCCTATTACTATCTCCCACTCAATGCAAGGTGTCTTTCAGGTCGTACTTGCAAGTGATCATATCGAGAGTGGTTTCCTCGATCTGGAGAATAACTGATTGACCGGATTTATCCACTCTGGATGCCATCCGAGCGTGGCCACGCATTTCCAGTTCATTACTCCTCGAGTGGCCCTGAGATATTGTTATAACCCTGACTTGGGGTGGACAATTCCTATCGCACTCATTCCCTTCGACTAGCCACAGCCATCATAACCCAAAATATGCCCATTTGACCCCATTTACGAAGGTCGTAGTAACACAAATCAAAGTTAATCTGAAACTGTGCCATCTTAGGAGAATAGTCTTTAGTCAAAAGAATCGACTCATTTGAATACTATAGTAGCTCTCGCCACGACCAGGCTATATAAATTTGCCAGAACTCTATAAGCGGTCATTAGGCCCGACAAAATGTTCCTAACAGTCTGCCTATGTGATCAACTAGTCATCTCTCATGACTCTATGGCACTTGAACTTGCCATCAATTGCATCACACTCTAGTCACTTCGAGACGTCACCTCATATAAGTAACTATGGGCAAAAACAATGTTAATCCATGTTCACTTTAACGGGGTTCAATTGTCTTCACAACCCGTTTGGATATAACAATGTACAAGGTGAGTTAACAATAATAACTCAAACGACAAATGTCGACATCACACTCGGGTAGTCAATATCATATTACAACCTTGTGATGTATATCGTCAGTGTAAACACTTATTGATTGCAATAGAAGTTTAACATCCCATGTGTCCATGTGTTCAAACTTCTTACACTTGCATTTTCCTTCACATTCATGTTCTCTCTCATAGCATGAATCTTACCAAGTACACATCAAGGTTCCCAACCTTGGTTTCGGTTCTTTAACTTGAAAGAACTTTCTTATCGATCATCTCATAACGAACGAATTTGCGATGAATAATACAACTTGTACCGATCAAGTATTCCATCCACACACAATGCACTAGGTATATGTTTTGTAGAATCTTGTAACAATTGACAAGATTATTTAGCTTAGCACTTCTCACAAGTCCTAGCTTTTACTAGGAAAGATTGTTTTTGAATAACCTCTTATTCAAGCAAGCATCTTTCCAAAACTTCTCATTTCTCTTTCTAGGCTTGAAAGAATTGGGATTCTCATAAATCCTCATATGTGCTCGGATTTTCTACAATATGTGCAACCTCTTATCACATAATGGAGTATTCCGTTAAACACCGAAATCGCTCATCGGATTCTTCTTGAGAATTCATGACGTTTCCATTATGGCTCACCAGTCAATCATCATGCTCTTATGCATATGATTCATAATTGGAATGTACATGATCATTCTAATGGCGGAAACATTAGTTACTAATGATCATGAGATCAACCGTTCGTGGGTTCTGTGGACGACCATGACTGCTAATGGCAATTCCATTTTCATTCATATGAATAACCTATGTGTATGTTGATGTGATGTGTATCTCTTAATACTAATCCAACATCCCTGATGTAATTGGATTCATCATAGTCCATTTTCATCCAGAATTGAAAACTCAAAGGTTTCTTTATGAAAGAAAGTATTAGCTCGTCATTCTTTAATGAGTGATGAGTTTGTAAACATTTAAAGGATGATAGCTCCCACTAAATTCCATGTCTTCACATGAGATCTTCTTAACTCCCACTCAATTCTACACATTTTGAAATTGACTTCTCAATCGAAATTTATCAAGAATTGAAATATGAATTGCATTGCCAAGTTATTAGGATAAAACCATATATGTTCCCATCATATCCCTTCAAAAATGCCTATTTTGAAGTGGTCTCATCTTAACCTTACGGAAAGAGATTTTAAATCTCCAACACACTCATGTCATAATGATGTGTAGCAATGTCATTTTTCAATATAAACAATATTTAGAATACATCCTTCGCAAATACCCTTTTGGAAGGAGGTTTAACCATTTCATAGTGAGGTTAAGCATGACATCTGCTTGGTTAAAACTTTGGCCATTGAAGATATCGGTATATTAATCTTTGCAACTCGATCATAACTAGTATGTTACTATGATTCATTTAGGCTCTTAAGTAAATCTCAAGGTTGAAACTATTGGTCAAATGCTTCATAAACTTAGTCAAAAACTTGTTTAGACTTTACATTAGTCATTTTCTTCCAAAACTTTCTTTTGGTCTCCTCGTGTAGTTATCTTGAGAATATACTCTTATGTTTACTACACTTGGTCTCTTTAGTCATGTAGAATTAACTTGAGACCATAGATCTCATCTATTCGGCATACTATGTAAATAGATATACCTTCATTCAAATCATTTTCTTTTGCGTAGATCTTCATTTACACAAGTACACAATTTTATCTTGCCTTGTGTGTTGTGTCCTCATTTTTCTCCCACTCTATCTTTAGAATAAATACACTATAGATTCAAAGATAGCATATGAGACACAAATTAATGATGTTGAAGTATAAGGAGAACTATCTCATGGATAGACTAATAGTAATTGATTTCATATGTGTACTTGGTGATTGACATACCTTTAAGAGAGTTCATAGACTCAAAATCGCTTCATAAATGATCATACACAAGCCTTAAGCATGTGGACATATAATGAAACCCGTCATTATATTTGTGAATAATCTTATGTTTCAAAACGCAAGCATTTTAAAGATGAAATTTAGAACATTAAAAGGATAAAAGATAAAACGGGTGACTTGGGTTGCAAACCAAGTCACCATTATCCAAAATACAACTCATTATCCAAAATACTTTTCCATGTCAAACACGGAAACTTAAAGTTCTAAAATCCAAAACATTACTTAAAATAAGACAATGAAAAACAAAGCTCCATAAAAGCTATCCTTAGCTTCTCCATGGTTTCTTATGCTTGCTTTTCTTTTCCTTTGTCTTTGCTTGGTGGAGGCCCTATTTACAATAAAAAGGGAGATACATTATCACAACTTTGCATCATAATGCCATAGTTGAATTTAGAAACATAAAAGAAGGTTAGTCATTTACCTACTGGAGTGATCTTTCCAGCTTTGATATCACCAAGGTATTTGGAACAATTTCTTTTCCAATGACCCATGCCATTACAATAATGGCACTTATCAAGAGGACCCTTCTTGACTTTGGAGGTGCTAGCTTCACAAGACTTAGCTTTGGTGAATGTGGGAGCTTGCTTCTTGCCCTTTCTCCCATTCTTCTTGAACTTCCCCTTACTCTTTGTGCTTATGTTATGCACATCCTTGGGAGGGTTCACATTTAACCCCATGTCCCTCTCGGCTTGCACAAGTAACTTGTTGAGACACGTCCTTGTCTTGCATGTTAAAATTCACCCGGAATTGGACATATGCCTTGACTTTGGACAAGGAGTGTAGAATCCTATCTACGATGAGTTCTTTGGGGATTTCAACCTTTTGAATTTTCAAGGTCTCGACAAGCTCCATGAGTTTGAGCACATGAGGGCTAACCTTTTGGCCCTCTTTGAAGTCGAGATCAAAGAATGCCGCGGCCGCCTCATATTGGACGATCCGCGGAGTTTGTGAAAACATGGTCACAAGTTTGGAGTAAATCTCATTAGCATTGCCCATTTTAAAGGCTCTCCTTTGGAGGTCCGCCTCCATCGCAAATATTAAGACATTTTTCATTGCGGCGGACTCCTTTTGGTAAGCCTCATATGCTTCCCTAGTGGCCGCGGTGGACCTAGTGGAGGGTTCGGGTGGAGAGGCCTCGGTAAGGTAACGAAGCTTGTCGTCACCTTCGGCGGCTAATTTGAGTTGGGCATCCCATTCGGAGAAATTTGACCCATTCTTTTCAAGTTTACATCGATCCATAAAGGATCGGAGCCAAGACGAACTAGCGAGAGGTGTAGCATTAGGAGTTGGTGTTGCCATTTGTTATGAAAAAGAAGTGGTCTACAAAACAAAATATAAGGAGTAAAACAATTGTCGTTTTAATAATACTCGTAAAAATGTATGATTTAAACAAGTTATATGCATTTTTCTAGTGACCTCTACCCAACTAGATAAATGATTCCAAGACCCAAATTCATATCGACTTAGGCACGGTGGGGCCGATACATCCCTTATCAATATAACTCGGTGGATTAACGTTTAATCGATTCTACTTTTAGAACTCTTGGTCGATAATATTACATTAACAATTATCTATAGCCCAAAACACATCGACAAGGGCACGGTGGGGCCGATACATCCCTTATCAAATACTTTTGTTGAGTTCAATCCAAATTTCGAATAAATGTGTCCATGATCCAAACCCACATTAACTTGGGCACGGTGGGGCCGATACATCCCTCATCAACATGAATTCGGTGGATTAACATTCATCACCCACTTCCCCTACGTAACAAGGTTTGTACCCCGGTGTGGCCGAGTGCACTCCCTCACGAAATAGGTTTTCATGGTTTCTACTATTTGGTAAGGCTATGTCTCAATTGATTGTTTTAGCGAGAGGTCATGTCAATTTATTATCTATCACGTTTTAAGTGAACTAAAGCGGTGAACTACGATAATTCTAATTGACACGGTCGAAAAACTCGATAAAATAAGGATGCATGTTTTAGTTATGGCGATTTAGCGATACATGTGACATAAAATAAAATGCAAGCATAAAGATAAATAAATCCTAGTATGGCCTTTCCTAAAATAGAAAAACTATTTAACTATTACATATTCGGAAACCAACTCCATTGGTCCCTTGAACTTCGGTTGTGGCACACATCTCGAGGTAACACCGTCTTTATGTATCGCCATTCTTGAAGAAATCCGTCTTTTGGAACTCCGGAATGAATAAAATTACATAATAAATTACACAATTTCATATTATACATTTGTAACTAAAATAAAATATATCTATTAAATTACAAAACGGTGATACGAGATCACAATAAAAATTACAACCGAATCGATATTCCCATACATTTCGGGAAATACCAATTAAATCTAAGGCCATACTAAGTAAACTTACATAATTCAAAAATTACATAAATTAAAATTATGACAATCATAAAGAAAATGCAGCATTATAATATGTATGAACATGCTCAATTTTATGCTAAATCGCCTTTAAAATGCCAATATCGTATATTACTCGTTTTCGGTTTGCGTGATTTCAACATTTTACAATCACAAAAATACATAAACTCATATTTATGCATAAGTTAATTACCCTAACCTCTTAGGACTCAAAATTTAGTCTTCACTAATAATTTGACCATAATTAACCCATATTTTATAAAATTGTTCATAAATGGACCAAAATTACAAAAATAAGCTATTAAACTTCAAATAAATCACAAAATTTCAAATAAATTTGAAATTTGAAATTTAAACTCATGAACATTCTGGAAAAATTCCATGACACTCATAATGTTCAAAATCTTAGGTTAAAAATTTCAAAATTTTCCTAAAAACAATGTTGCGGTTTATTGATTTTAATAAAATAATCATAAAAACATGGAAAAATTATTTTCATTAACTTTTCAATTTTAGATCTGAAAAATATAATAAAATGCAACATTAGACGTTTTTCCTAAGTCATAGATTATGTTTTATTAATTTTCCACTAATAATGTCACTATTTATGCTATTTTTCTTCAAAAATTCATAAATCATGCAAAAAGACTTCTTTATAGCCAATTATTTTACACACATCTTGTAAAATTTCATGTGACAACATATTAATTTTCTATGACCAGATTCGAAATTTAACTCATATTAACCTATTTTTCACTTAAATCCGAATTTAATAATGAAAAATTCATTTTTCGAGCATAACAAGTCCAAAAATTATGAAAATTTACAGGTTATCTCAAAATAATATATGTGACAACATATCCAAAAATCAACTTAAAATTCGAAGTATAGCTAATTTTAGACCAAAAATGACATTTTTACTCATAAAATCACATTTAAATGCCATTATTGTAAAATATGAACAATAAAAATCCGAAAAATTAACCAAAAATATCCTAAAACATTTTAGGACCATAAATATTAACATGCATGTAATAATTTCGTGATATATCATAATAACACAAATTTTACAAGTTTTATTTGTTATTCTTATAACTCGGAAAAACTTTTAACCAATTTGCATGCAAACAACCATGGCTCTTGATACCGATTGAAGGAAATGTAGATTCATATACATATTAACATACTCAAATATGTCTAAATTAAATTGTCATAAAATTAAAACGGATTTTATGCATGCAAACAAATAATATAATAGAAGAGAAATCATGTCCTTACATTGTTGATTTCGGATTTAAGGGCACAAAAGAGATCACCTTTCTCTTTTGATCTTGAGCTTTTCCTTATGGATGAATAAGATCTAAGTGTAAGATCTCTCCCTAAGCTTTATACCCAAGGCTCCTCTTAATTTAATTAATATTACAAATACTAGTATAATATTAATCAAGTAGAAAATTGAACCAAAATATTTTTAACACTTTGAATATTTCGGTTTTTAGAGAGAAAGAGAGGAGGATTTTTATTCTCTCTAAAATTGTATTTTTGGATGATGGAATGGAATAAATGAATAATACACTACACTTAGTATATTATTAGGTAAAATTATGGAAAAACAATGATAGCATTTGCCTTCTCAAAACCGTGTAAGAAGAGGGGCTTTAGGAGAGCCAATGCATGGAGAAATTGTTCTTCACAAGGAACAATAGGCTTGCATGGCTAGGCTTGCTTTTAATCATTGTGTTTTCCACTAATTACAAACAACATATAATTAGCTTAAATCCCTCTAATTTTCGGCCCACTCTATAATATGGATTCCATATTATTTTTGTCAATTGTCAATATGTCACATGTCATATGTGACATAAATTTGTTATGTATTTTTAACATATTAAAAATCAACGTATTATCAAAAATACGTCACATACAAAAATCGACTTAGTAATTTTATAATTACTTGTGCCAAAATATTTTACCATTTATAAATTACAACTGATTGTATTTATAACAATTCATCTAATTTAATTGTTACATTAAACAATTATTTCATCCGAGTAATGATACAATTCATTTACTCAGACCGTATCTTATTTAATCACATTTCAATATGATACGTAAATTTTACTTCCAAAATTGTCCGTCAATTTTCAAGTAATTTAATTAACTCGCAACGTTATACGATTAAGTAAATAATCAATTAAGAGTGTTGCCCTTTAGGTATGACCTAGGGGGTCAACTGATCACCACCGTCACACGACAAATGAATGTCAAACTCTAGTCGACCAATCATTACCGATATATGTTGACCAGTTGACAGTAACAATATTACTTCCCAATTGTATTCATTTTAACGAGACTTAAACATGTGATCATCATGATCATCAGTCGTGATCGCATTATTGTCGGAGGACACATATTCCAACAGTACCTACGTCAGAGACTACTTTAGTGGTAGGGTTCCGGCGAGAGTAAGGATGGATGGACGCATGGTGCCTTCACCACCTTGTACTACTGAGCAGCGGGCTCGTTTGTGGTTGTCGGGGTTCTTGTCTTTGATTTACTTTGAAGACAAGGGGGAGAGACTATCGACAAAGCTTCTTCCGTTTCTTTCCTACTTGAGTAGCCTAGGTCGATGGGCCTGGGTTACACCTAGTTTTGCGGTCCTCAGGCGCTACATGAGGCCCATGGCCCGTCTGGAGCTGATAGAGAAGAGGACTTCTCTTGCCACTGTTGGTCTTGGACTCCTCTTGGAGGTTTGAACCTCTCTTTTCGAATTGCTCCTAGCTTTCTTGAAAATTTGAAAGATCATTTTTGTAGAAAACGTTTTACAATCATCATTATTTTGCCTACAGGCGTGGGTGTACTCTTACTTCCCTAGCTTTGCTCCCACGAGTGCGGTGGACTTACCGAGAGCGTACCCCATCATGACAGACTGGGTAGTGTGTCGTCAGAAGAGCCAGCGATCTTCCTACGATGTTTATCCGTGGGGCGTGAATGCCCTGAGTTTAGACAGCGTAAGTGTCGTTTGATCTTAATTTTACTTTTCCTTTATTTAGAGATGATCATAGGAATGACCCCTCGTTTTCATGCTTTAGGGGGTGTCTAGGCTCTGGGAGAGCTACTCTGGGGCACCAACCTTCGTGGCTGAGGTTCTCCGTCCCCGGAGTTCGAGTAGGTTGTTGTTGATGACACCCGTGGGGCATGTGTGGTACTTGGGTGAGCATTTGACTCGGCAGTGCTCGCGTGATGCCTTTACGGTTCCCATCGACCCTCCACAGACGATGTTTGAGGAGCCTTCATAGGCTGAGAGGACAGCTGACCTGGCTGGCGCGAGTGGTGATACCCTCCTTCTCCCTGGTGAGGAGTACGCTGGGTTTGTTCACCAGAGGCTGGCGTACTAGCCGATCGTGGTAAGCATATTTACCGTTTACTTGTCTTTGATAGATCTGATAAATGATGAATGATTAGCAAATAATGAACCATTTGAGTTTTGTAGGAGGTCGAGGTGGCGGACGTCAAGCCCCCATCTTTTATAGAGACGTTGGAGTACACTGACTCGGGGGGCATGATGGTGATCTCGAAGATCCATTCTTTCAGCGAGGTGTTGAGTGACGCTGGCTTGGACAAGTGGCAGCATGTTGTGGGGAGGGTAAGCCCTCGGCCTTGGATGTCTTTAATATTTTATGCTTTATTACATATGAATACATTTGCTTGAACCTTCTTCGTATTTGAATGAAGGTGGCACCGTCCAGGCAAGTGGAGCTGTGAAGGATGGCCAACCGGTTGCGAGCTACAGCCATTGAGGCTCTTACAGGTGGCTCGGGGCGGCAGGTATGAACCTTTTGTAACCGTCTTTATTTTTATTATCTCCAATTTTGTGAAGTGAAGTGAAGTAAAGTATCACTCCATTTTTATGTGTAGAGGGAGCGCGACGTGGAGCGTGAGGTCAAAGTGAGCTCGAGGCCACAGACGTTGAGATCGCTGCCCTTGAGGCGACAGTGGTTAAGTTGAGGTGTCGTCTGGGCTAGTTCGGTGACCGTTTGTTTGTACATTTTTACAATTCGATGTCTTTTTGGGCAGGAGCCCGTATTTTGAAGTATATTTTTGCATTTTGGTTGTTGCATTTGGTTGTATATATGACGGCCTGCGTGCCTTTTCTGCTGGGTGTTTGTTGTATCTGCAGGTTAGCTTTGAAAAACAGGTTTGGAAAGTGACGGTTTGCGCCGTCATGCTGCCGAAATTTACGTAGGTAATCACAAGCAAAACATACAGCAAAAGGAATTAACGTAGAAAATTAAAATGGCCTAAATTAGCGCGAAAAAAGAAAAGAAAATGAAAAAAAAGTTCCCGAAAATGGACAAAATGACACGACCAGACGGTAGGGAGGGCTACACCCTAACAAAAAATTTAAAAGAAATGTCTAAGTGTGTCATAAACATTTTCGAAAAGAGGGAGTGAAATGAATCCCCAAAAAAAAGAATATAAGAACGAGTAAGTGTGCGTATTTGGCAAAAATGTCGATTTTGCCTCGAAAAGCGAACCCGTAAAAGATTAGGAAACATAAATTTAGTAATTAATCGAAATTACCGAATTAAGTCCCTATAGGAATATGAAACTTTAACTAAAACAAATTAGGAAAGATCCACGGCTGTCAAACGAGGAAAAGAGCTTGGGGAAGAGGCGCAGCAAGAGTTGTGATCCTTCGAAGAGGTGGAGCTACTGCTGCGTCTTCTCTCCAGCTAGTTAGTTCTCGACAGAAATTAGGAAACGTCGATTAGTATAAATAGAGACCTCGGTTGAGCTTGTATTCTCACAATTCTCCCTTCCTTGACTTCGTCTATTACATAAAACCTCACATATCTTCTCAAATTTTTCCAACAAAAATATGGATGCCTTTGTGTAGATACCTCATTTCTGCACCTCCCACCAACCACTCAGTGATGATTGGGCCGCATGTTCGGTGCGCGGAACGATTTATGACAATCCGTAAGTTTATCATCATGTGATAGCTCAAATACTTGTGTCTACCCCTTGGTTGTCATCTACGCCCCAATACGGTCGTATTGACACTAATTAGAGTTCATTTGGATTCCGGGTCAAAAACCGCTTCATTTTATAATAAATCGTTTAAAAATGCCGAGTCGGAATGTCCTAGAATATTCCGGATATTTATTCCATCAATTAATTTTTTATATTTTTTGGTAAAATATATCCCGAAATCTTATTTTACGAAATAAGGAAGTAGAGATCCACCGCAATTCCATAAAAGAAACGCGGAACTCTTTCTTCCGCAGCAGGAAACCACTGGGGAAATGACGCAGCAGATGTTGCGCCTCTTCCAAGTGTCGCAGCAGCTGCTATGCCACTTCCCAGCTCATTTCTGCCTGTTTTCAGATTTTTACGTGATTTATTTCCAAAGTTTGAGTCATTCCTTAACTCTCCATATTTTCTAGTATAAATAGGAACCTTCGTTCCACATATTTTTCACGCGAGTGTCCGCCCTTCTCTTCTCCTTTTGCATTCTAAGACCGTGGTCTAAGCTTTTGACGTCTACGTGCTTGATCAATCGACCACGTAAGCTCAGATCATTCTGAGTACCAGTGACGTTGCATGACCGACCAATTTGACCACTACAAATCAATCAACTTAATCTAAATCCTCTTACGAGGGCACTTTCTTCATACATTCGAGTCTAGCAATTACTAAAGCGTTACCTTAGTTAATCTCATTTCGTCAAACATGTAAGTCTGAGGGTGTAAATCCCATCTTTTTTTATTGTATTTTATTAATATAAGATTTACGTCAAGAGTATATTTAAAACTGAATTATAAAACCCTTTTATTAAACTGCTTTTACGGATCAACAGAAACCAGACGTCGAGAAGAAACGTAGCAACTGCTGCGCCTCTTCGAAGAGTCGCATCATCTGATGTACCTCTTCCAGAGGCTGCTGCAGTTCTTGCTCTTCTTCTTCTTCCCCGGTTCTCTGTTGGTTTCGTTCCTTTTGTTTTATTTTTTTTTTCTTTCTTTCATTCATACGTAATAAATTTTAATGTATTCTTAGTATTTAAATCATGCTTTATTTCCGGATTAAATCCCTAATAATCGATATTTGCGAGTTTTCGTCATTAAATCAAACCCGGGTTTTCAGTGATTCGATTTGTACATATCAAGTCTCTGGAATTCGTCCTTGTACATGTCCATTTCCAGTTTGTCATGTCTTTCAGTTCGTTTCCGTCTCCGTAATCCACCTAGTTAGTTCTAACTCGTTTATAATTCGTTCTTAACTCGTTTATAATTAGTTTTAATCCGTTTTAGTTCGTATTTATCACTTTTATGACGGTCCCATATATAATTAACATGCTAAATCACTTTCACTTGAGTCAAATATCAATAATCAACCTTTAAATACAACAACGAATATTAACAACCCGCAGTTCTGACTTCACAACCAGAGCTCACCTCAGGAACAAATGTAGTGGAAGCTGCGCCTCTTCCAAAGGACGCGGCAATGCTGCGCCTGTTCCGGAATGAGTTCTGTCTCTGAACTTCCGTTCTTGCTTTGATCTAAATCCTTTAATAGCATAATTAATCGACTATTAGTCATAATATCACCCCTAATCTGTCCATATTTTCTAACCTTATTTATTTTTCTTTATTTTTCTAAAATCGTCCGTCTTAGTTATATTTTTGACGTAAATCAATTATATTATTGTAACTCATCGTAATTTTAATTACCATTATTTTATTTCTCGTATTTTAATTATGTATGATTTATTTATTCGTTTTTTTACATGTAATCAATTCTAAACCATAATTCGACATTAATAAGTGCTAATTACATGTTCACCGACATAGTTTAATATACATGCTAGGATCAAAATGATGGATGTTGCATTGCATGCATATAATCGACGACATATCACATATGAATAACTTCCATGATCATTAGTAGAGGCCACTATCGAGGCGGGCGGGATTAGGTGTTCATTAAAAGGACTTCCTAATACGTACCCTCACCCCTTACTCCAGATCTCTATGAACATCCGTGTTCAATGGCATCCATGAGAGTCATTCTAGACATACAATGCTAAGGGTAACGAGTTCTTAGTGTTCATGTCACTACTTTGTGTCTTGACATGGCACGAGGTATTCAAACGGTTCCAATTTCCCATAAAAATTGGTGGCAACTCAACAAATGCAAACTCTTGTTCCCAAGCGCCCCCGTGGGCCCTTGTGTCCACACTTTGGCGACTCCGTTGGGGAGAATACACTTACGTGTTGCCAAGGGTGAAACTTGAACAAGGTTATGGAATAGTTCGTACGAGACAGTTGTCAGTTTTCATTACTCGACCTTCTTAGGTCATTTAATTCGACCTTCCTAGGCCTAACCCAACCCATTTGACCAATCGTCCCGTCTGGACGGTCTAAATTCCTATCTGGGCCTAAAGATAGATAGCGATTGATGGTCAACCATACCGTGGTACATACTCATGTTTGTATGAAAGGCTTTCACTACTCGAGGAAATGGACTAGGAACCGACCTTACTCTTGTTTGGCACGAACCTCTCCACAGACCAGGGTATGATTGTTTGGTATGGCAACCCACCTTTTTAAGCCAAAACCCTTTAAATGCACTCATCATACCGTTATAATGCATGTATGAAAGCTTCTATCATACGTGATTGCCATTTTGTAAACAAAACCATGACGAATTTTTGTAAAATAAAAACCCTTTTTTTCTAAATGTAAACATTTCGAAATGGCCTAAAATAGCGCAAAATAAGTCGAAACTTGGTCCAAATGTCCAGTCAAGATTCGGGCCTCAAAACCCATTTCAAAACCTCACTTCGAGTCAAAACTCCTACAACTACACTCTAGTTGCTTGGGACAAACATTTCAAAACTTTGGTCATTTTCAAACCTCACTTAACACAAGTGGCACACACCCACTTTACAAGTTGAGTCCTTTTTGAGGTAGTGTGCTAAAATGGTCGATCATGTTTTGATTCGTCGTCGATCTCTTATCCAGTTTCCAAGATGCCTAGAACTAGTCATGCAAGTGTTAATGAACAACCCCCACATGGTAATGATCTAATTCTAGCCGCGCTCGTTCATCTTATACAAAATGAGAAAGAATGCTTCACCGACTTCTTAAGTAGGTGTATGAAGACTAGCACACAACTAGTTGAATGTCCAGATGAAGGTACTCTTGTGGAAAAGTTCATAGATAACCTGAGACCTATTTATGCAAACCACTTGAGGTACCAAAACATAAAGACCTTCAAGTATCTGACTGTACTAGGGACAAGAATTAAAGATGATATAAGTAACGGACTCTTGTCCAAAATGGTGGGTCATGGATACCAAGTTTCAACGAGTCGTTCTTATGGCTCTACTAGCAAGACTAATGAGGTCAACCTTGTCGAATCATCAAAGTAGAATAACCCACAAAGGTAGTTCATAAACATTGGCGATACATACTCCAATGCTCTGAAAATATTAATGAAACAGGGTAAGCTCCAACCCATAGGGCCTACACCTGACCCAGCAAACAAGTCCAAATTATGGGATGAGAATGCATACTGCGAATATCATAGGGGCAAGGGACACGATACAGAGAAATGTTTCAAACTAAAGCATGTCCATCAGGATATGATCGAAGATGGTCGTTTACCCATACCTCCTGAAGGTAAGCCTAACAATACTCAGAATCCTCTTGGAGTTCTGATGATTACAGATGAAGAATCCACCTTGGATTGTTCACATCTAATTTCTCCAGTCGAAGATGAGATTCATGCATTAGAATATGAGGGGAGTTATTCTACCATTTCTCCTACCATTGCCTTTATTGCATGGGCAAAGAGTGTAAAGAGGCAAGTTTCAGAGCTGGAAGATGTAGTAGCATCCCTATGCAATCCAAGCACCGCGCCTAGGGAAAACGTGCCACTAAGTCTGTCTCAAGAGTCTACAATTCAAGAGGTAATCGTCGTAGTTGACAACCTAGTCGACCAAATAATCAGCCTAGAAGCCGAGATCATTAGATTGAGAGAGCTTACTATCGTCAACAGAATATGGGCTGATGACGATGAAGATGAATACCTCACCGAACACTATCTAGTCAAGGTTAGTGAGGATATAGTCAAAGCTAACAGAGATCAAGATATAGACCACCTTACTCGTTCAGAACGTCCATATCAAAACATTTCTCAGAACAACCCTATAGCTAATGGTCGAGTTACTAATACCAATGTCATCACCCCAAGCAACTACAGAAGACAAAGGCTGATCTTTCAGTCTGGCAACTAGTTGCGAGTTCATTTCCTCATCGTCAAGCTTTACTGCAAGCCTTTGCTAAATTGAACGAAAGGTTAATTTCCAAATAGTGGATATCCAAGCATCATTCAATATACTTCTGGGAAGGCCTTAGATTCACGCTTCCAAAGCGGTAATATCCACCTTGCACCAGAAGATTAAGATTCCTCTAGATGGCAAAGCAGTGACGATCACTTCGTCACCCATCAAGGCAGTGATAGAGAAAAGGTCAAGCAACTAAGTAGTCACAGATTCGGTATAAGAGCTTGGGGGTTTTCAAAGCATAAACCTTGTAGAGAGCGAATTTACACCTCTATACTTCGATCCATACTCCAATTTAGTGGTCAACCACATACTCAAATCTCAGGGATACTTCCCGGGAATGCCACTAAATCCTGCCAAGAAAAATACCTTCGCACCTTACAATGAAGAAAACTCTCAGAGGATACCATTACTATTGGGATACAAACCCACGAAAGAAGAAGCTTTGGAGATGCTGACCCAGTATCAAAACCGTAAAGACAAACGAATCCAGATGCGACCCTATTTCCCTACCCTAAATGGGTACTTCGTTAGAGAAAGGAATCAAGAATACTTTCACGGGTTTCCCGAACCTTGGCACTATATAGGAATGCAACTAGCTGGAATCGAGGTCTTCCACGATTGCTACTTCATTCCTTCATAAACGGTTCCTACCATCAAAACTTGTCAAACACCTTGTTTAGACGAACAGGCTGTTAGCCTTATATTTGGAGACGATAGATTCGTCAGAGTGGCACAAGATGAGATCATTACCATGATACTAAAGGATGACCCTTTCAACCACACAACATTAATCACCAAAACCAGTTCAAATCAGCAGAAAGGATGGAGAAAGTCGATCAAGTGGACTAACAGCCAAGGAAAGCTCTTCAAAGTCACCACTGGAGAAGGAAAGATGTTCAAAGGAGAACCTGAAGACAACGAATTCGAGTCAGAGTCAGAGTCGGAGTCGGAATCAGAGTCCAAGTCTGGAGAAGTCGCTAGAGAGTCTCCTTCTGTCGTCACTCCCCATCCCCTTGTTTCACCTAGCATAGCATCGAGTAGTAACAGTAGCTTAGGAAATGCCCCAGCAGTTGTCCCTTTACCGCCACTAACTAATGAACATATGGCTTCTTTGTTTCAACTCATTTCAAAATTTAATATGAATAAATCAGATTCTGCTTAATCTTTGTGTTACTCTGAATGCAATTCTATTTATGATGATAATGAGGATGATCCTGACCCAGACTCAGTCGAATTACCACCCTATATGGTTAAAAAGATACGACAAGAGGGGGAAGGGACACCAGTTATAGAAAACACCAAACCTATCAACGTAGGAAAAGAACTAGAACCCTAAGAACTTAGGATAGGGACGACGTTAAACCCAACTGAAAGGGCCAATTTCATAGACCTTCTACACATGTTCAAGGACATTTTCGCTTGGTCCTACAAAGACATGCCGGGAATCGACAGGGATATTGCAAAGCATAGAATTCCAATAAAGCCAGGTTTTAAACCCGTAAAACAGAAGCTTCGTCGAATGAGGACCAAATGGGCTCTTAAAATCAAAGAAGAAGTCAATAAACAGTTCAAAGCCGGGTTCATCAAAGTTTCCGAGTATTCAGACTGGGTGGCTAACATAGTCCCCGTACCCAAAAAGGATGGGCAAATCCGAGTTTGTGTTGATTTCAGAGACTTAAACAAAGCAAGTCCCAAGGACGACTTCCCTCTACCACACATCAACATATTAGTAGATAATACAGTAGATCAAAATGGCCATAGAAGACATGCACAAGATGGCCTTCGTCACTCAATGGGGTACATATTGCTATACTGTCATGCCATTCGGGCTAATCAATGCTGGAGCTACATATCAACGCACGACGACCACATTGCTTCATGACATGTTGCATAGAGAAGTAGAAGTGTAAGTCGATCATATGATCGTCAAGTTCAAAGATAGGAAAGGGCATATTGATAACCTTCGCAAATTCTTCCTAAGATTACGCAAGTACAACATGGGACTCAATCGGCTTGGTTATCTGTTCTGCTGTACGTTTTTTGTTATTTTTCAGCTTACCAGGGCTTGAACCCCTACCCTTGTATATGTATCTTGGTTCCTTGATATAATATATATACTCACATTTCACCTAAAAAAAACATGGGACTCAATCTTCAGAAGTGCGCATAAGCTCGACTTCATTCGAGGTGACAAATAACGCAGCAGAATATGAAGCTTGCCTCATTGGTCTACAAGCAGCAGTAAGTTTAGGTATCAAGAATCTTCGAGTTCACGAAGATTCGTCCTTGATCATTAACCAAATTACGGGATCTTGGAAAATTCGAAGTGAAAGTCTAGCACCTTACCAGGCTAGGATAGATCAAGTTACCCAGTTCTTCGATCGGGTCACTTATCTACACCTACCTCGTGAAGAGAATCAATTTGCAGACGCTCTTGCAAAACTTGCATTTTTGATTAATATGCCAGACAACATGGTAGAAATGCCTTTATGCATCGAAAGACGGTCAGAACCAGCATATGTGCACCACCTTACAGATGAAGAAGAAAGTCCAGGGGAACCTTGGTTCCAGGCCATTCTAAACTTTAAACTCAATGGTACATACCCACCAGATATGGATAAGAGAGGACAATGAGCCATACGCCTACTAGCCTCTCAATACCTCCTCATGCAAGGAGAATTGTACAAAAGGACACCTCTTGGTGTAGTCCTGCGTTGCCTTGATCATTCACAGGCACAAAAAGTGACGGAAGAAGTTCACAATGGAGAATGTGGTCCTCACATGAGTGGACCCATGATGGTAAATAAAATCACCCGTCTAGGATAGTACTGGACAACGATGGAGTCGGATTGTATCAAGTACGTCAGGCATTTCCATAATTGCCAAATCTTCGGGAATGTGTAACACGTCCCTCCTTCACTGCTTTACACCATGACATCTCCTTGGCCGTTTTCTTCTTGGGGAATCGACATCATTGGGAAAATCACTCCAGCCGGAAAAGGAGGCCATTGTTTCATTTTTGGTAGCTATCGACTATTTTACTAAATGGATCGAGACGGCATCTTACACTAGTCTAAATGTCAAAAACGTGGCAAAGTTCATACAAACCAATATCATCTGTCGATATGGTTGGCCACATGAAATCATCAGTTACAATGGATCACATTTCCAGCCTGAGACTAAGAAATTGATTGCCAAATACAAAATCAAACACCATCATTCCTCGCCATATAGACCTCAAACTAATGGCACGGTGGAGGCAGCTAACAAAAATGTCGTCACAATCCTCAAGAAAATGATTGATAACTATCGAAATTGGCCTAGAAAAATACCTTTCGCGTTATGGGGTTATCGCACATCAGTTAGGACGGCCACTGGGGCTACTCCTTTCTTTCTCACTTACGGCATGGAAGCTGCACAACCGGTTGAACTAGAGATTCCAACCCTCCACATTCTACTTGAAAGTCAAATTCCAGAAGCTGATTGGAAGAGAGATAGATATGAAGAACTCATCCTCTTGGATGAACGAAGGTTACGCGCATTGCATAATGTGCAAACATATCAGGCACGTATCAAACGAGCTTTCAATAAACGGGTTAAGCCCAGAAATATCAAAGAAGGAGATTTGGTGCTCAAATCAGTCAGAGCTCTCCTACCCGTCGATCCGCGTGGAAAGTTTAAACCCAACTGGGCGGGACCATTCTTAGTCAAGTCCATACTCTCGGGGGGTGCGGTTAGGATTATAGACCTAGATGGGAATGAATTCGCTAACCCAACTAACCTCGACCAACTGAAGCGATATTACCCTTAGTATAGGACAGGAAACGCGCCTCGCTTAACATCTACGTGGCGCTCATGCGACGCGAAATAAAAATGGCCCTTGGCCCGCTGAAAGAAAGCTTATGTCACCTTGCTCTTGCATTTTGACACTTCGACATCCTCATATCATCAAATAAATTGAATTATATTTTAGGAGTAAGTAAAGGTCATGTTTATTTTCTAGTTCACTACAAGCTCTTACTTCGAGTAATTATTCTTTTACATTTATTCGAACTACGCGCAAGGGTTTGATTTCATTTTTAAATGAATACTTAGGAAATCCTTCACCGGATATAACCCATTATTTTAAAATGTAAATAGAAAGACATTTGCATTCGCATTTGAAATTCGATAAGAATAATGAAAGGAATTCATAATAGTTTCTTAACTAATTAATCTTTTATTCATTTTGTTCCATAAATAATAATAATATGCCAAATAATATAAAATGCTGAAAATAAATGCTAGACTAGGATTCTAAATACCCCGCCGTTTATTACAATAATAGTTAATAATAAATAAATACTATAATAAATGACTAAGGCTATTCTTCCATCTTCCCTTTGCCTTTGTCACCCTTGTCATATTTCTTGTCCCGACCACGAGCCGGGCGCTCTTATGCTATCTCCGACCTAATCACCAAAGGTCTCTCTCGCGGTCTAGCTTTACCATTTCGATCCACCACCATCTCTACGGCAGGAGCGGTCTTCGTTTTCTTCGATGGATGAACGACTCGGAATTCGGCCTCTTCTTCCTCTTCCGTCAAGTATTTCTGGTTCTCCTTTGCTACCTCGCGAATCTTGTAGTCAACAGGCTCGTGGTTCCTCAATTTCTCACGCTCTTTAGGGGTAGCAGCCTTTCTCCATTGCAAGTATGAGTCACATACCCATAAGGAGCCAATAAGAGAGGGTATGAACCACATGTTCCTCTGAGCCCACTTCATTGGCCATTCCCGACGAGTCTCTATAGTGTGTGCCAATGCAGTTTGAGGGACGGTGTCAAGCTTCAGAATCTTCTGCTTAAGGCCCACTTGCCTCATCAACTTCTCCGAAAAAATGCAAATCAAGAATTCCAAGCCAGGGTTGCGAACTGATCGAGTTGTGTCCAAAGATTAAACTCCAGTGACTGACCTAAGATGCCACCATGGCACAATCCACCGGATTAGGGGACCTCCTTCATTCTTCAGCTTATTTTCCCAATTGTTGCAAACCCGAGTGAAGTCCACCATATAGAGTCTGGTTCTCTTAGCAATTGATCGAGCATGGTATCCTAGCACATTAACTGGGGGCTCGATCAGCCGCAGGCGCTCCATAAGCCAAACATGTAAAGAAAGACGGGAATTAATACCCATATAGTCAACCAAAAGAAAAAAAAAACGAAAAAACGAAAAAAAAAACACGGTGGAAAGAATGAAAAAAAAATAAAGGAAAGCGGGTTCTTACCTGCGGAATGATGGGACTTCCCAAATAAGGAAGCTCGCGGTAGGTTTTTCTGTTATCTAACCCCAGAATAGTCTCTCCTAAGCAAAGGCATGCTGGGCTCTTGCGCAGCTCCATTTGTTCTACTAAGCTCAAGAAACGAGGATCGCCTCTCATCTCCTTGTCAACATGCCCTTGGAGGACATAGCAGTGAAGTAGACAAAACCCGAACGCCCTGCGTCTCGCAACATAAGAAATAGAAGGGTATTCCCTATTTATAAATCGGTCAATAAAGTTAAACATACGGACTCCTTTCGAAGTTACAAGACGGTCAACCTCAGCCTTGGTCAATCCAAGCAAGTCTCTAAATTTACTCTTTTACCCTTGAGAGATAAAGGGTATAGCAGGTGCATTTTCTGGGTCCCATCCTCCAATAGCAGCTATTTCTTCAGGGAAAGGGCAGATATCGCCTCCAGGGAAGGCAAATACATGAAAATTCGGGTCCCAATAATCAAGACAGGCATCCAAGAAAGGTTTCACGACCTTCACTAATTTGAGACTCAAGATCGATCACAAATTAAATGCACCCATGTCATGTTTCTCGACATTTATGAACTCATTCGCCAGTTCTTTAGACGATTTTCAAAAGCATCCATGATTTTGAAATCTTTATGAAGATATGAGAGTTTTTAGGAGATAATCGAAATAAAGATGGAGGAATTGTGTGAATAAAAGATTCCCTGAAGTCTCTTTTTTATACAAAACGCAATTTCCTAATTTCTGTCAAGGTCTGACTAGCTGGGGAAATGGTGTAGCATCTGCTGCGCCACTTCGAAGAGTCGCAGCTCATGCTGCGCCACTTCGAAGAGTCGCAGCTCATGCTGCGCCTCTTCCCCAGACTGTTTTCCGTGCTTTTCAGCTTTAGATCTTTCCTAATTTATTTTTTGCTATAATTTCCTATTCCTATAGGTTATTATTTTGGTAATTCCGTCAAATTACCAAATTTTATATTTCCTAATTATTTTCGGGTTCGCTTTTCGAGACGAAATCGACATTTTTGCCAGACACGCGCACTTACCCATTTTGTTTTATTGTCTTTTTTATGGGAATCATTTCACTCCTCGTTTTCACTACATTTAACACTTATACATTTCTTTTTAAGTTTTTTTTGGGGGGTAGCCCTCCCTACCGTCCGGTCATTTTTTGCTCATTTCTGGGCATATTTTTTGGATTTTTGCTCATTTTCGGGCATTTTGGTCATTTTTTGCTCATTTTCGGGCATTTTTTCACATTTTTGCGCCAATTTACGCCATCTATATGTTATGTGCAAATTCTGTATAAATTTCGGTAGCATGACGGCACAAACCGTCATCTACCAAACCTGTTTTCTAAGCTAACATGCAGGAGCAATGAACAACCAGCAGCAAAGGCACTCAGGCCGTAATATATACAACCAAACTGCAGTATGCACATCAAACTGGGGGCTTTTGCCCAAAACAAGTATAAAAGGAAGTCCAAAATGTACAAGTATATACAAGACAACAGCAAAAAAAGAGAAAACAACTAATCCTGGTCGTCACTCAGCTCAGCTACGGTCGCGTCGAGAGCACCGGTCTTAGCGTCCCTGCCCTCTAACTCCCTCAACAGGCGAGTTGTCTCCTCCTGGGACTGGGCCAGCTCGCGATCCAGGTCACGCTCTCTCTGCAAATGATAAAGAAATGCCTCATTTCAATCATTCCATTCAACCATTTTAAAACAAAACAAAACATTAAAAGAAATAAAGAGAATGAGAGGTTCATACCTGTCGTCCTCTTCCACCTGCAAGATCCTCGACGGCCGTGGCCCGCAGCCGGTTGGCCATCCTCCACAGCGCCACATGCTGAGACGCTGCCACCTACATTTGAACAGCAAAAGGTTTTCAATAAAGAACAAATGCATTCTTATGCAATAAGGACAACAAAAGACAGCCGGAGCTGGGGGCTTACCCTCCTCATTTAGTGCTGCCACTCCTCCAGGTCAGTGTCCGTCACCTCCTTATTAAAGTGGCGGATCTCTAAGATCGTCGTCATCCCCGTCGCATCGGTGTACTCAACTGTCTCTGGGTACGCTGGGGGCTCGACGCCTACCACCTCGATCTCCTACGAGTTTCAAATAAGTTACTTATTTGTCGATCATTCGTTATTCGACAAGTCAAAACAAGAAAAGTGAGATACTTACCACAACTGGCCAAAACGCCAACCTCTGGCGAACGAACTCAGAGTACTCCTCGCCAAGAAGGAGAAGGGCGTCACCGCTCGCGTCTGCCAAGTCAGCCTCTCTCTCGGCATCAGAAGGCTCCCTAAACATCGTCCATGGAGGATCGACGGGGACCGTAAAAGTATCACGAGAGCACTGAGGAGTCAAACGCTCGCCCAGGTACCACACAGGTCCCATGGACGTCCTCAGCAACAACCGACTCGAGCTCCTAGGACGAAGGACCTCGGCCACAAAAGCTGGAGCGTTAGGGTAGTCCACCCAGGGTCTGGGTACCCACTAAGATAAGCAAATAGGGGGTCATTCTTTTGATCAATTCTAAATGAAAATGAAAAGAAAACAACCAAATAAGTAATCAAAAGCACTTACGTCCTACAACTTAATGGCATTCATGCCCCATCGACAAACATCGTAAGAAGAGCACTGGCTCTTCCTACGGTACACCACCCAATCTCTCACGACCGGGTATGCCCTCGGCTCAGGCTCCGTCCTCTTGGGCGCGAAGCTGGGAAAGTAGGAGTACACCCATGCCTGCAAAACAAAGATAATAATTTATGATTTTTTATAATTTGATATAGAAAAGAAATGAGAAGGAAATAATGATCCTTCATAATGCGAAAGGAAGGTTCATACCTCCAACAAGAGTCCAGGACCGACAGTAGCCGGAGAAGTACCCTTCTCCATCGACTCAGGACGTACCATGTCCCTCATGTAGCGAGTGAGGACCGCAAAGCCAAGAGTAACCCAGTCCCACCAACCTAGGACACTCAAGTCGGCAAGGAAGGGAAGAAGCTTCGTCGACAGCCTCTCCCCCTTGTCTCCGAGGTAAATCGAAGACAAGAACCACCACAACCATAAATGAGCCATATGCTCAACAGTGCAAGGAGGTGGAGGCACCATCCTCCCATCCATACTCACCCTCGTCGGAGTCCTACCTGCGAAGTAGTCCCTGACGTAGGCACTCGGCACCAACCTAGAAATAGTGGCAGCACTCGCCGCCAGGTTCCAGCCTATCAACTCTCTCGGCTCGACCGAGTCTACTCTCATGGCCGTCAATGGCCACACCAAGGTTTCCTCTTCACACGGCATACCAGAGATCTTGTCATAGTCCTCCAGAGTGACCCCGACCTCTCCAAAAGGCATTTGAAAGGTCGAGGTCGTGTCCCAGTACCGATCAAGGAAAGCTCGGATCAGGCAAATTTTATCCCGAATCTTCTTTTCTTTGATCGCCCTCCATGCTCCCACCAAAGCTCTGAAGGCTCCCTTCTCGATGATGGCCTTCTCCTCCTCCGTCACTCTCTCGTAGGCCTCTATCATCGTCGTGTATCCAAAGAAGAACCTCAAGTTCCTGACATCCTGTGTCAATCCAGGTCAAACGCTATCTTTAGCACAAGATTTGCGAGAAGTGAAATGGCAAGTGAATACGAAACGTAATAAAGGAAATGACAAGCTCAAAATTTACCAATCTCCTCACCGTCTTGTAGGACAGGTGGCTCTCTGCCGCCCAAATGAGATGTCTGCCATCCCATTTCTCAGCCCACTCAGGTGCCCCACTAGCTTGCGACCACCACGTCCTACGTTGGCCCGCCTCGGGACCTCCTCAGCCTGCTCCTCATGCACCTCCTCTCTCTCGCCCCCTACAAAAGCAAAAGAAGGGTCGAAGTCGACGTCCATGTCCATAGGAGGCCTCCGCAACGTAGAAGGAACGTCACCTGCAAAATTAAAGTAAATTAGGCAACGTCAAATGACGACGAGCCTTGGTGAGGTTGTTCCAAGCCTTTCTTAAGCCCCAAAAATGGCCTTTTTTCGCCATCTTTGGCCATTTCTTTCGAAACCTGGTTCGTAAGTTTTGTTACTCGTCGAAAAAAGTTATCTAGACCAAAACAATATTTATAACTTTACAAACTACTCTTAGAAATGAGGCAAGTAAAGGTCGGATCCCAAGGGGCGGGTATTGATGTAGGATTTTAAATTGCAAATGGTTGTGTCTTAGGGTGTCACAATTTGGGTTGAGCTAGGAGATCAACTAAACTAATCAACACTATAAAAGTAAAGTAATGAAAACAAGCAAGATGATTAAAAGGAGATGTAAACAATTGATTAAAAGCACTAGGGTGTCATGGGTTTATAGGGGATTCATGTGATTTGATCATACAAACATGTTTTCTACTAGATGCAAGCAATTATTGTTGTGATGGGATCGAGTTAGTGTATATCTTACAATCCCTAGGAAGGTTTGGGTCCCGGAGCCGAATCGATTAGATTGTACAACACCTACAAGTCGACTTAATCCTCCATATCCAACTATATACATGGTCTAATGAGACTCGAGTTGGTTTATATCTTACAAGTCTCATTGAAAAGGTAAGTGATGGGTAAAAAATGCAAGGATTCATAGGCTCGCATTTCATCAAACATTACATGTGCATAAGTTGAAATCACAACAAGCAAGCAAATTAATTATGAAAGCATATTAGATTAAGCATGAATCAATCCCCATGTTGGTTTCCCCTAATTCCCCATTAACCCTAGTTAAGGAAACTACTCACTCATTATCAAGTTTAACATGCTAACAAGGTTGTCAATCATATTATCAAGGCAAAACGTGATGAACAAATGAAGATGATTAACAATAATTAAAAAGGATTAAGAGAGAATTATACATATAAAGATGATTCCTAATAATAAAGCAAAGAATAATAGAAGTACTTGATGATTGATGGAAGGTTGTCAATCCTCCAAATAAACCCCAAATAATCTTCAATTACCCAAAATAAATGATGAACAATAGAGAAATTAAGCAAAGATTAAGAAATGAGATTTGTATTAATGCTAAATTAAGAGTTGATTACAAGATTAAGATGAGATTTAGAATGCATAAGAAGAACATGATAATCCAATTAGTACAATGGGGTATTTATACTAAGGATGAGGTACATAAATTAGGGTTACTAAGGGCTTAATTGACGATTAAGACCCTGAAGAAAAGTTGAGGAAGTGCTCCTCTCGAAGGAGATGCGCAAATCCGTTTTCATAGTCTTAAAGAAATACGCTCGTCCCGAGCGGCTTGGCTGACGGACGGTTTGCACTGGAGAGGAATCCGAGCGGATTGGGGAAGGTGGCGCATGGCTCATCAGGTACCAAGATGAGCGTCTTGGTCACGGGACGCTCGAATTGTGGAAAGGCTAGACGCTCGTCCCGAGCACTGCGACGCTCGGATTGCTGGGCAGTCACTTCTTCTTTTCTTTCTTCAACAATCCTCAAGGATCATGTTGGAGATGCAAGTATCCTTTCATCATTGCCCAATTTACTTTATTATCTACATAGGCCTTCTAGAATTGTCTTACCTTTGATGCTTGGTCATTGAATTCGATCAATTTAGCTCCATTTTGCCATGAAAATGAAAGGTTCTTACTCCTTTCCTACCAAGGGATCAAAACCTTAAAGAATATGCAAAACGATAGACTAAAGATAGTAAATGACTCAATTATGCACTAAAAAACATAGGAACGAGGCTAATTCGGGGACTAAATATGTTCAAATATGAGTCACATCAAATATCCCCAAACCGAACCTTTGCTCATCCCGAGTAAAGAGGTGACAAAAACTAGGACCTTTATTCAAACTAACCTACTAATATAGCCGATGTGTGACAATTAGCGGGTCTCACTCCGCCCCTTCAACTCACAACAAGACAACCATGAGGTAGGATGCCTTCTTTCAAGGCAAGGTGGGGCTTGCCAAAATGGCGATACATCCAAGCATTTATGCACACAAAACAAGTAATGGATGCATCTACAAAAATGAATAGCCACGTTCCTCATCTAAGTGGCGGAAATTATCTAAAGGGGAAGCAATCTAAGGGTACACATTCCATCATAGATACAGTTTCTTCAAACTACTAAGCCTAGAAGGATACCAATAAATCACCTCCAAGTTGTGTCAAGCTAGGGTACCTTTGTCCTCAATCGTTAAATGATTTTGTCAAGAATAGACTCTCTATGGTGTTAGAAACACTGGAGGATCACGGAATTCCCCTTTTTGCCTAGACAAGAAGAAGGGTCGTCCCCTCTCTACCATGCACAAAAGTGGATACGATGGAAAAAGGATCAATAGAATTTGAGTTTCATTTGGGAGTTTGCTTTTTGTTGTTGTTTTACCCCCCAATTTCTCGTGGCATTTGACATTTTGAGAATATTTCTTTGCCATTTGTTTTGATGTTTGGCATTTTCAACACTTGACAATTTCAACTTTTTCTTGCATTTCTTTTTGAACATTTTCAAAGTCACCCCATTTGTAGTGAGGGTGCTTATATTTGAAGCATAGGAGTTTTCATTTGTGTTACTCCTCTTTTCTTTTGATGCAATTGTAAACTTTTTGATTTTTCATTTCAATTCTTGAACTCAAATTTTGAACAATTTTTGTGCCCATTCCCTTTGATAACAAAATGTGGTAGAATGTGGAAGATGGTTGCATGGTTTCAAGGGTAACCTTGGAATAAACGGTAGCCAAGGAGTTATCACACCACAAGGTACTCTTGACTAAGCCTTAATACATGGGTCAAAGGATACTAGCATGACACATCCTAGGGTGTTTTACAAGTATTCTAACAAGTAAAGTCTTAAGAAGAAAAAGTATCTACAAGGGCCTTATATACACTTGTCAAGCTTCCCAAATAGATGTTTTCACAAAATTTTTCCTAAATGCAACTATCTGCCATGATGCAACTATCATATATACATCCTAATGCATATGCTTCTACCAACTAGTATGCCATATAATCTAAATGAAATCCTATAATCACATTGTTTATACCGCGTCAATCAAAATAAAGCCACATAGTCATTAACATAAAGAGGAAAAAGGAGATTGAAAATATCATACCATGCGGTCTTCAATATCCTCATGTCTCGGGTGTGGCGTAGTCGATCAATGTGAAAAAGGATAAATGAACACAATATATACAAGACAATATATACAAGACTACACAACAAAGGAAATAAACATGTTTTTGGGTTTTTCAATTTTTCAAATTTTTATGGTTTTTGTTTTAATGAAATTAAATGACATGTTTTTGTATTTTTCAAAAAAAATTCAATTTTTATCATTTTTGTTCAAAAAGTCATGTTAGAATTTCCCATCCCTACACTAGTATGGGCATTGTCGTCAATGGCCAATACGATAGGAAATTATGCAATTTATATGAAAATATATGATTTCTAAGCTAAATGCAAACTATATAACATATAAACAAGAGTGAATTCAAATTATGTTATGCTATATGATACATGGGTTTTTGTTATGTTTGAGAGCATAATTTAGATTAGGTCCCAATGCATATGCATAAACTTCCCCAAACCAAAATAGACACTATTTCTAAGGTCAAAAATTGGGGGAGTTCATGCATAAGGATGCTATGAATGAAACTACATTTGTCATTTTGGATTTTGAAAATGGGAACAATAAAAGAAACACCTCAATGTGGCCGAGGTGTGTGTCCTTTAGATGATGCTAGGACTCCAAACTATAATCAAGATGCAAATTATATGAAAAACAAGATAAATAGACAAACCTCAATCTTCGCCCATGGTGTCATCACTATCATCTCCATCATCTTCACCAACTTCACTTGAATCATCATCATCAACCTCCATAGATCCGGAGTTATCATCACTTGAACTTGAAGTTCCTTCTTCTTCCTCACTACCCTCTTCTTCTTCTTCTTCATTTTCTTCACTTTCTTGAGCACCACTCTCAACAACAACCATCTCCTCTTCACCCAAGCTATCACCTCTAGAAGCACTAGGAAAGAAGGTTTCCTTATCCGCCCAACTAGGCAAAGGACAAGATGGGTCAAGAAGTCCTTGCCTAGCAAGATGTAGGAGAGGCGGATATTGTGCTTTATAAGCATTGACTCTATCCTCATAAGCTTTCTTGTGCATTTCTTTCATCAAGAGAGTTAAGTAGTCATTCCCCGCCTTAACATTTTCGGGTTGAAATTCATGGTAGGTGAATGGGTAAGGTGGGGTGATAATGGAGGAGGAGGTCTTGACAATGTCTTCCCCTTGGTGTTGTATAATATACTCGGCTTCCGCGGAGAGTGGGAGAAGGTAGTTTGGCCTATGAACATTCAATCGGTCATTCCCCGCCTTAGCATATTTTGTTAACCACCCAAATTTGTCATCAAGAGTATCTGTGACCCATTTGAATTTTTGACCAATGGTGGCTAGATCAATTATATGGCATCCCTTAACCGGTTTATAGGTGCTATCCTTGTTGAAGTTCCGGTTGAAGTGTTTTGCCAAATAAGTTACTAAACCTCCATTAACAATAAAGGTCGTGCCTTCTTTGCCATGATCGACTTTGAGCCACCTCTTAATCAAAAGTTGAAGAATGTTGTACTTTTTGGTGAACTCTCTTCCAATGTTCATGGTCGACTCAAGATAAATAAAGTCAAGTTCGGTGAAATGGTTCTTGCCCTTCCTAGCAATCAAAGTATGCCCAACAACCTTGTGCCATACCCTTATGCCCGGATGATGGACAAAAAGGGCACGACAATCATGATAAGATGTAAACTCTCTACCGGTAATAGCCTTCTATAGCGGAGCGGGATCATACTTAGTAGGTTTCTTCGTGTAGGTCGGGTTATTGCTAAGGCCAAAAACATTACCAAACTCTTCAAAGGACTATTTCCTATCAACATTCTCGAGTCGGAATTCAATGTTCCTTAGAGCCTCCACCTTGGTAACTTTGAAAGAGCTTAATAACTCTAAGGTGAAGGATAAGTAAGTCAACTCTTGCATATTAAACAATGTACTCAATCCCATGGACTAGAAAAAGGTCTTGGTTTGTTCTAGGACACTCAATTTTGACAAAGTCTCTTGGCATACGAATTTGGTGGGTAAAATAGATTTCTTAGAAAAGGAAACAAATTTCTCCCTATGAGAGTCGGAAGTGAAAATTACCTCCGGATAATCATCTAGTTGTTCAACAACCAGAGTAGAAGTAGTATCTTCCATAGGAGCAATAGACTCTTGAATTTCCAACCTTGCATTTTGAACCACCAATGCCATAGATGCTTGAATAGCTTGAAGAGCTTGTTGTCTTTTGGAAAGGTTCTTCTTTGGGGGTGCCTTAATTCCACCTTTTGTTCTTGCCATGCTCCTTTATGTAGTAACACCAAAGATAAGATAGATTTCTTCAAATTTAAATAAGACCCAAATCGATTTAGGATAGTTGAATGTTGCCTTGTATCCCTAAAATCGACTCAAAATTTGAAGATGTTGGTGTTTTAATCACTTGTTGTTGGTGAAGGAGTGATTTAATTGTGTTTTGAGGATGTTTGGATTTAATTTGGGTGATTTTGGTTGAGAAATTTGATGTTGGTTGATGGAGAGAATGAGGGTTTTGAGGGTTTGGAGTAGTGTTTATGTTATGAATGAGGAAATGAATTGGGAAAGGGGTATTTAATCCAGTTATTTTTTGAAAATCAGAGGGGGAGACGAGCGGACAGGCGTCGGGACGAGCGGATTCTTCAGTTTTTGGCTTCAGGAAAAGACGGGCTGGGGACGAGCGTCTTGTCAGCAAGACGAGCGTCTTTTTGTGGCAGGACGAGCGGACTGGATTGGAGACACTCGGATTCTTTGTCAGGGAGAAATCCCAGAATTCTTCAGCAATAAGATGAGCGGATTCCCTATAGGACGAGCGTCCTGACTGAGACGAGCGGATTCCCACGTGGGACGCTCGGATTCTTAGTCAGACCCAAATTTTTCTTTTCCAGCTTCACAAGACGAGCATATCCTACCCAGGACGCTCGGGTTCTTCTCAGGACGACCGGATCCTCCTCAGGTCGCTCGGATTGTCCCTCTGCCACACGGATTCAGGTCCATCCGTGGGCGTTTCGTAACCCGTGTCATTTACCCTTCATTTCTTGTGGTCTTCATTGTGGGGGTGCTACGAAGGCTTGGATAGCCTAGGCAATTTGATATCCCCACACTAAGGCAAAACACTACACATCAATAATCACATAAGTCCCTCCCTCACTTCTCTCAAAATGATGAAAATATTGATCAAGGCATAAAAATGTAAATCCAAAATTGACAAAAATGCAATACAATAATTAAAATGCGAGTTAGAGAGTTAGAATATTTACAAATGGTGGTTTAGGGAGGACTCCACCAAACTCTCATCCAATAATGAGATGTCAAGGGGGCATGTTCAAGGTGTTTTTGATGTTGCTCAACACCTTGAAGACGTATTCGAAAGCTTGTTCATTGTCATGATAAAGATCTTCAATAGACCTTTGCACTTGTTGTTCTTCATGGTGGTCTTGGGTCATAGCATTACCGATATAGGGATTGAATATCCCCTCAAACTCATCATCCCAAAGACCGCATACTTCGTCTACTTGATCCCTAAAAATGTCATGAGTTGATGAAGACAACTCTCCTTCCTTCTTGTCATTATGGCCAATGAGGCTTCCTTCTTCACTTGTCATGGGTGAGCTTTTCAAGCTCTTTTTGTTGAAACTTCCTTGCTCTTTTGATGGAGCATCTTCCACTATCTTCTTCCATTGAAATGCCAACTTCTTCCTATCATCTTGCCGGCTATAGTGATCAACCATAAAACACGGTTCATGCAATCGGGAAGCTCTCATTGTCTTGTCAGAATTAAAAGTGATTGTTTCATCTCCCACTTCAAGGGTGAGCTCTCCATGTTTCACATCAATCACCGCTCCCGCGGTGTGTAAGAAAGGTCTTCCTAAAATGATACGATTGTTGTGTTAGGATTCACTAATTCCTATTCTTTACATATTCATATATGTGAGAAATTATTTAGTCATAAAATAATTACAAATCTTATGCATGCAAACATAAATAGAAGTAAAGAAGAAATCATCAATCCTTACTATGATAATTTCGGATTTTGGGCACAAGTGAGTTCTCCTACTCACTTGTTCTTGAGCTTCCTAATATTGGATGAACAAGGATTCAAGCTTCGAATCCCTCCCAAAGACTTATACCCAAGATAACCTCTTAATAGATTAATATTACTTGATCTAGAATAATAATAATCTTCACTAAAAATTGACCCAAAACTTGTTATTTTTCTCTTGTTTATTCGACCAAGAGAAGGGGAGAATTGGAGTATTTTCTCTCTTATATTTCTATAAGTTTTGATGATATTTTAGAATGAATGTTACACTAGCATATATTGTAGTGTAAGAGTAAAAATTAAGCAAAAACGTTTTGCTCTTTCTTATGGAAAAACCGGACATGGGGGAGGAGGAAAGCCCAATGCATGCTCTCATTTTCTTCCCAAGATAAAGCTATGCATGCAAGGCTAGGTCTAGGTTATTATTATTGTACTTTCCACTTATTATACAACACAATAAAAACTCTAAAAGACCCCCTCCATTTCAGTACACACATAAAATGGATGAGTCCATTTTATTTGTGATTTTGTCAATATGTCACATGTGACATATTACATGACTTCTTATAAATATAAAATGTATTTTTAACAATTAAAAATGAAATATGTCACTTATTAAAATAACCTAGTAATTCATAATTACTTGTACCGAAAAAAGTGTTTCCGAATTATAAACTACAACATTCTGTATTTATAACAATTTATTCATTCCGTTTTGATTGTTTCCGTAAACAATAATTTCATCTAAGTAATAAAACAATTCGATTACTTAGACTGTATCTTATTATAATCAAATTACAATAAGACACGTAAATATTACTTCCAAAATCGTCCGTCAATTTTAAGCAATTTAATTAACTCGTAACGACATACGATCAATTAAATAAACAATTAAGAGTGTCACCCTTTAGGTATGACCTAAGGGGATCAACTGGTCACCACCGTCGCACGGCAGTAATGTCAAACTCTTGTAAGCCAATCATTACCAATATGTGTGGACCAGTTGACAGTAAAATACTACTTCCCACGTGTATTCTTAAAATGAGATTTAAACATGTGATCATCATGATCGACAGTTGTGATCGCATTATTGTCGGAGGACACATATTCCAACAATCTCCCACTTGTCCTCGACAAGTGTGCGTCACCAATTCTCTTGTCCTATTGCTATCTCCCACTCAATGCAAGGTGTCTTTCTGGTCGTACTTGCAAGTGATCATATCGAGAGTGGTTTCCTCGATCTGGAGAATAATTGATTGACCGGAATTATCTACCATAGATACCTTCCGAGCGTGGCCACGCATTTCCAGTTCATCACTCCTCGAGTGGCCTTTAGATATTGTTATAACCCTGACAAGGGGTGGACAATTCATATCGCACTTATTCCCATCAACTAGCCACAACCATCATAACCCAAAATATGCCCATTTGACCCCATTTACGAAGGTCGTAGTAACATAAATCAAAGTTAATCTGAAACTGTGCCACTTTAGGCAAACAGTCTTTAGTCAAAAGAATCGACTCATTAGAATACTATAGTAGCTCTCGCCACGACCAGGCTATATAAATTTGCCAGAACTCTATAAGCGGTCATAAGGCCCGACAAAGTGCTCCTAACAGTCTGCCTATGTGATCGACTAGTCATCTCACATGACTCCATGGCACTTGAACTTGCCATTAATCGCATCACACTCTAGTCACTTCGAGACGTCACCTCATACAAGTGACTATGGGCGAATACTATGTTAATCTGTGTTAAGTTTAACGGGGTTCAATTGTCACTACAACCCGTTTGGATGTAACAATGTATAAATAAAAGATAAAAGACAAATGTGATTATGAACATGAACAAAAACAACACTTTTTATTTCATTTCAAAATCTAACACAAACTAGGTACACGTTTAAGACCCATGGATACCATATGTCCATTGTGTTTAGCCTGCGATAAAGGCTTGGTGAGCGGATCGGCTATGTTGTCATCCTTTCTTTCAATGAAATCTCTAATTACATTATATTTTCTAAGTACATGTCTAGATCTATTACTAGACTTTGGCTCCTTAACTTGGAAGATCGTCCCACTATTATCACAATAGAGAGTGATGGGATCATTGGCGGTAGGTACTACTCTTAGACCTTCCGTGAATTGCCTGATCCACACAGCTTCCTTGGCAGCTTCTGATGATGCAATGTACTCAGCCTCCGTTGTTGAATCCGCAGTCACAGCTTCCTTGAAGCTTCTCCAACTAACAGCACCACCATTGAGCATGAAAACAAAACCAACTTGTGATTTCATGTCATCTCTATCCGTTTTAAAACTTGAGTCCGTGTAACCATTATCACGGAGCTCGGTGTCTCCTCTAAACACTAAGATAGAATCCTTAGTTCTTCTCAAGTACTTAAGGATGTTCTTGACGGCTATCCAGTGGCTCTCACCTGGATTTCCCTGATATCTACTCGTCATACTCAAGGCATACGAGACATCAGGACGCGTGCATATCATGGCGTACATGATTGATCCAACGGCGGAAGCATAAGGGATAAATTTCATGCGTTCAACATCATGAGGTTCGGTAGGCGATTGTGACTTGCTCAATATTGTCCCACTAACCATAGGTACTAATCCTCTTTTGGATTTATCCATGCTGAAACGTCGAAGAATCTTATCAACATAAGACTCTTGACTTAGTGCCAATATCCTCTTGGATCTATCTCTATGGATCCGGATACCTAATATGCGTTGTGCCTCTCCTAAATCCTTCATTTGGAAGTGGTTACCTAACCACTTCTTAACAGAAGACAACATTGGAATGTCATTTCCAATGAGTAGTGTGTCATCAACATACAAGATTAGGAACACAACATTGCTCCCACTGAATTTCATGTATAAGCATGGTCCTCAACACTTCGAGTGAAACCATTCTCTTTTATCACATGATCGAAATGATGATTCTAACTTCTAGATGCTTGCTTAAGACCATAAATGGAGCTCTTAAGCTTGCACACTTTGTTAGGATTTTTAGAATCAACAAAACCTTCGGGTTGTATCATGTACACCTCCTCTTCAAAATGCCCATTTAGAAAAGCGGTTTTGAAATCCATTTGCCATATTTTATAATCATGAAATGCGGCAATCACTAACAAAATCCGTATGGATCTTAGCATGCCCACGGGGGCGAAGGTTTCATCATAATGAAGACCTTGGACTTGGGTAAATCCTTTTGCCACTAGCCTAGCTTTGTAGACATCATCATGTCCTTCTATGCCATTCTTGACCTTGAAAATCCATTTGCATTGAAGAGGTCTTGCCTCTTTAGGCAAATCCACCAAGTTCCAAACTTGGTTTTCATGCATAGAATCCATCTCGAACTTCATGGCTTCAAGCCATAAGGAGGAATTTGGACTGGAGATTGCGGCCTTATAGGTGGAGGGCTCGCCACTTTCTAAAAGCAACACATAGAGTGTTCCATCTTCTTTGATAAGTCCCACATAACGATTAGGATGGCGAATAACACGGCCCGTTCTTCTAAGTGGAGGAGGGACAACCGTGCTAGATGACGAAGGAACATCTTCTGGCATCTCTAACTCGGTTTGTGGCTCTTAAACTTCATCAAGTTCAAAATTTCTCCCACTCTGTCTCTTAGAAATAAATTCTCTTTCTAAGAAGACAGCCTCGCAAGACACAAACACTTTATTTTCTTGAGGTTTGTAGAAGTAGTATCCTCGAGAGGTCGAGGGGTAACCTACCAAGATACATTTTTCGAATCTTGGGGCAAGCTTGTTGTCGGTCTTTGCCTTGACGTAAGCATCACATCCCCAAATCTTCATATAGGATATATTGGGAACCCTTCCCGTCCACATCTCATATAGAGTCTTTTCGGTCGTCTTTGTGGGACTATTTTTCAAAGATCTAATTGCGGTTTGAATCGCAAATCCCCAAAACGAGTTTGGTAGCTCGGTTTGACTCATCATTGATCGAAACTTATCAAGTAGGGTTCGATTTTTCCTTTCGGCAACACCATTGAGTTGTGGTGTTCCGGATGGAGAAAATTGTGATATAATACCAGAACCTTTCAAGTGTGAATCGAATTCAAGGCTAAGATATTCTCCACCACGATCGGATCGTAGTGCTTTTATCTTTTTGTTCAATTGGTTCTCTACTTCATTTTGAAATTCCTTGAATTTCTGAAAAGCTTCACTCTTATGTTTCATTAAATAGACATACCCATGTCTACTCAAGTCGTCGGTGAAGGTTATGAAGTAGTCATAATTTCCTCGAGCGGTGATACTCATTGGCCCACACACATCGGTATGTATGAGTCCCAATAGTTCACTAGCTCGTGTTCGTTTACCGCTAAAAGGATTACGAGTCATCTTGCCAAGAAGGAAATATTCGCATGTTCCATATGATTGATAATCAAATGGTGTAATCACATTAGTTGAAATTAATCTTTTGATGCGATTCTCGTTTATGTGACCTAATCGACAATGCCAAATGAACGATTCACTTGGATCACTTGATTTGAGTTTCTTTGATTGAATGTTGTAGATGTCATTAGTCGGATTCTAGGTTTCTAAAATGTAAATGCCATTAATGGAAGGAGCTTAGCCTATGACCAAGTCATTCCGTGAAATAGTACAACGATTGTTTAATGACAAAACAAAAACCGTCCATGTCCAACATAGCGATTGAAATAATTTTTTTAGAAAGTGTAGGCACATAAAAACAATTATGTAAATACAACTCAAATCCATTAGGCAAAGCTAATACATAAGTTCCCTTGGATTCGGCCGCTACTCGAGCTCCATTTCCAAGGCGTAGATCCACATCTCCTTTGCTAAGCCTCTTCACGTCTCTTAACCCCTGTAAATGATTACAAAGGTGAGAACCACAACCGGTATCCAGTACCCATGTAGTAGTGGAAGTATAATTTACATCAATAACATAAATTTCCTTAGGAATTTTACCTTTTGGAACGATGATTCCCTCCCTTATATTTCACAAATATACGGGACAATTCCTAAGCCAATGTCCCATGCCATAGCAATAATGGCACTCATCTTCAACTTGCTTGAAGTTTTTCCCTTTCTTTCCCTTCTTCTTGAACCTTTTGCCCTTGGAAGCAAGAACTTGATTGCTTGAGCTCCCAATAGTTTTGGCATCTTTCTCTTCCAAATATAAAGATCTTATAGATTTTATGAGGCGGTCTTCCTCAGACCGGCTCACAAGAGATCTTGTAGTAGTAGGTGGTCTAGAAGAAGTGATGAAGTTTATGTTTCCATCCGAACCTATCCCAAAAGAAAGTTCTCTAGTAGTGTCGAAATCATTGTTGAAGCAAACGTCGTCAAAAACATTGTGGCAAGACTCAATAGTTATTGGTGTAGTAGCGTTTGATGGATTCATTGTAATGAACTACAAGTATGGAGGAAAAGGAAATATTAACATTTGTCTTTTTAATCATACTTGTAAATGAAATTTAAACAAGATATGAGCATTTATATAGTGACCTCTACCCAACTATTATAAATGATTCCAAGATCCAAAGTCATATTAACTTGGGCACGGTAGGGCCGATTCATCCGTTATCAATATAACTCGGTGGATTAACTCTTTAATCGATTCTACTTTTAGAACTCTTGGTCGATAAAATTACATTAATATTTATCTTTAACCCGGAACACATGCGACTACGGTCACGAATACTTCCATTGAGCTCAATCCAAATTTCGAATAAATGTGTCCATGATCCAAATCCACATCAACTTGGGCACGGTAGGGCCGATTCATCCCTTATCAACATGAATTCGGTGGATAGACATTTATCACCCACTTCCCCTACGTAACAAGGTTTGTACCACGGTAGGGACGAGCGCACTCCCTCACGAAATAGGTTTTCATAGTTTCTACTTTTTGGTAAGGCTAAGTCTCAATTGTTCATTTAAGCAAGAGGTCATGTCAATTTATTATCTATCACGTTTTAAGTGAACTTAAGCGGTGAACTACGATAATTGTAATTGACACGGTCGATAAACTCGATAAAATGATAATCCATGTTTTAGTTATGGCGATTTAGCGATGCAGGCAACATATAAATAAAATGCAAAGCATAAATAAAATCCTAGTATGGCCTTCCTAAAATAGTAAATCTAATAAACTATTACAAATTCGGAAACCAGCTCCTTTGGTCCCTTGAACTTCGGTCTTCGCACGCTTTTCAAGGCAACACCTTCTCTGATGGATCGCCTTCTCGAGTGGCACCATCTTCAAGGAACTCCGGAATAAATAAATTACAAAATGAATTACATAATTTCCTATTATACATTTGTAATTAAAATAAAATAAATCTATTAAATTAAAAAACGGTGATGCGAGATCACAATAATTACAACCGAATCAATATTCCCAAACATTTCGGGTAATATCAATTAAAACTAAGCCCATACTAAGAAAAATTACATAATTCAAAAATTACAAAAAATTAAAATATCACAATCATAAATAAAATGCAGCATTATAATATGTATGAACATGCCCAATTTTATGCTAAATCGCCTTTAAAGAGCCAATATCGTATATTAATCGTTTTTTACGGATTTGCGTGATTTAACCTTTTAAAATCACAATAATTACATAAAATCATATTTATGTTCAAGTTAATTACCCTAACCATCTTAGGACTCAAAATTAGTCTCCACTAATATTTGACAATAATAAAACTTGATTTCTTAATATTGTTCATAAATGGACCTAAAATACAAAATTATGTCATAAACTTCAAATTAAATCATAAAAAATTCAAATAATTTCAAAATTTGAAATATACACTCATGAACATTCTGGAAAAATACCATGACACTCATAATGTTCAAAACTTAGGTTAAAAATTTCGAGAATTTATCGAGAAAAACAATGTTGCGGTTTATCGGATTTAACAATTATGATCCTAAAAAAAATGAGAAAAATTTTATTCATCAACTTTTCACTTTTAGATCTGAAATATATGATAAAATGCAACATGTGACGTTTTTCCTTAGTCATGAAGTATGTTTTAGCATTTTTACTAATTAAAGACACTATTTATGTGATTTTTCATCAAAAATTCATAAATCATGCATAAAGACTTCAATATAGCCAAATATTTTACACACATCTTGTAAAATTGCAGGGGACAACATACTAAATTTCCATGACCAGATTCGAAATATAACTCATATTAACCTATTTACCCATTTAAATACGATTTTAACTTGAAAAATCCATATTTCGAGCATAACAACTCATTTTATCATGAAAATTTACAGGCCATCAGTAGATAATATATTGAAAACATATCCAAAAACCACTGAAAATTCAAAGTTTAGCTATTTTTAGTCCAAAAATGACATTTTTATCATAAAAATCACATTTTAATGCCATTATTATATAAAATGAATAATAAAATCCATAAATAAACCAAAATATCCTAAATACATTTTGGGACCAGAAACTTTAACATGCAAATAAATTTCGTGATATGTCATAATTAACACAAATTTATAAGTTTTGTTTGTTAATTAGATTAACTCGGAAAAACAATAAACCGAATTTCTTGCAAACAACCTAAGGCGCTCTGATACCACTTGTTAGGATTCACTAATTCCTATTCTTTACATATTCATATATGTGACAAATTATTTAGTCATACAATAATTACAAATCTTATGCATGCAAACATAAATAGAAGTAAAGAAGAAATCATCAATCCTTACTATGATAGTTTCGGATTTTGGGCACAAGTGAGTTCTCCTACTCACTTGCTCTTAAGCTTCCTAATATTGGATGAACAAGGATTCAAGTTTAGAATCCCTTCCAAAGACTTATACCCAAGATAACCTCTTAATAAATTAATATTACTTGATCTAGAATAATAATAATCTTCACTAAAAATTGACCAAAAACTTGTTATTTTTCTCTTGTTTATTCGACCAAGAGAAGGGGAGAATTGGAGTATTTTCTCTCTTATATTTCTATAACTTTTGATGATATTTTTGAATGAATGTTACACTAGCATATATAGTAGTGTAAGAGTAAAAATTAAGCAAAAATTTTTTGCTATTTCTTATGGAAAAACCGGACATGGGGGAGGGGGAAAGCCCAGTGCATGCTCTCCTTTTCTTCCCAAGATAAAGCTATGCATGCAAGGCTAGGTCTAGGTTATTATTATTGTATTTTCCACTTATTATACAACACAATAAAAACTCTAAAAGACCCCCTCTATTTAAGACACACACATAAAATGGATGAGTCCATTTTATTTGTGATTTTGTCAATATGTCACATGTGACATATTGCATGACATCTTATAAATATAAAATGTATTTTTAACAATTAAAAATGAAATATGTCACTTATTAAAATAACCTAGTAATTCATAATTACTTGTACCGAAAAAAGTGTTTCCGAATTATAAACTACAACATTCTGTATTTATAACAATTTATTCATTCCGTTTTGATTGTTTCCGTAAACAATAATTTCATCTAAGTAATAAAACAATTCGATTAATTAGACCATATCTTATTATAATCAAATTACAATAAGACACGTAAATATTACTTCCAAAATCGTCTGTCAATTTTAAGCAATTTAATTAACTCGTATCGACATACGATCAATTAAATAAACAATTAAGAGTGTCACCCTTTAGGTATGACCTAAGGGGATCAACTGGTCACCACCGTCGCACGACAGTAATGTGAAACTCTAGTCAGCCAATCATTACCGATATGTGTGGACTAGTTGACAGTAAAATATTACTTCCCACGTGTATTCTTAAAATGAGATTTAAACATGTGATCATCATGATTGACAGTTGTGATCGTATTATTGTCGGAGGACACATATTCCAACATGTTGGAGTCTTTTTCCATGTCAACAATAACAAAGTCCACCGGGATGAAGAATTTGCCAATTCTTACCGGCGCATCTTCCCATACCCCTAAAGTTGTCTTCGTAGATCGATCCGCCATTTGAAGTGTGATATTAGTGCACATAAGTTCTCCCATTCCTAACCGCTTGCTTACCGAATATGGCATAACACTCACACTTGCCCCAAGGTCACATAGAGCTTTGTTGATTGTGGTGTCGCCAATGGTACATGGAATAGAGAAACTTCCCGGATCCTTTAATTTTGGAGGTGAACTTCCTTGTAGGATGGCACTACTCACTTTGGTGAAAGCAATAGTCTCAAGCTTCCGGATGGATTTCTTCTTTGTAAGAATATCTTTCATATACTTAGCATAGGCCGGAACATGATTGATTAATTCCGTAAATGGAATTGAGACTTCCAAGTTCTTGACAATCTCCATGAATTTTCTAAGTTGGTCATCAAACTTAGGCTTAGCTTAACGACTTGGAAAAGTAAGTCTAATCACAATAGGCTCCTTCTCTTTGGCCTTTTCTTCATCCTTCTTTGAAGCTTCTTGAATGGTGGGTTCTTCTCCTTTAGAGTTTTCAACAACTCTTTCCTTGTCACTAGTATTCACAACATTTTCATCAACGGGCCTCTTCGGCCCTTCATACCTTGTACCACTCCTCAAATGGATGGCACTCACCGATTCTTATCTTGGGGGATTACCTTGAGGTGGTAATTGCCCATTTTGTCTTTGTGAACTTGAAGATGCCAATTGAGACATTTGGGTCTCCAACATATTTGTGTGAGCTAGGATGTTGTTGATGGTGATGTCTTTTTCTTGGCTATCCTTTTGCATTTGAGTAAAAAACTCTTATTGGTTCTTTTGCATTTGGAGGACCGATTTTTGAACATCAAAACCTTGGTAATTTTTTTGAATGTATGGAGTTTGGTTTTGATTGTAAAAGGGTCTTTGAGCTTGGTTTCTCATTGGAGGTGGGGTGTAAGTTGTTTCAGGGTTTTGAACATTTTGGCTTTTGTATGAGAGGTGGGGATGGAATTTGGTGTTTTCATTGCAAAAGTTGGAAATAAGGGGTACCACTCTTGTATGCTTGGAAATCATTAACCTGTTCACTTGTTCCCCTACATTCACTTTGGTCATGTCCCAAAGTTCCACAACTCTCACATACTCCACTTGGAATTGATGAAGATGCCACCATGGCATTCACATGTTGCTTAGATTTGGAGGCTTCTTCGAGCTTAGCCATAGCCTTCTCAAACTTCAAATTAATGGTATCAATATGAGCACTAAGTTGAGCACCCAATTGAGTAATAGAGTCCACTTCATGCTTTCCTCCTCTAGTAGCTTTTTGAGGTCTACTATATTGTGAGTTATGGACCGCCAATTCCTCAATCTTGTTCCATGTTTGATTTTCGTCAACTTCAGTAAACATACCATTTGATCCCATATTGAGAATGTTTCTGGAGTCTTCATAAAGATCATTCCAAAATTATTGTACCAAGAACCACTCGCTAAGTCCGTGATGAGGACATGAGCAGAAAGTTCCCTTGAATCGCTCCCAAGCTTCATACAAAGATTCTTTGTCCCTTTGTTTGAACCCGGTGATTTGGGCTCTTAGCATGTTAGTCTTTTCCGGAGGATAGAATTTCTTGTAGAAAGCAAGTGCCAATTTCTTCCAAGAGTCAATACCAAGAGTGGCCTTATCAAGGCTCTTCAACCATTGTTTTGTGGTACCAATCAAAGAAAAAGGAAATAATAAGACCCATCGAATTTGGTTTTGAGTAACTCCGGTTTGAGAAATCGCATCACAATAGTCACAAAAAGTCTCCATATGAGAATGAGGGTCTTCACTAGGCATCCCCCCAAATTGGCTTCTTTCGACTAATTGGATAAATGCGGATTTTGCGATGAAATTACCAGTCAAATGTTGTGGTGTGGGAGTACCATTTGGTAGGTTCTCCTCGGTTGGTACGGAATGTGATGAAAATTTAGGCATTGTGGGTTGATTTTAGGGTTGATTATGTGTTGGGTTATCCTCTCCTTCTCTTGCAAAAGGGTTGATGAACTCAATGTTATTTGGTTGAATGTCCACAATCTCACCAATACCTCTCAAAGTATTTCTTAGCAAGTCTTCTATTGTTGGTCAAAGTTATTCCAATTTCAAGATCAATGGGTAACAAGTTACCTTGTGATCTCCTAGACATGCAAAATATCAAACAACTCAAAAACAATTAGAACAAACCTTGAGGAGTTTGACTTCCCCAAGGTAAAGAAAGACACAACTAAGAACAATCAAAGAAAATCAAATCAGGTTAACATCGTCCCCGGCAACGGCGCCATTTTTGGTTCGTCGGTTTTGTTACTCGTCGTCAAAAGTTACCTAGACCAAAACAATATTTATAACTTCACAAACTAGTCTACTATTAGTAAAGAGGTAAGTAAAGGTCGGATCCCAAGGGACGGGTATTGATGTAGGATTTTCGATTGCAAATGGTTGTGTCTAAGGGTGTCACAATTTGGGTTGAGGTAGGAGATTAACTAAACTAAATAACAATGCAAACAAAATAATGAAAATAAGCAAGATGATTAAAATGAGATGTAAACAATTGATTAAAAGCACTAAGGTGTCATGGGTTCATAGGGGATTCATGGGATTTGATCATACAAACATGTTTTCTACTAGATGCAAGCAATTATTGTTGTGATGGGATCGAGTTAGTGTATATCTTACAATCCCTAGGAAGGTTTGGGTCCCGTAGCCGAATCGATTAGATTGTACAACACCTACAAGTCGACTTAATCCTCCCTATCCAACTATATGCATGGTCTAATGAGACTCGAGTTGGTTTATGTCTTACAAGTCTCATTGAAAAAGTAAGTGATGGGTAAAACATACAAGGATTCATAGGCTCACATTTCATCAAACATAACATGTGCATAAGTTGAAATCACAACAAGCAAGCAAATTAATTATGAAAGCATATTAGATTAAGTATGAATCAATCCCCATGTTCGTTTCCCCTAATTCCCCATTAACCCTAGTTAAGGAAACTACTCAATCGTTATCAAGTGTAACATGCTAACAAGGTTGTCAATCATACTAGCAAGGCAAAACATGATGAACCACTAGTAGAAAAAACCCTATCACGACGTGGTTGTCGTGGCGGTTCTAATAGAAACGACGTGAAAAGTCCAATAAATTGGAGGGAACCCAATTTTTATGCAAATAAGAAGTCTATTGTGGCGGTTTATATAAGAACCGACGTGATAACTGGAACCTTTTATGGCGGTTCCAAATAGAAAACGCCACCATAAGTTAATTAGTGGCGGTTATATTAACAACCGACGTTAAGAATGACGCTAAAAGTTAATACTATGTTACAGTTTTTTGGGCTAAAAAACCGCCATTATATGTTTTTGTGTCGGTTTTTAATTAAAACCGACTTTAATATAAAAAATTAAAAACCCCTCCAAAATTAAAAACCAAACCCCCTCTCCAAAATTAACAAAACCCTTTTACACGGCTCTATAATGTTCATCTCTTCTTCTTCAGTTCCACAGCGACCAAAATTAGACCTCACTTTCCCCTCAATTCAAGCATCAACCCCAACCGTCGTCTTCCTTTTCTCACGCCGCCCACGACGACCGCCAATCTCCTTGTTGTTTCCGGCTACCGCACCTTTTTTGACTCAATTCAATCATCAAATCCGATTTCAACTAAGGTAACTCTATTTTTCGACTCAATTTAATCATCAATTTCGATCAATCTCCATGTTATTTCCGACTACACCGCACAAGCAACAACACTTTGCCACCGTTTTTGTTTTATTGTATTATTTTATTATTCAATCATCAATTCCAATTTTCACTCAGATAATCCCATATTTCGAACTCATCATAAAATTGATTGTATTGTATTATTGTATTATTGTATTATTGAGTTATACAAAGGAGCATCTATATTTTTATGAATGGAATACTTGTTTTAGGTTGGTAAAATATCGAGTTTAAAGTCATGTATTTGCTGCCTCGTTTTCGTTTTGGTATGAGTCGTTTTGGGGGCTTGTTTTGTGTCGAGCTGTTCTGTGTTGATCGAGGTTGTTAAAGGAGTTGAAGGGAATGAATCTAGGATGGGTTTATCACATTTTAGAGTTGAAAAAGAGGCTGGTAAGTAGCAGTGGCAGCCCCTTTTCAGATGCTTCAAATATTTGTTCTAATTCAAATATATTTAGCTGCAAGATGCACCACATTCTGCCCTTTTTTGTCCACCATCTCCGTGCAATCGGGATACGAATGTATTAGCATCTCTACGGCTTTATAGTTGAAGTTGAGAGTTGCAATGTGAAGGGATGTTCGCTCTTCATTGTCTTGAATATAGTGGTAGAAAGAGTATGAGGAAGATACAAAATGAGAGGTGTCAAGTCCGTTATGCTGCTGTTTTTGTGTGGTCGGATAATCCTGTAGAGATGCTGGCACAATAACGCCTATAAGCTTTGATGATTCATCAAGCTTACCTTTGAAAGAACATTCTTTGACTACAGAGGAGGCAATTTTCTAACATTAAAACACTGTTTCCCCCTTCACCTGTTTATCGACCTAGATTTCTCATGTTTTTCGTGTTTGTCAGGTTATTACCCTATGTGAAGACCATAGTGTCTTAGGAAAGCAAGACTTCAAGGATGTTTTGAAGTAAGGAGCATCAATTATCATTCCCATTTTAGTGTTTCTGAATTTTAATGATTCATTTTGTTGTCTTTTCCGAGGCTTTAAGTCTGTTTTCTAATAGTGAGGTGTTCTGATCTTCACATATTTACTTAAGGTGGAGGATTGCTATACGAAAAGCCATCTCTTCAGCTAAAAGACGGGCTAAGGTTTTGTCTATACGTTTATGTGTTATTTTATATATATATGTCATGCAAATCGTTACCTTGACTGTACTATGTTATTGTTCAGAATAGTTCTTTGCATTTACTTTCATGAAAATAGCTTTAGATATAAAAGAAGATACAAAGCTTCAAAAATTTCGTAAATGTCAGATAATCCACATGTTGTGTCGCCTAATAGTGCTTTGTTTCGTTGATATGTTCAGGACAAAGCACGAAAGGCAACGGGAATGCAGATAGATGCTATGCAGGATGGTTATGTTGACAACGAATTGTTTTCTCTTAGTTCTATTAAGGTTTGTCTCGTGAATCCGTATAACTTATTCTAAACTCTTTTATAGGATACTATATGTTTAGAAGCAAAGATGGTGCATGGTGTGATGTTTTGGCAGAGTTCTTCTTGTTGCTGTATAATTTGCATAATGTTTTTACTAGTTGTTGGTTGTTTTAAAAAATATTTATGAGAATTGAATAAGGACTTGTGCTAGTATGAGAAATTGATTAAATAATCTTGGTTTAGTTAGACTAGGATTACAATGGAAATATATCGACTCGCTGACCAGTCTTGATGATTCTCCGACCACCGTCGCTCAGTCTCGCCTCCGACAAATCCTTTTCATATGGATTCGCGCTCACTCTTTTTTACCCGGATCGTTATTGATTTTGTGTCCACCACCGTCCTCACCTTCACCAGGCCAGTCGACGGCGATCTCGCCCCAAACTCGCACGACTCCTCCTTCAACACTAACAGGTATAGTTTTTTTTGTTTCTTTTCTCATTTCACTTGCTTCAATAGTTAATTATATTCTAGATTCATTTGTTAATGGTATTAAGGTTAAATAGTTTTAAAATTAAGGTTACTTTTTTCCTGAAAACAATAAATGAAAACCAAGAATAACCTCGTATTTTGACTTCATACTCGCCAGTTCTACAAATGTTATCAGCTTGCATTTGAGTTCCGGGTTGATAGCTACTCTAGGGTTCATAATTCGATAGGTTAGTATTTTTTGTATGATTCTGACTGTGGAGTTGTACATGATTAGTATATGCTGAATATTGTTTATCACTCGCTGCAAATTCGGGTCTGTTCAGGTTCTTGGGATTCTACAATTAATCTTTGGGAGGCAAGATACTCTATCAAGAAGAGAATAAAGAGAGGTGCGGCAGAGGAGACATGGTCAGACATATACATCAGCCTTCATAAAAGATGATAAATTTGGGTTTCCTGCTTCATACTCTGTGTGATGTACTATTGATTGTTTCAGACTTTGGTTTTAGGGTGAAGCAGTATCTATAGTGGTGGGACACAAACTGTCATATACACTACCTCAGTATTGGTTTCAATTGCTTTTGATTTATTAATTTTGTGCTTCATTAGCTGATAATAATTCATTTTATTCTGATAGGAAATATATGTGTTATGCATATATTGACATGAGTTTAATGTTATTGAATCTCTTCCATTTTTCAGGGGTAAGCTGATAGAAATTCAACTTATTCTGAGAGGGAATATATGTGGTATGTGGTGCTATAATTCAAACTTTCCACTAGGCAATACAAGCCACAATGTACTTAGTAATAACACCAATCCTCGACGACCTATCAGTTTTTCTCTCCTCAAGGTACACTTTTATCCTCTCTATAGATAGGTACTTTTTTTATATTGTTATATCCCTAGTCTCTTGTCAATGGTAGTGTATGTGTTGGCAGGCGGGGATAGTCTAATAATAGTAACCTTACCTGATTTGGAGAATGGAGAGTCATCAAAATTGCATCACGAATTCTAGTAAACTTCACATTGAAACGGCGCATCACAATTTTGCTAATACATGTGTAACGCTTCTGATTGATGCAGAATTTGTCGAGGTTGTGGCATTCAGGTAATGTTTATGCTTTCTTCAAGAACTTTTACGTATAGCACTATTACTATGTTCCAGGCTTTTGAATTCTGGTATCAAGGTGTATGCTTGATGTTTGAGTGCCATTGAAGAAGCATTTGACTTCTGCCTCTTCAATGTCATGAGTAAAAAACAAATAAACCCTTAGGTAGTGTTTGGATATACGGAATTGATTTCATTTCCATGATTTCAATTGTAGAAATTGAAATGTTTGAATTCAATTCCAAATCCAATTTCAAAATTACGTTTGGGAAACCCGTGGAATTGGAATTGGAACTGAATTTGGGCGAGACGGGTATGGGTCGAGACCGTTGGATGTTTTATATTTGAAAAAAAATTAAATATTGTCTCGAAAAATATTTGCGATCGGAAAAAATATCATAAATAAAAATATTGTGACGAAATATGCGTCACAAAATAAAACGTAAGAAGTCATGGAATTGAAATGACTAGTATATGGTAGGCATTTGAGAAGCCCAAATTTTAACTAGCTTGGAATTGATAAGGAATTGAGTCAATTCCAATTCCAAATTCTAGGGGTTCCCAAACACTTGAAATATTTTAATTCTATAATTCAATTCCAATTCAAGGTTCCCAAACATAGCATTAATGAATTTGTTTCTACGTGGAAACATTAGGGGGCGTTTGGTTCAGGGGCTTTAGTAAAGGGAAAGGGAATTAAAATGGGTGATTCCTTTTATTGTTGTTTGTTTGAGACAAACAAAGGGTAACCAATACCCTCTCTTACCTCCAAAACCATCCACATCCATACCCCTACCCCCCTAGGGTAAGCCCATACCCTTTCCCTCCTACTCTCTATTTCCACCACTACATCCGTACACCCACCGTCAACCACTATCACCAACACCCACCACACCGACACAACCACCACCAGCAACGTCGGCGGTCCCTTATCATTCCGGCCCACTCACCGGCGTACTCATTCGGACCCCACATCCCCAACCACTAAACACCACATCAACACCTTTAATAACTATCCCACCCTACCGAAACTCCCTCCCCCGCCGGTAACCTCTCTTTCCGACACCCCAACACTGTCGTAGCCTCTGCCAACCACAATAAAACACCAGATCTGGTGTTTACTACGGTGAGGGAGGGAGTTTCGTGGGTGGTGGAAATTGTTTTTAGGTTGGTTTCGGGTTTAGGTTAAGGGTGTATGGCGGTGTGGTAGACTGGGGTCGGCAATACGACGGTGAGGCGGCTACTGGGCGGCGACGGTGAATTGCCTAATGGTGGTGGTGGCGTGGGATAAGGTGGTTTGTGGTGTTGGTGGTGGATACGGTGGAATTGAATTTCCCTTTCTTGTTCCAAACAACTAATATAATCTAAGGGTAACCCATACCTTTCCCCTCATTTCTCTTTCTTTTTTCCATTCTCTTTCCCTTTTCCGTACCAAACGCCCCCTAATAGTTTAAATTATCTTGTGGTCGAAAACTCTGTCGGGCATGTAGTGCATTCTTTATTATTTTAGTCCAACTGAGACTTGAGATGAAAGTCGTCTAGTATGTTAACAAGTATCTGATAATTTGCATTTAACATTATTACTTAGTACATTACCATTTCTCTAAGTTAAATTGGTGATCACTTTCCACTAGGCAACACAAGCTGCTACAATGCTGCAGCTGAAACAAGGCACTTTGTGCGATTATTTCAGGTTTTACTAATGTTTTGTTTGATTATTTCAGCTGAAAGATGGGGTTTAAATTGACGAGATGAAGGATGTTAGCAAAGCTAGACGTTGGTTTTATAATGTTCAGTTTGATTTTCTTACTATTGGTTTTGTTAAATATATCTTTGCAGATACAATTGACGAGATGCAGAATGTTGAAAAGGTGTAGGCTACCAACGGTTTAGGGAGTATGTAATGTTCATTAGTTTATTAACTAAGATGTGTATGTGATTATTTAAACACGATGTATAATTTTTGAATACCGAAAATATTGTTGTATCGGATGATATGCAAAGTTTTTGGTAGTTGGTTTCATTCTTGTGCATGTATTGTTTGTTCATTTCGATATTTGGATCGTCAAATTTATAGTACGTTGCTGCAGAAATTTAGTTACGGTTTTTTTTTTTTTAAAAAATACGCAGATTTGGTGGCGGTTCTGAAGTTAGAAATGCCACTATAGGTTTTCTTATAGTGGCGGTTCTGTAACGACAACCGTCGTTATGCTTACCTTTTACGACGGTTCTGTTAAAACGACCGTCGTTATAGACAACATGTAGCAGTGAAATGATATTATTGAAATACCTATGGTGGCGGTTTTCCAAACAATAACCGCCACTATAGATAGTTACAGTGGCGGTTCTTATCTAGCAACTATCGTTTTGTATAAGCCTATAATGGCGGTTCTGTTTAAAAACCGCCACCATAGATAAGCTATAGTGGCGGTTGTATAACCGCCGCAAAGTCTAAACAACCCCGTGATATACGGCGCACCCAAAATCTGTAAAAACCGCCATAAAAAGGTCATTTATGACCACCACTATAGGGGGTTTTTCTACTAGCGAACAAATGAAGATGATTAACAATAATTAAAAAGGATTAAGAGAGAATTATACCTATAAAGATGATTCCTATTAATAAAGCAAAGAATAATAGAAGTACTTGATGATTGATGGAACGTTGTCAATCCTCCAAATAAACCCCAAATAATCTTCAATTACCCCAAATAAATGATGAACAATATAGAAATTAAGCAAAGATTAAGAAATGAGATTTGTATTAATGATAAATTAAGAGTTGATTACAAGATTAAGATGAGATTTAGAATGCATAAGAAGAATATGATAATCCAATTAGTACAATTTGGTATTTATACTTAGGATTAGGTACATAAATTAGGGTTACTAAGGGCTTAAATGACGATTAAGACCCTTAAGAAAAGTTGAGGAAGTGCTCCTCTCGAAAAAGATGCGTATATCAGTTTTCATAGTCTTCAAGAAATACGCTCGTCCCGAGCGGCTTGGCTAAGGGACGGTTTACACTGGAGAGGAATCCGAGCGGATTGGGAAGGCGACGCTCGGCTCATCAGGTACCAAGACGAGCGTCTTGGTCACGGGATGCTCGAATTGTGGCAAGGCTGGACGCTTGTCCCGAGCACTGCGACGCTCGGATTGTTGGGCAGTCACTACTTCTTTTCTTTCTTCAACAATCCTCAAGGATCTTGTTGGAGATGCAAGGATCCTTTCATTATTGCCCAATTTACTTTATTATCTACATGGGTCTTCTAGCATTGTCTTCCCTTTGATGCTTGGTCATTGAATTCAATCAATTTAGCTCCATTTTGCCATGAAAATGCAAGGTTCTTACTCCATTCCTACCAAGGGATCAAAACCTCAAAGAATATACAAAACGAAAGACTAAATATAGTAGATGACTCAATTATGCACTAAAAAGCATAGGAACGAGGCTAATTTGGGGACTAAATATGCTCAAATATGAGTCACATCAAAACCCGACCACTCAGGTGGTAGATTGGGTCAAAGTCAAGTCTAAGTTCAAGCCAAGCCACGGGTTTGAGTCGAAATTTCTGCAGCATTTCGCTATAATAGCGATTATGCCATAGAAAAGTGTCCTGAAAAAGTTGTCACAAATCAAAAATACGACATGGTAAGAAGTTTACCCGTTGCACAAGGGTTCCAAAAACCAAATTTCATCAAAAATTGACAATCCTAAGGCCATTTTCGAAGCAATTTTCGAAACAGATGAGAAACCGTCTCAATTTCGCTCAAATGCTCAATGCTTGACGAAAATTCAAAAAGAATACATGGTTATGTTCCTAACATTGCCAATTATTCATTTCTAATATCAATTTTACAAGACAAGTCCATTAGGGGGAAAAGCCCCAAATTTTCGATATTTTGGGTATGAAAACTCTAATTTTTTCGATCAAAATCAAGCAAATACAAGAAATAAAAGCAAGAATACGACACATACTACTATTAGCCATGATTAATGGAACGAACTGATCAAATTTTGGCGGAAAATGGTTGGAATTTGAGAGAGTTTAAGATAGAAATGTGTTTTGTTAATTATGAAATAAACACGGTTTTTGCGAGTTTTTACTCAGACACGGGTGAACTCGGGAAAGGACGCAGCACCTGCTGCGTCTCTTCCAAGAGTCACAGCTCTTGATGCGCCTCTTCCCCAGCTTCCCTCTAGCTCAATTTTCAAAAGTTCGTTATGAGTTAGTTATTTGTGGGTCCATTTTTGTGCGCCTCTTCTCCAAGGCCTTAGGTCTTATATTTGGTCTATTAGGCATTTATTTTGTCTGGGCCCGTACATTCTCCAAAGCATACTGTGAACCGTCGCAGTATTTTATCAGTCCGTACATTCTTCCTAATCAGACTATGAACCGTCGCAGTATTTTATCTCCCAACAAGGATCGTTAATCAGGACTTCGTTTGCAACAACGAGCATATTCCCCAAGGTGTTGAGACACACCTTCATCGATATCTTATTATTCCCAGCGAGAGTTCATGACAACCGATTGCACTTCTCGAGAGACGGAAGCAAACACAAGCAAATTTCCCTCAACAATTTCTGCTGACGTCCTGCTGTTCTCAACGCTTATTTGTTTCAGACATTCCTTCAGAATCCTTGTGACCCTCCTGCTTTCAGACACCAAGTGGTTTTCAGACCAAAAAGTTTTGTCGAAGCGCTTTCAGTCCCGTTTCGCCCAGGAGTCTCGGGTATGGTTTCTTCTTATGGCTGGCGAGCTTCCTTACGTAGTGTAATGGACTTTAAACGATCCTCCCCGATAGTCGACAGACTCTAAAATGTTCCCGACGACAGTTCCTTGGCTCAGACCCCTTGAGTCGCTTCGGTTCGCCATAGTCGTCAGCTTGTAATCTTCGATTCACCTGATGGCTATAGTTTGACTTTCGCCTTGTCCAAGCCTTAGTCAAAATGGGGGCTTTGTAGATACCTCATTTATGCACCTCCCGCCAACCACCCAGTGATGATTGGCCGCATGTTTGGTACGCGGAACGAGTTGTGACAATCCGTAAGTTTATCGTCAAGTGATAGCTCAAATACTTGTGTCTACGTCTTGGTTGTCATCTACGCGTCAATACGGTCGTTTTGACAGTAATTAGAGTTTATTTGGAGTCCGAGTAAAAAACCGCTTCATTTTCTAATAAACCGTTGAAAAATGCCGAGTCGGAATGTCCTAGAATATTAAGGATATTTATTCCATAAATTAATTTTTTATATCTTTTGGTAAAATATATCCAGAAATCTTATTTTACGAAATAAGGAAGTAGAGATCCACCGCAATTCCATAAAAGAAACGCGGAATTCTTTCTTCCACAGCAGATGCTGCGCCTCTTCCAAGGGTCGCAGCAGCTACTGCGCCTCTTCCCCGGCCCATTTCTGCCTGTTTTCAGATTTTTCCGTGATTTATTTCCAAAGTTTGAGTCATTCCATAACTCTCCATATTTTCTAGTATAAATATGGACCTTCGTTCCACATATTTTTCACGCGAGTGTCCACCCTTCTCTTCTCCCTTTGCATTCAAAGACCGTGCTCTAAGCTTTTGACGTCTACGTGCTTGATCAATCGACCACGTAAGCTCAGATCATTCTGAGTACCAGTCACGTTGCATGACCGCCCAATTTGACCACTACACATCAATCAACTTAATCTAAATCCTCTTACGAGGGCACTTTCTTCATACATTCGAGTCGAGCAATCACTAAAGCGTTAACTTAGTTAATCACGTTTCGTCAAACATGTAAGTCTGAGGGTGTAAATCCCATCTTTTTTTATTATATTTTATGAATGTAAGATTTACGTCAAGAATATATTTAAAACCGACTTATAAAACCCTTTTATTAAAGTGCTTTTATGGATCAACCACTACTACAGATACAGGCTATAACAACGGGTAAAAACCGTTGTAAAAACAAAAAGCGGACGTTGTTAAAGCGGCCGTTGTAGAAGGTATTTACAACGGTTTGGTTATTTAATGAAACCGTTGTCTAAAGTATTCACCACGGTTAAAAGCCGTTGTTGTTGGGTGTTCTCCGTTGTGGAAAGTGTTCAAAATTTTGGAGGGAATTATATAACAACGGTTGTCGTATTTATAACCGTTGTTGTAACTTTCCCTCCAAAATTGTGAAGTCTTTCCCTCCAAAACATGTAACTTTCCCTCTTCGAAGAGTCGCAGCATCTGCTGTGCCTCTTCCAGAGGCTGCCGCAGTTCCTGCTCTTCTTCTTCTTCCTCGGTTCTCTGTTGGTTTCGTTTCTTTTCTTTTATTTTTTTATTTTCTTTCTTTCATTCATACGCACTACAACAAATTGGCACTTAGGCCACGGTTAAATACGTGGCGCAAGTGGTAAATTCCCGTGGCTATAGTACTTTGCCACGGAAAACCTGCCGTGACACAACTAGCCATGGCAAAAATTTAGCCACGGGAAAAATTGCAACGTGGCTAAAATTATATATTTAGCCACGGAAATTCCCGTGGCTAAAATATCGTGGCCAAACTAAATTCCCGTGGCTAAAACGTTTTTAGCCACAAGGCTTCATCGTACCTAAATATATGAAATCCCGTGGCTAAACACCACTAGCTACGAAAAAGTATCGTGGCTAAAAAAAGACTCCAGTGACTAATCACTACTAGCCACAAACATTTTCGTGGAAAATTTTTAATTTTCGTGGCTAAAAATTAGTAACCACGAATAATTTTTGTGGCAAAATTAATAATTATTGTGGCTACATACATTAGTAATCTCTAGATATCTACGTTGTGACTTATATGCTCGCCGGTCATTTTCAAATTAAAAAAGACTCCAGTGACTAATCCCTACCGTCCGGTCATTTTCAAATTAAAAAACAAGATAGTGAAATTCAAGTTCGCTATATTCACCAGCTTCAAACTACGGAAATTAAAACCGTCATTTTCAAATAAAAAAAAAAAACAAAATAATGAAATTCAAATTCGCTATTTTCACAAATTTCAAACGAAGGAAATAAAACCGTCAATTTCAAATCAAAAACAAGATAGTGAAATTCAAATTCACTATTTTCACAATTCCAAACAACGGAATTAAAAACCATCCCATTCAAAAAATGAAATAGTGAAATTCAAATTCGCTATTTTCCCACAATTTCAACTGACGAAATTCAAAACCATCAGTTTACAAAAAATGAAATAGTGAAATTCAAATTCATTATTTTCCCTCAATTTCAAGTAACGGAATTAAACCGTCACTTTTCAAACTTCGGACCAACAAGTCCAGAGCCCAGGACCCTTGAGTCTAACATATAAAGTCCAGCACAAACAAGTCCAAAGCCCAGGACCCATGAGTCCAACATATAAAGTCCAGGACCAATAAGCCCAAAGCCCAGGACCCATGAGTCCAAAATACCAAGTCCAGGACCAACAAGTCCAAAGCCGAGGACCAACGAGTCCAACACACCAAATCCCGGACCCACAAGTTCAAAACACCAAACACTAAAACCTCAACCAAAACTGCTTCACCCCTAAGTCCTTCTAGAGACTGTTGCAGGGAGACCTATCTAGGCTTCTAAGGATTCGCCCTCAAGCTCGTAATATCACACCTTAACCTTTAAGGTCCAGACATGGAAATCTGATCCCATGTTATTTACCAACCATTTCGTGCTCAGGCCACATCAAGTCGGAGACCCCATTCCGCACCACACTACAAGCCGTTACCCATCGGCCTAAACACCACAAAATTCTTGCTCCAAATTTTTATCTGTCACATAACCCTTTTATTACCAAGCTCCACATTGCCTAATGTTGAAGCCATTTTTCACCACAATGCCCACGGAGTCCTCGAATGCTTTGCTATCGAGAACGGGACATACCTAACCTACCCTTAGAGTCCACTTTTTAGTGTGCTCAAATGATAAGGAACATTTTCACAAATTACACCTCTTCGATTCATGATCAAGAGGTATTTATCTCCAATCAAACTTCGAGTCACCAAACGGAATTTTCTGTCATGACGCTCAACTCCAGATTTTTATCTGTCAAACCAACCATTATTACCGAGCTCCACATTCCATAATGTCGAAGCCATTTTCACCCTGACCCAGATACGGAGTCCTTGAATGCTTTGCTACCGAGAACGGGACATACCCAATCTACCCTTAGGGTCCACTTTTTAGTGTGCTCACATGATAAGAAACATTTTCAAAAATTACACCTCTTCGATTCATGATCAAGGAGGAATTATCTCAAATCAATTTTTCGAGTCACCAAACGGAATTTACCGCCGTGACCCGCACACTTTAAGGTCCTAACAACTCGCTCAGGCACACACATTCAGAACCACCATCTGATTTTATTTCACACCACGTGAATACGTAGGCAGTCTTTCAAGGACACAACCATACCCCTCAAAATCACTTTAAGGTCCTAACAACTCACTTAGGCACACACATTCAGAACTACGATCTGGTTAGATTTCACTTCACGTGAATATGTAGGCAGTCCTTCAAGGACACAACCATACCTCTCAAAATCACTTTAAGGTCCTAACAACTCGCTTAGGCACACACACTCAGAACTACAATCTGGTTTGATTTCGCACACACGTGAATACGTAGGCAGTCCTATTACAAGGGCACGACCGCATACTCCTTTCACAACATTTCCAATTTTCAATCCTCAATAACCAGCTCAGAACTACGATCTGGTTTGATTTCGGCAGTCCCTAACAGGGACACAAACGCTTATCCATTTCAATCTCAACCATCAACATCAATCCTCAAAAGCAGCCCACCCAGCTGCAAAAAATTAATCTTATACCTCTTTACTGGGGGCTTCTTCTTTAAGACATCGCCCATTCCCTGCTTTGTCAAAATCCCACCTTCTCACTCTGGGGGCTTCTCTTTCAAGACGCCACCCATCCTTTATCCTAAAACATCTTTTTTGTCTCAACTACAGTCCAAAGTAAAACCGTCCATAGCCTAGTGCTCGGTTCGGACGATGACAAGGTCTTAGTTCCGCTCTCCGAATCATCATACCTCGAGAAGGGATCTCAAACAAGCAAACGGAGGCAAAGATGTCTTGACAAGATAATCAATTCATGTTCCCCAGCTGAGCGGACCTTCTACCTCATGGATTTGATACGCGTTATCACCTTTTCTGGGCTAAAGGGTTGCAAACACAGGTGTAAAGTCTGCCAGAGTCACCCCCGTGTCGTGTCAATACTGAGTTGGCATCACGTTCTCAATTGACCATTTGTCAGTCTGTCAGTGTGCGTCTGTGTGAGGCAGTGTCCCAACGGTCACATGTCTCCAATATATCAAATCACGGATCTACGAGTAACAAGACTCGCCTTTAAGCTTCACAACATTCAAAACTTCAATCTCCCTTCGCGTGAGATAATACATGCTAGTTGCTTATATGCTAATTGCTCACATACTTATGTGCTTATATGCTTGCGTGCCTACATGCGTGTCTATGCGACTGCAGATTTGTGTGGCCACTAACCATGCAGATAATCTTGAGAATACAAACTCACTCCAACTGAGTACTGGGTTCTTCCCAACAAACGGCGACCCGTCAAGTCCAAGGGCTTTAACCACATCAATTACATGGCTTATGCTACCTCGCAACGAGGAGCAACCCATATCCCTGGCGAGTCCTGAGAAGTTTCTAACTCCCCAGCGAGTGCCGATTTTTAAATGAAAGTCACACAGGCTATTTTCCACAGTCAATCATTCGACCATAGATGGCTGGCGAGCCTTACAACGCATATGGCTGGCGAGCCTTTTTCCACAAACAAGATACAACTCAATGACATATCCCGAAGATGCCTCGGGTACAACTCCTTTTCACAAGCTGGCAAGCCTTTGTCCGCAAACAAGATACAACTCAAGGACGTATCCCGAAGATTCCTCAGGTACGACTCCTTTTCACAAGCTGGCGAGCCTTTGTCCGCAAACAAGATATAACTTAAGGACGTACCCCAAAGATGCCTCGGGTACGACTCCTTTTCACAAGCTGGCGAGCCTTTGTCCGCAAACAAGGTACAACTCAAGGACGTATCCTGAAGATGCCTCGGGTACGACTCCTTATCACAGCTAGCAAGCTTTTGCACCCGCACAAGAAGTAATTCAAGGACATATCCCGAAGATTCCTCAGGTATGACTCCTTCCTATGGCTGGCGAGCCTCAAAACACACCACCTTCAACACCGGCTGGCGAGCCTTTGCGCGCAAAAGATTCAAGGACATATCCCGAAGATGCCCCAGGTAAGATTCCTTCTTATGGCTGGCGAGCCTTTATACGTAGTCTAATGGACTTTAAACGACCCGAACCGGAAGTTGACAGACTCGAAACTGTTCCCGACGGCATGTCCTTGACTCGAATCTCCGAGTCGCCTCGACGTCACCCTTCCCGACGGCAGGTCCTTGGCTCAAACCTTTTTTAGTCGCGTCGACGTCGCAATGGTCTTCAGGTTGTAATCTTCTATTGACCTGGAGATCATACTTTGACTTTTGCCCTATCCAAGCCTCAGTCAAAGTGGGGGCTCTGTAGATACCCAGTATCTGCACCTTCCAAAAACCACCCGATGATGATCGGACTATAACGTATTTTTGATATGCGTGCGTGTATTGGCTATACATGAGACGGTTTCATGCACTACTCGGATTTGAAAAATGATTTCATAAATGGTTTTCTAACATTATTTGCATTAAAATAACACTATTTAGAGTTAAAACCGTCTTCGGACCCAAAACCGACTAAGAAACCCGCAACTCGAGTCAACCTGAGTCAACCCAAATCTCGAATGACAAAAATAATGCCATGAATGTCTTTATCATGTCATTTCCATTAAAATGACCCTAGTTAGAGTCAAAACCGACACGGGGCCAAAAACCGACTCGAAATTCTAATCCCGACTCACACGCGTCAAACCAGAGTCAAGCACACAAAACACCTACCTCAAGTAACACCAAAATCATCTTATTAGATGCCCATATTGTTACACGACATCCTATATGAATACCACATATCAAACCAACCAAACCATGGATGGAGAATTGGCCACGTCCAAATTGAAAAGGACAGGGCACCCCATTGCATAGCAGGCTTGCTCGCGCCTCAATAGGGTGTCTCCTTAGACTCCAAGCAAAATCGACCGACCTACCATCCCATATTTCTCTATAAATACCACCATCACACACCACAATATTCACGCGAGAGTCCGCCCCCTCCTTCTCCCTTAAACTTCTAGACCCGACTTCCTAAGTCACAAAATCGATACGTGTTTACGACCTACCGATCGTAAACATAAGCCTTACACATATTGTTTGGTACCGTCGCCGTGCATTCGACCGACCCATTCGACCCACTCAACATTAATCAACATGTTTTAATTAGCATATTTTCAACATATTTTCCAAACCAAATCCTTTTTTAAGGCACTCTTTTTAAACTTCTTTGATCGCGAGTAGTCACAACGAGAAAACCGTCTCTAAAGTCATCTACCACGCAAACATCAAAATACGTAAGTTTGAGGGTGTAAATATCTCACTTTAATTCATGTCTTTACTGTTTCGATGAGTTTATAAGCATGAACAATGCATAACACGATTCAAATTTAGGTTAGACGAGCCAAAACCGAGTTTTGGCCTGAGACAGGAGCTCCTTGCTAAGCAGGGAAGCTCGCGCCTCTTGTAGGTGTCCAGGTCAGACTCATCCGTGTTTGTTCTCGTCTTTCCTCTTTATTTTATTTCATATTTGTAATCGGTTTTTACCATTTCAAATGTTTTAATTCATTTTTATGATAAACATGTTTGACCATTACAAAAATCATCCTTGGTTCCTTATACCATGACGGTTTATTCCGTGACTCGATGATATTATTGGTTAATTACATTTTAATGGGTATTTTAACACCCTTTCTTTTACTTACCATTTTTCTCATTTGTTTACATTTGTAAATATATTAGTCATAATCCATAATCATCCTTGGTTCTTTATACCATGTCGGTTTAATCTGAGTACGATGACAAACTTGACTAATTACAAATAATCGAACTTAACATAATTAGTTCAAATCAAACATTTTACATTTTTATTTGTAAATCATGCTTTTTGAACATGCAAATCCGACAACGAATGTTACTAATATAATAGTAATTATTCCGAGTCATGCAAATCATTTTTGCGAATCATTAATCACAAAAAAGGTTTTATATAACCTTTTTAACAACTAGGAAACGCCCCTTGGTTCGCCCCATGGCTCGCGCCACAAGAGGCCCTCTGCTTTCATATTTCAAAACCTGGGCAGAGCCCCTTACCTCGCCAATAGGCTCGCGCCTTAATAGGGCCGCCTGGCATTGTTCTACCTCGTTTTTAGCACTTGTCTAGGACGATCCCGATTATGGTTAATCCGAACACATGATGGATCAGATTGACAAGCTTATGTTTTTACACTTTGTCATTTGACACCCTTTTTCAATAAATGGATCGTGTTATGCATCGTGACCCGAACTTGGTAAATGGATGTTTAATTTCCGTTTTCACATGCAAATCAATTTAAATCCAACTTGACATCTTATGCTTGATATTTGGATTAACAAACCGACTTAGAAAGCTCACATGTTAGGTTAACACTTTTGGATGCGCATTCATGCATTTAAACCGTTTTATCAACTCTTGCACTTAAACAACCACGATCGATCAGTAGAGGCCGCTAACGCGGGCGAGATTGGATGTCCGATTAAAGGGCTTCCCAATAAGTACCCTCACCCCATACTCAGAACCTTTGGATAGTGGATGGCCTTATCCAGGGCGTACGAGAGTCATTTTAGGCATAGAATGCTAAAAGGGGGACGAGTCCTTATCTTTAGTACCTATGTCAAACACTGCTTTGTGCTTCGTTTGACCGAGGTATAAAGTGGATTTAAACGGGTTCCAAGCATCCCACAAATGCTTGGTGGCGACTCTGAACATCTCTAATCGTTTCGAGACCTTTACCGAGACGAAACCGACCGATCTAAAGCGATCCGGTCGAATGCATTTTTACGCCGCCGAGCGTGGCTTTCAAAAGACCGCAGCATGTCCACAGATTGGCTTGGCGTGCAGGTGGCCCGTGACCGCAGATCGGCTTGTGGCCCAAATCTGCAGACTGGCCTGTGGCCAATGTCCACAAGAGGTCTTGTCAATTTATTATCTATCACGTTTTAAGTGAACTAAAGTGGTGAACTACGATAATTATAATTGCCACGGTCGATGACTCGATATGATATGCATGTGTTGTTATAGCGATTTGGCAATGCATGTAACATATTAAAAGAAATGCAAAGCAGTAATAAAATTCCTAGTATAACCTTCCTAAAATAGAAAATTAAATAATCTATTACATATTCGGAAACCAACTCCTTTGGTCCCTTGAATCTTCAAGTGGCACGCCTCCCAAGAACACCTTGTTGTCGGAACACCTTCCCGGATGGCACCGTCTTGAAGAAGCTCCATAATTACAAATAATAATAAAAATACAAAGCTATTCCTATTATACATTTGTTGAATGGAAAAACTAGTAAAAATAAAAGTGATACGAGATCACATTAAATTACAACTGAATCAATATTCTAAATCATTACGGGTAATATCGATTAAAACTAAGACCATAGTAAGATAAAATTACATAATTCAAAATTATATAAGTAAATGACATTCAACAATTGAAATATGCAGCATTATAATATGTATCTATCATGCCAAATTATGTGCCAAATCGCCCTATTTAACTTGTATCGTTTATATAACCCGGTTTTATGGAAATGCGTGATCATAACTTCTTAAAATCACAGATCAATGCTTAAAATCAATTTAAGCTCAAGTTAATTATCCTAACACTCTTAGGACTCAAAAATTAGTCATCACAATATTTTTGACAATAATTCAACTTGATTTAATTTTATGCTCATTTTTTACCTTAAAATCATAACATTTCTGAAATAAATCCAAATTAAATTACAATAATTTCAAAATTTGAATTTTAAATTTTTGAACATTCTGGAATAATTCCATGACATTCATAATGTCAAAAATCATGGTTAAAATTTTCGAATTAATTTTGAGAAAATATAGTTGCAATTAATCGGTTTTATCTCATAAAATATCTAAAGTATCCAAAAATTAATCCAATCAATTTTACAACTTTAGATATGATAAGTGGGATATTTATGCAACCTAAAATAATTTTTTCATGCCATGTAATTCATTTTAGCAATTTATGCTAAAATGGTCACTATTTATGCCATTTTTACCCTAAAAATTCATAAATCATGCAAAATAAAATTATTTCATCTCAAAATTTACATACACTCTGTAAATTGTGCATGTAACAACATATTAAAATTTCATGGCCTGGTTCGAAATTTAACTATTTTTAACCTTTTTACCTCTTTTAATCCATTTTTATCTCATAAAAATCATAAATCATGCAATATTAATCAAATTAATTCGTTATTTTACACACAACTTGTAAAATATGCATGTGAGGTCATATAAACGTTTTTAGGTCAGAGAGTAAGTTTAACCATTTTTAGTCATTTAACCTTCATTTATGCCATTTTTAATCTAAAAATTCATAAATCATGAAATATTAGTCACATTAATATGATATTTTACATGAAATACATAAAATATTCATGTGAAGTCATACTAAAATATCACGTCCAGTAGTGAAGGTTAACTTATTTTAGTGAATAAAAGTTCAGTTTACTCATAAAAATGTAATAAAATTACTAAAAATCATTAAAATGAGCAATAAATTTCCATAAATCATAAAAATGACCTAAAAACATTTTAGGACCAGAATATATAACATGCATTATTATTTCGTGGCTTACTCTTATAAATCACAAATTTTTAGTTTTATATGTTAACATTTTAACTCGGAAAAATAATAACCGATTATGCATGCAACATCCTTATGCTCTGATACCACTTGTTAGGTTTATATACCTCTTATTAGACTCCTCTAATAGTGAAGTAATTAACTTCTTAATTATTTGTTCTTTAGATCTAGTGCATGCATAAAAAAATAAGAGATTTATGAGAAAAACAATGGCCCTTACATTGTATATTGGTTAGAAATAATGGGCACAAACAAGGTCACCTTCCTTATTTGTTCTTGAGCTTAATATGTTGGATGATCCTCCAAAAATCCCAAAGTAGAGATCCTCCTTAGATTGCACCCAAGACTAATCCCTTAAACTAGTAGAGTAATTAACTAGATTAATAAACTAGTATCCTTAAAATTAATTCTAATATTATCACTATTACTACACTAATAATCTTATTTTGATATTAGAATGGAAGAACAAATTCTTGTATTTCTAAAAACTTGTTTTAGAGAGATTGAGAGAGCTAGAGAATATTTTGCATGTGTATTGTATGAATGAGTAATAAGAGAACCAAAAATCTCTTTAAAAGAAAGAGGAGGGTCGGATGGAGTATGTCCAAAGAGGGCATCTTACTTTCTCCTTTTTGTGTTCACAAGAAATGGATGTGTAAGATGTGTAAGAGTAGGTATAAGGCTAGTTGTAGGTAGGCATCATCATGCTATTTTATCAAATAAAATTAAAACAACCATAACCCACTAATACTCCTTCCATTTCTGTCTAACCCACATAAAATGGACTACCATTTTTTTTGTCAATTTGTCATTTATCACACAATATGTCACATGTAGTATGTTACATGTTATTAATTAATTTAATGCATATTTATAAAATAGATATCATTTTATAAATTAATTAAATCATACATTACAAATTGACTTGTGATACTTGATCACATAAATAAAATGGGTCATATAATTATAATTCACAACATCTTGTAATTATAATTAATTATTCATTCTTATCTCAATTGTTTCACAAAAAATATTCAATTTTAGTAATAAAGTATTTCAATTACTAAAATAAATCTTATTTAATCCCATTACCATAAGATATAAATATTCTCTCTCATAATTGAATTGTTCAATTTTAAGGAATTGATTAACTTGTATCGTCATACAATCAATGAATTTGTCTATTAAGGGAATTGTCCTTTAGGTGTGACCTTAAGGGATCAACTGATCACCACCGTCAAACGACAGTATTGTCAAACTCTAGTTAGCCAATCATTACCGATTAATGATGATCAGTTGACTAAAAAATGAATCATCCCTTACGTATTCTTAATATGAGATTTAAACATGTGATCACACTATTGTTGAGGACACATTTTCCAACAAACGTGACCGGGACTTAGAATGATCCGAGCTTACGTGCTCGATTGATCAAGCACATAGGCGTCGAAAGGCAATAGCGTAGTCTAGAATGCAAAGAGAGAGAAAGAAGGGGCGGAACATTCGCGTGCCAAATATGGAGGCCGGAGGCCTCTATTTATACTAAACATATGAAAGAGTTTAGGAATTACACGGACTTGGAAACAAATCACGGAAATATTCTGAAAAATACGAAAAGAGGGCTGGAGAAGAGGCGCAGCAACTACTGCGACCTTTCGAAGAGGTGCAGCACCTGCTGCGTCATTTCCCAAGAGGTTTCCTCCTCAGCAAGAAACATTTCCGCTTTTTATTATGGAATTTTGGTAGATTTACACTTTCTTATTCCATGAAACACAATATTACGGTAGATATTAACTTAAAATATTAAATTTAATTAGGAATAAATATCCAGAGAATTCTAGAACTTTTCGGAATATTCCGACTCGGCATTTAAACGGTTTTAGAAAATGAACTGATTTTTAACCCGGACGCCTAATGAACTCTAATTAATGTCAAAGTGACCGTATCGGTTCGTAGATGACGACTCAGGGGTTGACTCGAGTGTTTGAGCTGTCACTTGACGATGAACTTACGAACTGGGCGTATCAAACATGCGGCCCAATCACCACTGGGTGGTTGGAGGGAGGTGTAGAAATAAGGTATCTAAAGTGCCCCCACTTTGACCAAGGCTTGAACAAGATCAAAAATCAAAGTATAGCCATCAGGTCAATCGAAGATTTCAACCTGACGACTATGGCGACGCGAGGCGGCTCAAGGGGTCTGAACCAAGGACCTGTTGTCAGAAACATTTTTGAGTCTGTCGACTATTGGGGAGGGTCGTTTAAAGTCCATTAGACTACGTAAGGAATCTCGCCAACCATAAGAAAAAACCATACTTGAGACATCCCGGGTGAAGGATTCGAAGGTACTCTTGCTCTTCGGAGAATTTTATCTTAAACTCCGTGGGAAAGAATGATATGTTGAGTCGACAATGGCGCGCCCATAGCACCACTGAGGAGAAAATAATAGATCGACAATGGCGCGTCCTTGGCATCGCTGAGGAGAAAATCCGCTCGGGTCGCAAGCGAAATTCCGATAAAGAGGCGAAGCTCATGAACTGTATTTAGTGATCATGAGTTCTCGCTGGGGAGCAAAATGTCGTGGTTGTCTGTAGTTTGTTGAAGTGAAAATGCCGATTCGGTTGAAGAGAACACCCAAAAAGGAACCATATGCTGGGGAAGAGGCGCATGAAGCCGGGGCCCACAAATAACGAACTTATAACGAATTTTTGTGAATCTCTAAGGAAACCTGCTGAGGAAAAGGCGCAGCAAAAGCTGCGACCCTTGGAAGAGGCGCAGCAAAAGCTGCGTCTTCTCCCGAGCTAACCCCTGTCTGGGTAAAACTCGACTTTAAGTCGTGTTCGTCTTTCATTTCAAAACACAACCCTATTTCATTTTCATAAGAAACTCAACCAAAGTCCAACCAAATTCCGTCAAAACTTGGTCAAAACTCACCATAAATCATGACTAATCGAGGTATGTATCTTGTACTTGCTTTATTTTGAATTTGAGCTTTGATTTTGGGTCGAAAATTAGGGTTTATACACCCATTTATTTCGAAAATTTGGGGCTTTTGTCCCAAATGAATTTGTCTCACGAAATTGACATTAGAAATGAGTAATTGATCATGGTAGGAACACAACCATGTATTTCTTTCGAATTTTCGTCAAGTATTAAGGATTTGAGCGCGAAATGTGACGATTTCTTGCTAAATCGTAAAACCCTTCGAAAATGGCCCTATACTAGCCCATTATTTATGAAACTTGATGTTTTGGAACCCTTGAGCAATGGGTAAACTTGCAATCATGCCGGATTTTCAATTTGTGACAGCTCCTCCGGGACGCTTTTGTATGGCATAATTGCTATTGTAGCGAAATGCTGCCGAATTTTCGACTCAAACCCGCAAATAGGCTTGAATTTAGACTCATCTTGACTTAACCTACCATATGTGTCGTTGGGGTTTGGAAAATCTGGCCAAAGATGGCTATAAATGCCGTTATTAAATGCTTGAAATGCTTGAAAATTCTTGAAAATGTGCTTAGCATCGCTTTGTTTACTTCGATTTTGCAGAGGATATTCCTTCCACGTCGGGGAGAGACCCCATGGACACTGACTTTGACCCTTACACCACTACGGGAGCGACCTGGGAGATGGAGGAAGATAAAGAGCAGGAGGCCCCGCGGAAGGCCAATGTGGGACGAGGCGGCCATCAGCTCGTAGGAGCGCCTGAGTGGGCCGAGAAATGGGATGGTAGACATCTCATTTGGGCGGTGGAGAGCCACCTGTCATATAGGACGGCGAGGAGCATGGTAAGCCTTCAGCTTGTCATTCCCTTATTTATTTATTTCTTACACATTTTATGCTTAAGAAAGCTTTCTTTTGAATTGACGCAGGAGGCTGGGAACATGAGGTCCTTCTCTGGTTATACGACGATGATAGACGCCTTTGGGAAGCTGTTGGAGGAGGAGAAGCTATCATCGAGCAGGGAGACTTTGGTGCCTTGGTACGTGGCTAGAGGGAGATCAAGGAGAGGAAGATTCGGGCTAACCTCAGCCTGATTCGAGCCTTTCTTGATCAGTTTTGGGACACGACCTCGACTTTCCATATGCCTTTTGGAGTGATCAGGGTCACGTTGGAGGACTATGGCATGATCTCGGGTCTGTCGTGTGTAGAGGGGTCGTTGGTGTGGCCGTTGGCGGCTATGAGAGTAGACTCGGCCGAGGCGAGGAGTCTGGTTGGCTGGAACCTAGCTACGGGTGCGGCCCAGGTTGTTGGTTTGGTGATGAGTACCTACGTCAGAGACTACTTTAGTGGTAGTGTTCCGGCGAGAGTGAGGATGGATGAACGGATGGTGCCTCCACCACCTTGTACTGCTGAGCAGCGGGCTCGTTTGTGGTTGTCGTGGTTCTTGTCTTCGATTTACTTCGAAGACAAGGGGGAGAGGTTATCAACAAAGTTTCTTCCGTTTCTTTCCTACTTGAGTAGCTTAGGTCGCTGGGCCTGGGTTACACCTAGTTTTGCGGTCCTCACGCGCTACATGAGGGCCATGGCCCGTCTGGAGCTGATGGAGAAGGGGACTTCTCCTGACACTGTTGGTCTTGGACTCCTCTTGGAGGTTTGAACCTCTCTTTTTGAATTGCTCCTAGCTTTCTTGAAAATTTGAAAGATTATTTTTGTAGAAAACGTTTTACAATCATCATTATTTTGCCTACAGGCGTGGGTGTACTCTTACTTCCCTGGCTTTGCGCCCACGAGTGCGGCGGATGTACCGAGAGCGTACCCCGTCGTGAGAGACTGGGTAGTGTGTCGTCAGAAGAACCAGCGGTCTTCTTGCGATGTTTGTCGGAGGGGCGTGAATGCCCTGAGTTTAGACAGCGTAAGTGTCGTTTGATCTTCATTTTACTTTTCCTTTATTTAGAGATGATCATAGGAATGACCCCTCGTTTTCTTGCTTTAGGGGATGTCCAGGCTCTGGGAGAGCTACTCTGGGGCTTCAGCCTTCGTGGCTAAGGTTCTCCGTCCCCGGAGTTCGAGCAGGTTGTTGTTGACGACACCCGTGGGGCCTAGGTGGTACTTGGGTGAGCGTTTGACTCGGAAGTGCTCTCGTGATGCCTTTATGGTTCCCATCGATCTTCCACGGACGATGTTTAGGGAGCCTTCAGAGGCTGAGAGGGCAGCTGACTTGGATGGCGCGAGTGGTGATGACCTCCTTCTCCCTGGTGAGGAGTACGCTGGGTTTGTTCACCAGAGGCTGGCGTACTGGCCGATCGTGGTAAGCATATTTACCGTTTACTTGTCTTTGATAGATCTGATAAATGATGAATGATTAGCAAATAATGAACCATTTGAGTTTTGTAGGAGATCGAGGTGGCGGGCGTCGAGCCCCCAAATTTTGCAGAGACGTTGGAGTACACCGACTCGGCGGGCATGATGGTGATCTCGGAGATCCATTCTTTCAGCGAGGTGGTGAGTGACGCTGGCTTGGACGAGTGGCAGCATGTTGTGAGGAGGGTAAGCTCCCGACTTTGGCTGTCTTTAGTATTTTATGCTTTATTACATAGGAATGCATTTGCTTGAACCTTCTTCGTATTTGAATGAAGGTGAAACCGTCCAAGCACGTGGAGCTATGGAGGATGGCCAACCGGCTGCGAGCTACAGCCATTGAGGCCCTTACAGGTGGCTCGGGGCGGCAGGTATGAACCTTTTGTAACCGTCTTTATTTTTATTATCTCCAATTTTGTGAAGTGAAGTGAAGTAAAGTATCACTCCATTTTTCTGTGTAGAGGGAGCGCGACGTGGAGTGTGAGGTCAGAGTGAGCTCGAGGCCAGAGACGCTGAGATCGCTGCCCTTGAGGCGACAGTGGCTAAGTTGAGGGGTCGTCTGGGCTAGTTCGCTGACCGTTTGTTTGTACATTTGTACATTTCGATGCCTTTTTGGGCAGGAGCCCGTATTTTGGTGTATATTTTTGCATTTTGTTTGTTGCATTTGGTTGTATATATGACGGCATGCGTGCCTTTTCTGCTGGGTGTTTGTTGTATCTGCAGGTTAGCTTTGAAAAACAGGTTTGGCAAGTGACGGTTTGCGCCGTCATGCTGCCGAAATTTACGTAGGAAATCACAAGCAAAACATATAGCAAAAAGAATTAACGTAGAAAATTAAAATGGCCTAAATTAGCGCGAAAAAAGAAAAGAAAATGAAAAAAAGTTCCCGAAAATGGACAAAATGACACGACCGGACGGTAGGGAGGGCTACACCCTAACAAAAAAATTAAAAGAAATTTCTAAGTGTGTCATAAACATTTTTGAAAAGAGGGAGTGAAATGAATCTCCGAAAAAAAAGAAAATAAGAACGAGTAAGTGTGCGTATTTGGCGAATATGTCGATTTTTCCTCGAAAAGCGAACCCGTAAAAGATTAGGAAACATAAATTTGGTAATTAATCGAAATTATCGAATTAAGTCCCTATAGAAATCGGAAACTTTAACTAAAACAGATTAGGAAAGATCCACGGCTGTCAAACGAGGAAAAGAGCTTGGGGAAGAGGCGCAACAAGAGTTGTGATCCTTCGAAGAGGTGGAGCTGCTGCTGCGTCTTCTCTCCAGCTAGTCAGTTCTCGACAGAAATTAGGAAACGTCGATTAGTATAAATAGAGACCTCGGTTGAGCTTCTATTCTCACAATTCTCCCTTCCTTGACTTCGTCTATTACATAAAACCTCACATATCTTCTCAAATTTTTCCAACAAAAATATGGATGCCTTTGTGTAGATACCTCATTTCTGCACCTCACACCAACCACTCAGTGATGATTGGGCCGCATGTTTGGTACGCGGAACGATTTATGACAATCCGTAAGTTTATCGTCATGTGATAGCGCAAATACTTGTGTCTACCTCTTGGTTGTCATCTACGCGTCAATACGGTCGTATTGACACTAATTAGAGTTCATTTGGATTCCGGGTCAAAAACCGCTTCATTTTCTAATAAATCGTTTAAAAATGCCGAGTCGGAATGTCCTAGAATATTCTGGATATTTATTCCATAAATTAATTTTTTATATCTTTTGGTAAAATATATCCCGAAATCTTATTTTACGAAATAAGGAAGTAGAGATCCACCGCAATTCCATAAAAGAAACGAAGAATTCTTTCTTCCGCAGTAGGAAACCACTGGAGAAATGACGTAGCAGATGCTGTGCCTCTTCCAATTGTCGCAGCAGCTGCTGCGCCTCTTCCCCAGCTCATTTCTGTCTGTTTTCAGATTTTTCCGTGATTTATTTTCAAAGTTTGAGTCATTCCTTAACTCTCCATATTTTCTAGTATAAATAGGGACCTTCGTTCCACATATTTTTCACGCAAGTGTCCGCCCTTCTCTTCTCCCTTTGCATTCTAAGACCGTGGTCTAAGCTTTTGACGTCTACGTACTTGATCAATAGACCACGTAAGCTCAGATCATTCTGAGTACCAGTCACGTTGCATGACCGACCAATTTGACCACTACACATCAATCAACTTAATCTAAATCCTCTTACGAGGGCACTTTCTTCCTACATTCGAGTCTAGCAATTACTAAAGCGTTAACTTAGTTAATCTCGTTTCGTCAAACATGTAAGTCTGAGGGTGTAAATCCCATCTTTTTTTTATTGTATTTTACTAATATAAGATTTACGTCAAGAGTATATTTAAAACCGACTTATAAAACCCTTTTATTAAACTGCTTTTACGGATCAACAGAAACCAGACGTCGAGAAGAAACGTAGCAACTGCTGCGCCTCTTCGAAGAGTCGCAGCCTCTGCTGCGCCTTTTCCAGAGGCTGCTGCAGTTCTTGCTCTTCTTCTTCTTCCCCGGTTCTCTGTTGGTTTCGTTCCTTTTGTTTTATTTGTTTTATTTTCTTTCTTTAAGTCATACGTAATAAATTTTAATGTATTCTAAGTATTTAAATCATGCTTTATTTACGGCTTAAATCCCTAATAATCGATATTTGCGGGTTTTCGTCATTAAATCAAACCCGGGTTTTCAGAGATTCGATTTGTACATATCAAGTCCCTGGGATTCGTCCTTGCACATGTTCATTTCCAGTTTGTCATGTCTTTCAGTTCGTTTCCGTCTCCGTAATCCACCTAGTTAGTTCTAACTCGTTTATAATTCATTCTTAACTCGTTTTTAATTAGTTTTAATCCGTTTTAGTTCGTATTTAACACTTTTATGACGGTCCCATATATAATTAACATGCTAAATCACTTTCACTTGAGTCAATTATCAATAATCAACCTTTAAATACAACAACGAATATTAACAACCCGCAGTTCTGACTTCACAACCAGAGCTCACCTCAGGAACAGATGCAGTGGAAGCTGCGCCTCTTCCAAAGGACGCGGCAATGCTGCGCCTGTTCCGGAATGAGTTATGTCTCTGAACTTCTGTTCTTGCTTTGACCTAAATCCTTCAATAGCATAATTAATCGACTATTAGTCATAATATCACCCCTAATCTGTCCATATTTTCTAACCTTATTTATTTTCCTTTATTTTTCTCAAATCATCCGTCTTAGTTATATTTTTGACGTAAATCAATTATATTATTGTAACTCATCGTAATTTTAATTACCATTATTTTATTTCTTGTATTTTAATTATGTATGATTTATTTATTCGTTGTTTTTACATGTAATCAATTCTAAGCCATAATTCGACACTAATAAGTGCTAATTACATGTTCACCGACATAGTTTAATTCACATGCTAGGATAAAAATGATGGATGTTGCATTGCATGCATATAATCGACGACATATCACATATGAATAACTTCCCTGGTCATTAGTAGAGGCCACTATCGAGGCGGGCGGGATTAGGTGTTCATTAAAAGGACTTCCTAATACGTACCCTTACCCCTTACTCCAGATCTCTGTGAACATCCGTGTTCATTGGCATCCACGAGAGTCATTCTAGACATAGAATGCTAAGGGTAACGAGTTCTTAGTGTTCATGTCACTACTTTGTGTCTTGACATGGCACGAGGTATTCGAACGGTTCCAATTTCCCATAAAAATTGGTGGCAACTCCACAAATGCAAACTATTGTTCCCAAGCGCCCCCGTGGGCCCTTGTGTCCACACTTTGGCGACTCCGTTGGGGAGAATACACTTACGTGTTGCCAAGGGTGAAACTTGAACAAGGTTAGGGAATAGTTCGTACGAGACAGTTGTCAGTTTTCATTACTCGACCTTCTTAGGTCATTTTATTCGGCCTTCCTAGGCCTAACCCAACCCATTTGACAAATCGTCCCGTCTGGACGGTCCAAATTCCTATCTGAGCCTAAAGATGGATAGCGATTGACGTCAACCATACCGTGGTACATACTCATGTTTGTATCAAGGGCTTTCACTACTCGAGGAAATGGACTAGGAACCAACCTTACTCTTTTTTGGCACGAACCTCTCCACAGACCAGGGTTTGATTGTTTGGTATGGCAACTCACCTTTTTAAGCCAAAACCCTTTAAATGCACTCAGCATACTGTTATAATGCCTGTATGAAAGCTTATATCATATGTGATCGCCATTTTGTAAACAAAACCATGACGATTTTTTGTAAAATAAAAATCCTTTTTTTTTCTAAATGTAAACTTTCGAAATGGCCTAAAATAGCGCAAAATAAGTCGAAACTCGGTCCAAATGTCCAATCAAGATTCGGGCCTCAAAACCCATTTCAAAACCTCACTTCGAGTCAACACTCCTACAACTACACTACAGTTGCTTGGGACAAACATTTCAAAACTTTGGTCATTTTCAAACCTCACTTAACACAAGTGGCACACTCCCCATCCCCTTGTTTTATCTAGCATTACATTGAGTAGTAACAGTAGCTTAGGAAATGCCCCAGCAGTTGTCCCTTTACCGCCACTGACTACTGAACAGATGGCTTCTTTGTTTCAACTCTTTTCAAAATTTAATATGAATAAATCAGATTCTGCTTACTCTTTGTGTTATTCTGAATGCAATTCTATTTATGATGATAATGAGGATGATCCTGACCCAGACTCAGTCGAATTACCACCCTATATGGTTAAAGAGATACGACAAGAGGGGGAAGGGACACCAGTTATAGAAAACACTGAACCTATCAACGTAGGAAAAGAACTAGAACCCCAAGAACTTAGGATAGGGACGACCTTAAACCCAACTGAAAGGGCCAATTTCATTGACCTTCTACATGAGTTCAAGGACGTTTTCGCTTGGTCCTACAAAGACATGTCGGGAATCGACAGGGATATTGCAGAGCATAGAATTCCAATAAAACCAGGTTTTAAACCCGTAAAACAGAAGCTTCGTCGAATGAGGACCGAATGGGCTGTTAAAATCAAAGAAGAAGTCAATAAACAATTCAAAGTCGGGTTCATCAAAGTTTCCGACTATTCAGACTGGCTGGCTAACATAGTCCCCGTACCCAAAAAGGATAGGCAAATCCGAGTTTGTGTTGATTTCAGAGACTTAAACAAAGCAAGTCCCAAGGACGACTTCCCTCTACCACACATCAACATATTAGTAGATAATACAGCAGATCACGCATTGTTACCCTTCATGGACAGGTATGCAGGGTATAATCAAATCAAAATGGCCATAGAAGACATGCACAAGACGGCCTTCGTCACTCAATGGGGTACATATTGCTATACTGTCATGCTATTCGGGCTAATCAATGCTGGAGCTACATATCAACGCACGGCGACCACATTGCTTCATGACATGATACATAGAGAAGTAGAAATGTACGTCGATGATATGATAGTCAAGTTCAAAGATAGGAAAGGGCATATTGATAACCTTCGCAAATTCTCCCTAAGACTACTCAAGTACAACATGAGACTTAATCTTCAGAAGTGCGCATAAGCTCGACTTCGAGGTGACAACAAACGCAGCAGAATATGAAGCTTGCCTTATTGGTCTACAAGCAGTAGTAAGTTTAGGTATCAAGAATCTCCGAGTTCACGGAGATTCGTCCTTGATCATTAACCAAATTACGGGATCTTGGAAAATTCGAAGTGAAAGTCTAGCACCTTACCAGGCTAGGATAGATCAAGTTACCCAGTTCTTCGATTAGGTCACTTATCTACACCTACCTCGTGAAAAGAATCAATTTGCATACGCTGTTGCAAAACTTGCATCTTTGATTAATATGTCAGACAACATCGTAGAAATGCCGTTATGCATCGAAAGACGGTCAGAACCAGCATATGTGCACCAACTTACAGATGAAGAAGAAAGTCCAGGGGAACCTTGGTTCCAGGCCATTCTAAACTTTAAACTCAATGGTACATACCCACTAGATATGGATAAGAGGGGACAATGAGCCATACGCCTACTTGCCTCTCAATACCTCCTCATGCAAGGAGAATTGTACAAAAGGACACCTCTTGGTGTAGTCTTGCGTTGCCTTGATCATTCACAGGCACAAAAAGTGATGTAAGAAGTTCATAATGGAGAATGTGGTCCTCACATGAGTGGACCCATGATGGCAAATAAAATCACTCGTCTAGGATATTACTGGACCACGATGGAGTCGGATTGTATCAAGTACGGTAGGCATTGCCATATTTGCCAAATCTTCGGGAATGTGCAACACGTCCCTCCGTCACTGCTTTACACCATGACATATCCTTGGCCGTTTTCTTCTTGGGGAATCGACATCATTGGGAAAATCACTACAGCCAGAATAGGAGACCATTGTTTCATTTTTGGTAGCTATCGACTATTTTACTAAATGGGTCGAAGCGGCATCTTACACTAGTCTAAATGCCAAAAACGTGACAAAGTTCATACAAACCAATATCATCTGTCGATATGGTTGCCCACATGAAATCATCAGTGACAATGGATCGCATTTCCAGGCTGAGACTAAGCAATTGTTTGCCAAATACAAAATCAAACACCATTATTCCTCGCCATATAGACCTCAAACTAATGGCGCGGTGGAGGCAGCAAACAAAAATGTCGTCACAATCCTCAAGAAAATGATTGATAACTATCGAGATTGGCCTAGGAAAATACCTTTCGCGTTATGGGGTTATCGCACATCAGTTAGGACGCCCACTGAGGCCACTCCTTTCTTTCTCACTTACGGCATGGAAGTTGTACAACCGGTTGAACTAGAGATTCCATCCCTACACATTCTACTTGAAAGTCAAATTCCAGAAGCTGATTGGAAGAGAGATAGATATGAAGAACTCATCCTCTTGGATAAACTAAGGTTGCGCGCATTGCATAATGTGCAAACATATCAGGCACGTATCAAACGAGCCTTCAATAAACGGGTTAAGCCTAGAAATATCAAAGAAGGAGATTTGGTGCTCAAATCAGTCAGAGCTCTCCTACCCGTCGATCCGCGTGGAAATTTTAAACCCAACTGGGCCGGACCATTCTTAGTCAAGTCCATACTCTCGAGGGGTGCGGTTAGGATTATAGACCTAGATGGGAATGAATTTGTTAACCCAACTAACCTCGACCAACTGAAGCGATATTACACTTAGTATAGGACAGGAAACGTGCCTCGCGTAACACCTACATGCCGCTCATGCGACGCGAAATAAAAATGGCCCTTGGCCCGCTGAAAGAAAGCTTATGTCACCTTGCTTTTGAATTTTGACACTTCGACATCCTCATATCATCAAATAAATTGAATTGTATTTTAGGAGTAAGTAAAGCTCATGTTTATTTTCTAGTTCACTACAAGCTCTTACTTCGAACAATTATTGTTTTACATTTATTCGAACTACGCGCAAGGGTTTGATTTCATTTTTAAATGAATACTTAGGCAATCCTTCACCGGATACAACCCATTATTTTAAAATGTAAATAGAAAGACATTTGCATTCGCATTTGAAATTCGACAAGAATAATGAAAGGAAATCATAATAGTTTCTTAACTAATTAATCTTTTATTCATTTTGTTCCATAAATAATAGTAATATGCCAAATAATATAAAATGCTGAAGATAAATGCTAGGCTAGGATTCTAAAAACCCTGCCGTTTATTACAATAATAGGTAATAATAAATAAATACTATAATAAATGACTAAGGATATTCTTCCATCTTCCCTTTGCCTTTGTCACCCTTGTCATATTTCTTGTCCCAACCACGAGCCGGGCGCTCTTATGCTATCTCCGACCTAATCACCAAAGGTCTCTCTCGCGGTCTAGCTTTACCATTTCGATCCACCACCATCTCTACGGCAGGAGCGGTCTTCGTTTTCTTTGACGGATGAACGACTCAAAATTCGGCCTCTTCTTCCTCTTCAGTCAAGTATTTCTGGTCTCCTTTGCTACCTCGCGAATCTTGTAGTCAACAGGCTCGTGTTTACTCAATTTTTCACGCTCTTCGGGAGTAGCAGCCTTCCTCCATTGCAAGTATGAGTCACATACCCATAAGGAGCCAATAGGAGAGGGTATGAACCACATGTTCCTCTGAGCCCACTTCATTGCCCATTCCCGACGAGTCTCTATAGTGTCTGCCAATGCAGTTTAAGGGACGGTGTCAAGCTTCAGAATCTTCTGCTTAAGGCCCACTTGCCTCATCAACTTCTCCCAAAAAATGCAAGTCATGAATTTCAAGCCAGGGTTGCGAACTGATCGAGTTGGGTCCAAATATTAAACTCCAGTGACTGACCTAAGATGCCACCATGGCACAATCCCCTGGATTAGGGGACCTCCTTCATTCTTCAGCTTATTATCCCAATAGTTGCAAACCCGAGTGAAGTCCACCATATAGAGTCTGGTTTTCATTGCAATTGATCGAGCATGGTATCCTAGCACATTAACCGGGGGCTCGATCAGCCGCAGGCGCTCCATAAGCCAAACCTGCAAAGAAAGACGGGAATTAATACCCATATGGTCAACCAAAATAAAAAAAAACGAAAAAAGAAAAAAAAAACGAAAAAACGAAAAAAAAAAACGCGGTGGAAAGAATGAAAAAAAAAGAAAGGAAAGCGGGTTCTTACCAGCGGAATAATGGGACTTCCCAAATAAGGAAGCTCGCGGTTTGTTTTTCTGTTATCTAACCCCAGAATAATCTCTCCTAAGCAAAGGCATGTTGGGCTCTTGTGCAGCTCCATTTGTTCTACTAAGCTCAAGAAACGAGGATCCCCTCTCATCTCCTTGTCAACATGCCTTTGGAGGACATAGCAGTGAAGTAGACAAAACCCGAACACCCTGCGTCTCGCAACATAAGAAATAGAAGGGTCTTCCCTATTTATAAATCGGTCAATAAAGTCAAACATATGTACTCCTTTCGAAGTTACAATATGGTCAACCTCAGCCTTGGTCAATCCAAGCAAGTCTCTAAATTTACTCTTATACCCTTGAGAGATAAAGGGTATAGCAGGTGCATTTTCTGGATCCCATCCTCCAATAGCAGCTATTTCTTCAGGTAAAGGGCAGATATCGCCTCCAGGAAAGGCAAATACATGAAAATTCGGGTCCCAATAATCAAGACAGGCATCCAAGAAAGGTTTCACGACCTTCACTAATTTGAGACTCAAGATCGATCCCAAATTAAATGCACCCATGTCATGTTTCTCGACATTTGTGAACTCATTCGCCACTCCTTGAGACGATTTTCAAAAGCATCCATGATTTTGAAATCTTTATGAAGATATGTGAGTTTTTAGGAGATAGACGAAATAAAGATGGAGGAATTGTGTGAATAAAAGCTTCCCTGAAGTCTCCTTTTATACTAAACGCAATTTCCTAATTTCTGACAAGGTCTGACTAGCTGGGGAAATGGCGCAGCATCTGCTGCGCCTCTTCCCTAGACTGTTTTCCGTGTTTTTCAGCTTTGGATCTTTCCTAATTTGTTTTTTGCTATAACTTCCTATTCCTATAGGTTATTATTTTGGTAATTCCGTCAAATACCAATTTTTATATTTCCTAATTATTTTCGGGTTCGCTTTTCGAGACGAAATCGACATTTTCGCCAGACACGCGCACTTATCCATTTTGTTTTATTGTCTTTTTTATGGGAATCATTTCACTCATCGTTTTCACTACATTTAACACTTATACATATCTTTTAAAGTTTTTTTTAGGGGGTAGCCCTCCCTACCGTCCGGTCATTTTTTGCTCGTTTTTGGGCATATTTTTTGGATTTTTGCTCATTTTCGGGCATTTTGGTCATTTTTTGCTCATTTTCGGGCACTTTTTCACATTTTCCCATTTTTGTGCCAATTTACGCCATCTATATGTTATGTGCAAATTCTGTGTAAATTTCGGCAGCATAACGGCACAAACCGTCATCTACCAAACCTGTTTTCTAAGCTAACCTGTAGGAGCAACGAACAACCAGCAGCAAAGGCACTCAGGTCGTCATATATACAACCAAAATGCAGTATGTACATCAAACTTCGGCTTTTGCCCAAAACAGGTCTAAAAAGTCTAAAACGAAGTCCAAAATGTACAAGTATATACAAGACAACAGCAAAAAAGAGAAAACAGCTACTCCTGGTCGTCGCTCAACTCAGCTACGGTCGCCTCGAGAGCAGCGGTCTCAGCGTCTCTACCCTCTAACTCCCTCAACAGGCGAGCTGTCTCCTCCTGGGACTGGGCCAGCTCACGCTCCAGGTAACGCTTTCTCTGCAAATGATAAAGAAATGCCTCATTTCAATCATTCCATTCAACCATTATAAAACAAAACAAAACATGAAAAGAAATAAAGAGAATGAGAGGTTCATACCTGTCATCCTCTTCCACCTGCAAGAGCCTCGACGGCCATGGCCCGCAGCCGGTTGGCCATCCTCCACAGCGCCACATGCTGAGACGGTGCCACCTATATTTGAATAGCAAAAGGTTTTCAATAAAGAACAAAAGCATTCTTATGCAATAAGGACAGCAAAAGTCAGCCGAAGCTGGGGGCTTACCCTCCTCACTAAGTGCTGCCACTCCTCCAGGCCAGCGTCCGTCACCTCCTCGTTGAAGTCGCGGATCTCTAAGATCGTCGTCATCCTCGTGGCGTCGGTGTACTCAAGTGTCTCTGGGTACGCTGGGGGCTCGACGCCTACCACCTCGATCCCCTACGAGTATCAAATAAGTTATTTATTTGTCGATCATTCGTTATTCGACAAGTCAAAACAAGAAAAGTGAGATACTTACCACAACTGACCAAAATGCCAACCTCTTACGAACGAACTCAGAGTACTCCTCGCCAGGAAGGAGGAGGGCGTCACCGCTCGCGTCTGCCAAGTCAGCCTCTCTCTCGGCATCAGAAGGCTCCCTAAACATCGTCCATGGAGGATCGATGAGGACCGCAAAAGTGTCACGAGAGCACTGACGAGTCAAACGCTCGCCCAGGTACCACACAGGTCCCATGGAGGTCCTTAGCAACAACTGACTCGAGCTCCTAGGACGAAGGACCTCGGCTACAAAAGCTGGAGTGTCAGGGTAGTCCACCCAGGGTCTAGGCACCCACTAAGATAAGTAAATAGGGGGTCATTCTTATGATCATTTCTAAATGAAAATGAAAAGAAAACAACCAAACAAGTAATCAAAAGCACTTAAATCCTCCAACTTAAGGGCATTCATGCCCCATCGACAAACATCATAAGAAGAGCACTGGCTCTTCCTACGGCACACCACCCAATCTCTAACGACCGGGTACGCCCTCGGCTCTGGCTCCGTCCTCTTGGGCGTGAAGCTGGGAAAGTAGGAGTATACCCACGGCTGCAAAATAAAGATAATCATTTATGATCATTCATAATTTGATATAGAAAAGAAATGAGAAGGAAATAATGATCCTTTATAATGCGAAAGGAAGGTTCATACCTCCAACAAGAGTCCAGGACCGACAATAGCCGGAGAAGTACCCTTCTCCATCGACTCAGGATATACCATGTCCGTCATGTAGCAAGTGAGGACCGTAAAGCAAGGGGTAACCCAGTCCCACCGACCTAGGTCACTCAAGTCGGCAAGGAAGGGAAGAAGCTTCGTCGACAGCCTCTCCCCCTTGTCTCCGAGGTAAATCGAAGACAAGAACCACCACAGCCACAAACGAGCCCTATGCTTAACAGTGGAAGGAGGTGGAGGTACCATCCTCCCATCCATCCTCACCCTCGCCGGGGTCCTACCTGCGAAGTAGTCCCTAACGTAGGTACTCGGCACCAACCCAGAAACAGTGACAGCACTCACCGCCAGGTTCCAGCCTATCAACTCCCTCGCCTCGGCCGAGTCTACTCTCATGGCCGTCAACGGCCACACCAAGGTCTCCTCTCCACACGGCAGGCCAGAGATCATGCCATAGTCCTCGAGAGTGAACCCGACCTCTCCAAAAGACATGTGAAAGGTCGAGGTCGTGTACCAGTACCGATCAAGGAAAGCTCAGATCAGGCAAAGTTTAGCCCGAATCTTCCTTTTTTTGATCGCCCTCCATGCTCCCACCAAAGCTCCGAAGGCTCCCAGCTCGATGATGGCCTTCTCCTCCTCCGTCAGTCTCCAGTAGGCCTCTATCATTATCGTGTATCCGAAGAAGGACCTCAAGTTTCCGACATCCTGTGTCAATCCAGGTCAAACACTATCTTTAGCACAAGATTAGCGAGAAGTGAAATGGCAAGTGAATAAGAAACGTAATAAAGGAAATGACAAGCTCGAAATTTACCAAGCTCCTCACCGTCATGTAGGACAGGTGGCTCTCTGCTGCCCAAACGAGATGTCTGCCATCCCATTTCTCAGCCCACTCGGGTGCCCCACTAGCTGGCGACCACCACGTTCTACGTTGGACCACCTCGGGACCTCCTCTGCCTGCTCCTCAAGCACCTCCTTTCTCTCGCCCCCTACAAGAGCAAAAGAAGGGTCGAAGTCGACGTCCACTTCCATGGGAGCCCTCCGCAACGTAGAAGGAACGTCACCTGCAAAAATAAATTAAATTAGGCCGCGTCAAATGATGACGAGCCTCGGTGAGGTTGTTCCGAGCCTTTCTTAAGCCCCGAAAACGGCCTTTTTTTCGCCATCTTTGGCCATTTCTTTCGAAACCTGGTTCGTCGGTTTTGTTACTCGTCGTCAAAAGTTACCTAGACCAAAAAAATATTTATAACTTTACAAACTACTCTTAGCAAAGAGGCAAGTAAAGGTCGGATCCCAAGGGACGGGTATTGATATAGGATTTTCAATTGCAAATGGTTGTGTCTTAAGGTGTCACAATTTGGGTTGAGCTAGGAGATCAACTAACTAATCAACAATATAAAAGTAAAGTAATGACAACAAGCAAGATGATTAAAAAGAGATGTAAACAATTTATTAAAAGCACTAGGGTGTCATGGGTTTATAGGGGATTCATGTGATTTGATCATACAAACCTGTTTTCTACTAGATGCAAGCAATTATTGTTGTGATGGGATCGAGTTAGTGTATATCTTACAATTCCTTGGAAGGTTAAGGTCCCGGAGCCGAATCGATTAGATTGTACAACACCTACAAGTCGACTTAATCCTCCATATCCAACTATATACATGGTCTAATGAGACTCGAGTTGGTTTATGTCTTACAAGTCTCATTGAAAAGGTAAGTGATGGGTAAGAAATGCAAGGATTCATAGGCTCGCATTTCATCAAACATAACATGTGCATAAGTTGAAATCACAACAAGCAAGCAAATTAATTATGAAAGCATATTAGATTAAGCATGAATCAATCCCCATGTTGGTTTCCCCTAATTCCCCATTAACCCTAGTTAAGGAAACTACTCACTCATTATCAAGTTTAACATGCTAACAAGGTTGTCAATCATACTAGCAAGGCAAAACATGATGAACAAATGAAGATGATTAACAATAATTAAAAAGGATTAAGAGAGAATTAGACCTATAAAGATGATTCGTAATAATAAAGCAAAGAATAATAGAAGTACTTGATGATTGATGGAAGGTTGTCAATCCTCCAAATAAACCCCAAATAATCTTCAATTACCCAAAATAAATGATGAACAATAGAGAAATTAAGCAAAGATTAAGAAATGAGATTTGTATTAATGCTAAATTAAGATTTGATTACAAGATTAAGATGAGATTTAGAATGCATAAGAAGAATATGATAATCCTATTACTACAATGGGGTATTTATACTAAGGATTAGGTACATAAATTAGGGTTACTAAAGGCTTAAATGACGATTAAGACCCTTAAGAAAAGTTGAGGAAATGCTCCTCTCGAAGGAGATGCGCATATCCGTTTTCATAGTCTTCAAGAAATACGCTCGTCCCGAGTGGCTTGGCTGAGGGACGGTTTGCTCTGGAGAGGAATCCGAGCGGATTGGGGAAGGCGACGCTCGGCTCATCAGGTACCAAGACGAGCGTCTTGGTCACGAGACGCTCGAATTGTGGCAAGGCTGGACGCTCGTCCAGACCACTGCGACGCTCGGATTCCTGACTTTGTCCAATAGGGTTTTCAAGAGGGTTGTTCTTGTTGTTTGTTGAGGGAGGTAGTGGAAATTTTCCTTTTTCGATCATATCAAGGATATCGTCTTTTAGAGGGAGACACATTTTAGTGTCATGTCCGCGACCTTGGTAATATTAACAAAACAATTTTTCGTCCCATCTACGTCCTCGCTTGTTTGGTAGAGGGTCTCGAGTTGGACCAATCGGTTTTAGCTTTCCTTTAGAGTTTAGCCTTTCCAAGGTTGTGGCATAAGGCATACCCAAATCAGGGAAGGACCTATGAGGTCGTCTGGTTTTGGTTGATGGACCACCTAAGGAATTAGCTTCTGTGGTTTTGGTAGCCTTCCAACTAGGGTTGGTTTTGCCGTTGGCATGTAGTCGGCATTCAAGGAGCTTACTCCATTTCTCAAAATCAGAAGAGGAAAAATTCCCGTTTATCATTTTCCACGGTAGCTTTGAGTCGAAGGACCACGTTGCTGATTTCGGCAGAAGTCATGGCGAATGTAGATTGATTGGCTTCTTGAGTTTCTTGTTGACGATCGATGGCACCCAAGGGATTCCTAATTGACATAACGATAGACGTTATAACTTGTCTTAGCAAGGGATCATACAAACAAAGGCAAGTACGACACATATGTGCGTTGCTGGCGTCACGCCGTTGGACAAGACATGTACACAAACTTGACCTTTGACCCGTAATGTAGGGGAAATACGGGTTTAATACCCGAGAGGTTTTGAATTTGCTAACGCCATTGAAGATGTCTCGTTAATTAGGCGACACGACCTAGACCAGAAGGTAGGTACTAACTTCGACGGAGACTCGACGTTATTAAGACGACTTGACTTGAAATTGACTTCACTCTAATCGACTCGATGTTGAATCGGAAAGGTGGACTGATATGTTCCATGTCATTATTTAAAAAGGATTTTCGAAAATAGAAAATTTTCAAAAAGAGATTTGCTTAGGTTGTCTTTCGAAAAAAGGTTGAGCTTATTTTCAGAAGACGGGTTGCGATGGCTTTGAAAACGGTGGGTTATTTTCAAAGACGGGTTTCGAAATTCAAAATCACGGATTTGAAAATTGAGAATTGAAGAATTTGGAACGTCATTACAAAGGCCATAAAAACGGTTAAATTTGTTTTCAAAGAATTTGAAATTGGGTTGAAACTTTGAAAGCGGTTAAATTTGTTTTCAAACGATTTGAAATTGGAGAATTTGAAAATGATTAAGTTTGTTTTCAAGCGATTTGAAAATGTGTTGAAAATTTAAAACGGTTAAATTTGTTTTCAAAAACAAAACGCGATTTGAAACTAGGAAAATGGCAATGGTTCAAATCGTCATTACGACGGCTTGGAAAACGGTCAAATTCGTTCAAGAAGGCGGTCTAACAATTGAGGATTTCGAAAATCGAAGATGCCATTATAACGGTGTGGAGAATGGCATTTCGGTTTTAAAACGGATTTTGAATTTCGAAAGTTCGTCATTACGATAGTTTGGAAAGTGGCACTTCGGCTTTCGAACAGGTTTTTGGGATTACGAAAATCGGGTATTGAAAATTTGAAGGGTTTAAGATTTTGAAGCCTAGAAAACATTGTGTTGTTTTCGAGGGTGGTTTTGAAAAAGGTACATTATTTTTGAGGTTTGAAACGGTCTTGAAAATGGTGTATTTATTTCGAGGACGGTTTTCGAAATCCAGAAGGTGCGTGTTTTGAAAGTTGAGATTTGCAAAGCTTGAAATTGTTGTGGTCCTAAAAATAATGCGTCGTATCCGAAGACGGTTTTGAAATGGTTCTCGAAAACGGTGCATCATTCTTCGGATTTTAAACATCCTCGAACACGGTGCGTTGTTCTTGGGTTTTAAAATGTCCATTATGTCGGCGCAAAAGTGTTTTGAAACGGTTATGAAAAACCGGGTTTTGAAATGTCCATTATGTCGGCGCGAAAGGTGTATTTTTGAAATGGTTATGAAAAAGCGCGTTTTGAAATCGTTATTGCGATGGCATAAAAGGTAAATTATGCAACGCTCGGCAAAAGACTGAGGCTTGAAATGGCCATTATAACGGCGTAAAAATGTGCTTTTGTCTTTGAAATGGTACAAAAAAAACGGGTTTAGAAATCATCATTACGACGGCGTAAAAAAAGTTATTTTGAAACGATTGTAGAAATTGAGTTTTGAAATTGCCATTACCATGACGTAAAAGGCTATTAGGAAACGGTCGGCGAAAAACCGAGGATTGAAAACGTCATTACGACGGTGTGAAAAGTGGCACAAGGTTTGAGACAGTTTGCAAAAACCAAGTTTTGAAATCGTCATTACGACGGCGTAAAAAGGTGGTTTTTGCAATGGTCAGCGAAAGACCGAGCTTTGAAACGGCCAATGTGACGGCGTGAAAAGTGGTACAAGGTTTGAGACGATTTGTAAAAAACAAGTTTTGAAATCGTCATTACGGCGGCGTAAAAAAGTTATTTTTGCAATGGTCGGCGAAAGACCGAGGTTTTAAACGGCCATTATGACGGCGTGAAAAGTGGCACAAGTTTTGAGACGGTTTGTGAAAATCAGGTTTTGAAATCGTCATTACGACGAGGTAAAAAGGTTGTTTTTGCAATGATCGGCAAAAGTCCGAGGTTTGAAATCGTCACTATAACGGCGCGAAAAAGGCGTTTCTGAGAGTTTTGATATGACATGGAAGGACTTATGATCACATAGCACATAAGCACTCGTAATTCATTATATTATGCAAAATGCTGACACGAGTTTTGGCTTAATAAGGGTGGTTACACACTAAGTGATCAAACCCAGATCTTCGAGAGGGATACCAATCCAAACAAAATGTGTAAGGTTGGTGCCCTAGCCTCGTTCACGTAGGAAATGAAAGCCCTTTGACGAAATAGAAATGTGTAACACCAACGGTATGCTTGACGCAATCTGTAGTCGAGATGCGGGGTTGGGAAAACTCACGCCGATGAGACGAGCCAATTGGTCGATAAAGGTTATGTTATGGGCCCAGACAAGGAACCCGACTTATGACCGTAATATTAATTAATGCACTTTAACCACGACCTCGTTCGAGTTTCACCATCTAAGGATCACAAAGACACAAGTGTTATTATTTCCCCAGCGGAGTCGCCAATCTGTGGACATAAGCCACCTACCAGTCTGTGGACATGGGCCACCTATCAGTCTGTAGACATGGGCCACCTACATGCCAAGCCAATCTGTGGACATGCAGCGGTCGGAAAGCCACGTTTAGAGGCGTAGAAATGCTTTCGACCGAATTTCTTTAGATCGGTCGGTTTCGTCTCGGTGAAGGTCTCGAAACGATGTATAGCTGTTCGGAGTCACCACCAGCAGTTATGGGATGATTAGAAACCGTTCGAATCCACTTTGTATTTCGGTCAAACGAATCAAAAAGCAGTGCTTGACATAGGTACTAAAGATAAGGACTCGTCTCCCTTTAGCATCCAATCGCTAAAATGACTCTCGTTGCCATGGATAAGGTCGTCCACTATCCAAAGGTTCTGAGTAAGGGGTGAGGGTACGTATTGGGAAGCCCTTTAATTGGACACCCAATCGCGCCCGCATTAGCGGCCTCTACTGATCGAGCGTGGTTGTTTAAGTGCAAAAGTTGATAAAACGGTAAATGCATGAATGCGCATCCAAAAGTTTAATCAAACATGTGAAAGTTTTCTAAGTCGGTTTGTTTATCCATATATAAAGCAATTGATGTCGAGTTGTATTTAGATTGATTTGCATGCCAAAACGGAAATTAAACATCCGTTTACCAAGTTCCGGATTATGGTGCTTAACACGATCCATTTATTTGGAAAGAAGTGTGTTTAAATGATAAAGTGTAAAACATAAACTTGTCAATCTGATCCATCATGTATTCAGGTTAACCGTAGTCGGGATCGTCCTAGACAAGTACTAAAAACAAAATAGAACTGTGTTAGGCAACCCCTTTGGGGCGCGAGCTAATGGCGAGGCAACAAGGCCTGTCCAGTTTTGAAATACATGAAATAGGAGGTTTCTTGGGGCGTGAGCCATAAGGTAGTCCAAGGGACCTCTCCTGGTTGTTTAAAAGGTTATGAAAAACCGTTTTAAAAGGTCATTAAAAAACGCCTTTGTTGAAAAGGTCATCAAGACTGCTTTTGTGTTTAATGATTTGCAAGTATTGTTTGCATGACTCGGAATAATTACTATTATGTTAGTAATATTCGTTGTCGGATTTGCAAGTTTAAAAAGTATAGTTTACAAATAAAAATGTAAAATGTGTGTGCTTAACCGTTTTATCACCGTACTCGAATTAAATCGAAATGGTATTTATTTTAACCAAAGGTGGTATCCATTATGGTCAAGACAAGGATGAAAATAAAATAAAGATAAATGTTTGATATGAACTAAATATGTTAAGTTCATTTATTTGTAATTAGTCAGTATTTATCATCGTACTCTGATTAAGCCGACATGATATAAGGAACCAAGGATGATTATGAATTATGACTAATATGTTTCCAAGTATGAGTATGTGAGGAAAAATACTAAGTAAAAGAAAAAGGGTTTCAAAATACCCATTAATTTGTAATTAACAAAAAATACCATCGAATCACGGGAATAAACCGTCATGGTATAACGTGGACAGTTGATGTTGAGATATGATATGTTGACAGAAGCGAGACTGAATTGTTGCTTTATTATTATGACGTATTTTGTCCTACTCAACCTCGTGGTTGACAGTGTATTCGTGAACACCTGTATGGAACCGTAACTGGGGAACAGACTTGACAAGTACTTGGATTAGCTGACTTGGGAGCTTATGGGGATGCGTGAGGGCTCGACCAGTCTACCTAGAAGTCTAGATCATATAGTCAATTAATCACTTTATTTAATTCCGCTTTGAGTTGTAATTTAATTTTATATTGAGTTTTAGTTTGGTTAATTTGTAATAAACATGTAATCGCAAAATTTTATCTAAAGTACTTTGGTTTGTTGTACTTTGTTATTTACTACCTCGGGAAACCGATATGGTAACAGCCCTATTTATTTGGGAACGTCTTTCTAAAGGCTCCTGAATAAATGGGGGTGTTACATATACAATGTGGGATCAGAATCCCGTGTCTGGACCATTAAGGTTAAGGTGTGATATTACGAGCTTGAGGGGAATCCTCAGAATCCTAGATAGGTCTTCCTATATTAGTCTCTAGAAGGACTTAGGGCTGAAACAGTGTTGGTTAGGGTTTTGGTGTTTGGTGTTTTGGACTCATCGGTCCGGGATTTGGTGTGTTGGACTCATTGGTTATGGGCTTTGGACTCATTGGTCCTTGGCTTGTTTTTTGGACTTATTGGTCCAGGATTTTGTGTGTTGGACTCAATCGTTCTGGGCTTTGGACTCATTGGTCCTTGGCTTAGTGTTTTAGACTCATTGATCCGGGATTTTGTGTGTTGGACACATTGGTCATGGGCTTTGGAGTCATTGGTTCGAGGTTTTTGTATTGGATTCATTGGTCTGAGGTTTTAGTGTTGGACTCATTGGTCCGAGGTTTTTGTGTTGGACTCATTGGCCCGAGGTTTTGTGTTTTGGATTCATTGGTCCGAGTTATTTGTGTTGGACTCATTAGTCCGAGGTTTTTGTGTTGGACGCATTGGTCCGGGGTTTTGTGTTTTGGACTCATCGGTCTGAGGTTTTTGGTGTTTGATGCTTTCTTTGGATTTCGGCCTTTCGAGAAGGGTTTCAATCTGGTTTTATTTTGATTTTGGCTTAGGCCTTGGGTGAGTAGCTTTAATTTGGCTATAGGTTTTGCTTTGTTTTGGTGGTTTGCTTCATTTTTGGAAATTGGTAGGCTTAGATCTACTCGCTCTTTGCTGTCCTTTATTCGAGGATGGTGAAGGTGCGAGAAGGGATGTACCCGGTGGTGAGTGGTCGATTCTTTGTGATGGGATGTTTTTCTGGGGAATGGGCTGCCTTCCGTCATTGATCATGAACAAGGAGATGTTTTGGTTTGTTATCTGGGTTCGTCTTAGAATCCCTTTGATAAAAACTCGTTCTAAATTGGGTGCTAATGAGAGGTTTCTATTTCCAGACATGGAATAGGTAAAGAGATGGACACGGATTTTCGGGTCCTTTGCTTACTCGGTACGGAACGTCACTTGAGTGTGCTCACATTCAATCAGAATGTGGTATTTGTTTTTAAAAATCAATTCTCAAATCAATTCTCGTTGTCAACGGGAACAGGAAAGGAAGAGAAAAGAATGTACGTGAAAGTTGTGCTTTTATTTAGATAAATAAGAGGTTAGCACACACTCGAGAAATAAAAAGACAGACACTAGGAGAGATATGAGAAAGACTAAGACTCGGACTCCGACTCAATCGTAGATACGATCTCCTAATCATCACTTTCCTCCTCGAAGGTTTCTGCTTCAGCATCCAGCGGCTTGATTGTTTGGTCTTGAGCGTTGACCCATTTGAGCACTTCACTCTCATTGTTGGGGATGATATGAGGACAATAGTCCATAAGGCTTTCATCTCCTTGCAGAATGAGATGTCCATTTGGGTTGTCTTCATCACTTGGTTGGCATAGGGATGAAGCTATCAGTTCATGGTTGTCGATCATATTTTGAATAGCATGTTTGAGACCCTTACCGAGACGAAACCGACCGATCTAAAACGATCCGGTCGAAAGCATTTTTACACCGCCGAGCGTGGCTTTTAATAGACCGCTGCATGTCCACAGATCGGCCTGGCGTGCAGGTGGCCCGTGACTACGGACCGACAGGTGGCCCAAATCCACAGACCGAGACGTGGCCCATGTCCACAGATTGGCGACTCCACTGGGGATAACTAAGACACTTACGTCTTTGTGATCCCTATATGCTGAGAATCGAACGAGGTCTTGGTTGGAATGCATTAATTGATGTTACGGTCACGGTCGGGTTCCTTGTCCGGGCCCACAACCTAACCCTTTTCGACCAATCGGCTTGTCTCGTCGGCGTGAGTTTTCTCATCCCCGTGTTTCGAATCCTGATTGAGTCAAGCATACCATTGACGTTACACATTTCTATTTCGTCAAAGATCTTTCATCACTTTCGAGCACGAGGCTAGGGCACCCTCCTTACACATTTTGTTTGGATTGGTATCCCTCTCGCAAATCGGGGTTTGATTGCTTGGTGTGTAACCCACCCTTTTAAACGAAAACCCGTGTCAGCATTATGCATAATATAATGAACTGTGAGTGCTTATGTGCTACTTGATCATAAGTCCTTCTGTGTCATTTTCAAACTTTCAAGAAAAAAAACACCATTTTGCGCCGTTATAATGGCCGTTTCAAACCTCGGTCTTCCGCCGACCGTTGCACGCCTTCCTAGGCCGTCGTAATGATAATTTTCAAACCCGGTTTTTCACAACCATTTCAACACGCCTTTCTAGGCTGTCGTAATGACATTTTTCAAACCCGGTTTTATAACCATTTCAACACGCCTTTCTAGGCCGTTGTAATGAGAATTTTCAAACCCGTTTTTCACAACCATTTCAACACGCCTTTCTAGGCCGTCGTAATGACAATTTTTGAACCCGGTTTTTATAACCATTTCAACACGCCTTTCTAGGCCGTCGTAATGACAATTTTCAAACCCGGTTTTTATAACCATTTCAACACGCCTTTCTAGGCCGTCGTAATGACAATTTTCAAACCCGGTTTTCACAACCATTTCAACATGCCTTTCTAGGCCGTCGTAATGACGATTTTCAAACCCGGTTTTTCGCAACCATTTAAAATCACCTTTTTACGCCGTTATAATCGCCGCGTCTAGACACGGATTATAACCTGTTTCGCGCCGACAATGGCTCTTTCAAAACCCGAGAAAAGCACACACCCTTTTCTCGAGACACTTTCGAGATCCCGAGGACCATGCACCGTCCCCGAGACCTCTTCAAACATTTCAAACTCGATTTTCAAAACATACAATTTTGAATTTCAAAAACCGTCTTGGGAGACAATACACTGTTTTTCGAGCCGATCCAAACTCGAACCGTCTTTTGCAAATAAACTAAAGACAACCCTTTCAACTGATCGACTTGCAGAGATCTCTATCTTCGGAAGCCGTCCACAAAGCGACGAATGAATGTTTTCGAAAATTTCTATTTTCGAAAACTTCCACTAGTAGAAAAATATTAATTTGCGGCTCCAAAAAAGGGCTTTTTGCGGCGTTTTTCATGTAGCAGCAAATGGCAGGGCCGCAAATAACAAAGTTATTTGCGGCGTTAAAAAAACGCCGCAAATAAATGGTTATTTGCGGCGTTTTTTTGAAAAAACGCCGCAAATAAATAGGCTATTTGAGGCGTTTTTTTAAAAAAAACGCCGCAAATAGGTATTAAAAAAATTTTTTTTTTTTTTTTCTTTTACAAAAAAAATGGTCTAAACAAATTATTTAAATATAATAGCTATCAAATAGAATAACAATCTTACATTATTTTCATTCATACATCAAATAGAACAACACACATACAAATACACAATACTTCAAAACTATTTACAATGGCACTAAAATACAAAATTAAAAAGTAACTCAAGTTTGATTCTAATCTCAAGTTTCTAAAACATAAAGACCCCATAGTATACTACGGCTATAGGACTCCTTCGTTCAACAAACCAGCTCTTATGTCACCTCTCCAAATGTTCACCGCTCAAAGTGATTTTCCTGGAGTGCGAGACAGTTGCAGCGGAACTGTCAACACAATTGGCATACAAATTTGTGAACTGCAGACATTTAATGAGAAAATTAAGAGATAAAATATTTTACAGCATGCATTGTTAATGTGTGGGATGGTGTCACTGATAAAAACCCCTAAAGGCTAAAAGCAAAAAGTCTAGTAAAAAATCTTCATAGGTGATAAATAGGTAGTGTCTGACATTACCAATAAGGACATGCAACAGTAACTTAAAGAGTTTAAAGACAGTTGCATGATCACAATGAACTTATATGAGATTGTGTTACATGCGAGACCAACCAACTTACCTTATTATGAGATGATGAATATATACGGGCTTGAGTTACTCTCACATTTGAAACAATCTCATACAAGACTACATGATAATAAATAGCTCAAGAAATCCAAACTCACAACAGGAACGCCAAACAAGGGCCGAATCCCCTGGCCTCCTCACAACAGCACGCCAAACTCACCTTTTCTGCAATTGCAATTACAGCTCGAGACAAATATTTATCGGCAGTCTCTGAAGGGAATATGAGAAGGGAGGCTCATAGAATGCTTAACTTCGGAACAAGCATGACGTAAAGAGTGGCATGTAAAAAATGCACAACATGTTTGTAGTTAAAACAGTAGTTGAAAACATAATTTTCTGCAATACTTTGTGACACTAAAGATTAAGATACACAAGATTCAGTAGCATCACAAATTTCACAAAAGTCTACAAGTTAATAGAATCCAATGCGGCTGTTAAACTGCTTCGTTTTCCAGCCAGCTAAAGCTATGCATTTGATATGTAAAAAAGCGAAGACATAATTTAGCAGCTTGCTGGTATATGGAACAAAGCCATAATTAGGCAGCTGATGGCAATAAAAAAAATTAAAAAAAAATAGAAGTTCAGAAGAAGGCAGAGAAAAATACCTGTCATACCTCTGATGTCTTTGTTCTTTCTCTGCCACAATTGAGTTCCTGAAAAATGCCCATCATAAGTTCAGAAAGCAGAGAAAAGGAGAGCAGACTATGGGATTACAATTACTCCAAACAATTAATCAGTAAGTTCAAAATCTAACCCTAAATTAGTTAACAAATACAATAGGTAAGCTAACATTGAAGCACTTTCTGTGGAATTTCTTAGAGGCATTACTTACCATGTAATCTGGCCCGATGTTGTAAAGTTCAACTTAATTTAACCATGTAGATAAATAGAGTCGACAACGACCAAAAATTCATGTAGGGATATAATGATGTAGGCTGAGAAACCTTTATCCCTTTGCCTTACCAAATATTCAACACATCAGTTATAAATAAGCGCATAAGTAATTTTTTTTATATTGAAACCTCACTTGGCATTTACAATGTCAGAAATAAATACGAAGATTAAAGAGTTATACCTAGCGAATAGTGACAACATTGATAATCAAGATAGCAAATATATTTTACCCCTCGAGAGGAAATAGCTAAGGTTATCATCAGGAGTTAACTAGACACAAGTCACAGTAGTAGCGTCAGCAGGAAACGAATCCTTAAGGCCCTTTGAAATTCATAACAAATTTGGTGTGTCAATTTATATGATAGCCATTTTGCTTCAGCAGAAAAATGAGAGGCAAAGACACATTATTTTCTATAGAAATCTCTCTTTGCTTCTGCAAAAAAATGGAAAGGGCGTACATTTAATGAAAAATAGAAATCTTTCTTCGCTTGAAAGTTGAAACCAGTCGTCTGTGTAGAAAAACAACACATTTGCATAGATAACTAATCCAATACGATTCATATCCCTCTTAGTAAGAATGTAAGATAAATTACAAATGTTTAAAAAAGAACATACCAAGAGTGAAATTTGTATTATAGATTAAGAAAAGAGAACAATAAAGATAATGATACACTGACAAGACCAAGGACTGCAAGGAGAGGGCAAATTTTGGTCAAGGAAGCAATGCAGTTGGTGGTAGAGCTAGATTTGGATTTAATATAAAGCTTTGTCTTATACTCGTGCTCGCTAACACCAACGACAAGCATATGAGCATCATTGCTAGGCGAACACCCATCTCGAACTCGGTATAAATTATGAAATAAACCTCAACTGGGGTTGGTTAAATGATCAAAAATCAATGATGAGTAATGTTCGGAAATAAGAATATGATTAAACAAGCTTAATTTCTAGTAAATAACAACTAGCTTGTATAAAAATAAATGGTGAATTTGATCTGAATGAAAAGCCCCAATTTCAATTATCTGTAAACCCTAACTAAGTAAGATGAAATTACTCAATTGAAATAATACGGATTACTTATAATATAGAAAAGAGAATAAGGAGGCAGAGAGGAGGCGAGTAAAACAACAACCTGAATACCGTGGGCATGGTGCTACTTATGGTGGGACGTCCGGATTGTGAGAGATGAAGGCGTAGGCAAGATCAAGCCATAAACAATTCTGAGCAGTGGACGGGGGAGTTGCAACGACTGTGGGAGAGGATTGGTGTTAGTTGTGTGCGCACAACGACGGTGGGAGAGGAGTGGCAGAAGTACAGTGGCCATGGAATACGCCCTTTCCACCCTTTTACTTAAATCGAATCAAACATCCATCAACCCTAATCCTCCAAATCAATCAATCAAAAAACACAAACCCAAAAAACAATAGCAACAGAAGATAGAGAAAGATGACAATACAAACTCAAAGATCAAAACTTTCAATAGAAATAACATAAGAAGTATACCCGAATTGAGGAACAAATTTAGGGTACAAACCCGAGGAGGAAAGACGAGAAAATGATGGTGTGCGGAAGTACAGTGGCCAGTTGTGGTACGTAGTGGACGGTGGTGGCTGTCCACCTTTGTCGAAACGGTGGGTTGAGAGGGTGTGAGATAGTGAGAGATGGGAGAGACTAGAGAGAGTGAGGAAATAATGAAGGGATTTGGGTTGGGAATATTGACGGGATGACTTATGAGTGATGGTGAATAGGGGGTTTAGTATTTTTCATTTATTTATTTAATATTGTTATTTGCTGCGTTTTTGATAAAAACGCCTCATATACTTCTATTTGCGGCGTTCAATGCCTAAACGCCTCAAATAATATTCTATGTTTTAAAAAAAATATTAAATTCAATTCTTATTTCCTGCGTTTAGAAAAAAACGCCTCAAATAAAGAGCCGCAAATTAATGTTTTTCTACTAGTGTTCAGTCCACCATTCCAATTACGCCTCGTGTCTATCGAGTCAATGGGTCTTTACTTATGAGTCGTCTCACCATGAGACCCGTCCAATGGCGTCACGCCATTACATTGGACGAATGTCAAAAGGTCGGTCAACACCGTCACGTCATAAATCGAGTCCGCACCGAGAAACCACACACGGTCATCCTCGTCCTGTTGAGTCTGATCTTTGTCTCGTCCTTTGTGTTGTCTGTGTTCAGTCTTCGAACTGTGTCGGATTGAGTTGTAATGTGAGCCGTTTTTCTGCCTCAGAACCATGGCCCCGTCTTCAGACTCGTCCAACAACAACGATAACAATAGAGATGTCACGACTGATAAACTAGCCAGCCTGCTCACCGCTCTTAAGGTCACCCTGGATCGCTCGAGACCCGTATCGACGCCCTGGAGAACAAAGAAACTGGAGAACATAATACTCCACCTCTGACTAAAACTGAGAAGAGTCTAAAGCTCTTGAAAGAACAGCTCCTAGCCCGAGGTAACAATATCCATCTTGAGAACAACCGAAGGTTCGAACCTGTTGGGGATCAATTACCCGATAACTTTACCTTGACTGACGTACCTAAGTTCAAAGGAGTGGAGGACCCGCTCAATCATATCCGTGCCTTCAAAGACTACATGGCCATTAAAGGGGTCAAACATGAACTTTTCACTCGGGTCTTTCCATCCTCCTTGGAACCGATCCCTCGCCAGTGGTACTACTCCCTTGATCCGAAAAACCTTACTACTTTGTATGAGGTCGCGGTTGAATTCGCCAAACAATACGCTGACAATGTTAAAATCCAAGCCAATACCCGTACTCTTGAATTTCTAACCCAGAACGATAAGGAAGGGTTCACCGAGTTCTTAACCCGTTGGAGGAGGGTGAGTATTCAATTTGTCAGTAAACCGAGTGAATCAACTTTGGTGGAAACGTTCGTCAACAATCTCCGCCCATTGTATGCCAACTTACTGAGGTATCAAAATAATAAGACCTTCCAGGATCTGCAAATTCTGGGGACATGCATTGAAGATGACCTCCGGAAGGGTGTCTTGGCCAAGACTACTGGCAGAGGCTACCAAGGATCCACCTCAACTGGATCCCGCCCTTACGGCCAAACGAACAAGATTGTTGAGGTCAACCTCGTTGAACCATCTTTTAAGAGAGCTGAACGCCCCCAGAGAGTGTTCACTAATATAGGGTCGACTTATGCAAGTGTTTTGAAGAGGCTCATGGACCAGGGGAAGTTACAACCAATCGGACCCACCCCGGATCCGACCGATGCTAAGAAATCCCTTTTTTGGAACCCCAATGCCTACTATCAGTACCATCAAGGGAAAGGGCATGATACTGAAACTTGCTTCAAACTCAAACACATCATCCAAGACATGATTGAGAAAGGGGATTTGCCTTTGCCCCCACCGACTAAGCCAAACAACAAAACAAACCCTCTGGGGATCCACGCCATCTCCGACGATGAGCCAACTCTGGACTGCTCACACCTCATCCTGCCAGTTGATGACGAGTTGAATGCCTTGGAGAAAGATCCCTCGGACGGGGTGTTTGTGTTCAGTGCTGCCACTATGCTCACTATGTTCCAACAGGTTGAGGAAGCCATAGCCAGTCTCTTCGAGAGAATCACCCGACTTGACGATGCCTACCGTCGACTTATCTTCAATCCTCCGCCGCCACGCCCGAGAAAGAGTCCCCCGAGCACCCAAAACTACCCACACCAGGACGGATTGCTCCTGCGACCCTTCTGGCATGCACCTCACAATAATCAACCCCACAATAATCAACCCCACAAAAACTACCCCCACAAAAATTACCCTCACAAAAATATCTTTCACAAAAACTACTCGCCAAGGAATACCCCTCCAAGGTGCCTTCGAGATCCTGAAATCAATGGCATCTGGAGAGATGATGTTGAAGATGTCTACCTTGTCCCAGAGAAAGAAAACGGGCGAAAGAGATCGGCCACCTTACCCGGTTCCGACGCCCCTATCAGAACTCGAACAATCCAACGGTCATTCCAACAACGAATGACCAAGTTGTCCCGGAAGTAGACACTCAACCAAGAGCTCCTGAGAATTCAATCCTCAAACAGCTTCAGAAGGCGAAAGCTGAAATCTCAATCTGGCAACTGATCGCAACATCCTTTGAAAATCGACAGGCTTTGCTACAGGCCTTGGGAAAATTAACCGTGCCATCCACCTCTTCCCCTGAAGAAATAGTGGCGCACATGACAAGGGACGCTCCTGACTTGAACAACCTAGTCGTCTTTTCCTACGAAGATATCCCTCCATTCGGAGCCCATCATAACCTTGCCCTGTACATTACCGTACAATGTCTCAAGAAGAATGTGCCCATGGTCCTTGTAGATGACGGATCCGCGGCGAATGTCATTCCCCTCAAGACTGCTCACAAGCTTGGTATTAAGGAAGCTGATTTGATCCCAACGAACCAAGGAGTACGTGCCTACGACGACACTCGTCGCAAGTCGCGGGGCTCGTCACTCTGGCTATCGCAACCGGACCACCGGAAAGACAAACCAGTTTTCAGGTGGTCGACATCGACGCCTCTTTCAATATGCTCCTGGGACGTCCGTGGATTCATGCCGCCAAGGCGGTTACCTCAACTCTCCACCAGAAGATCAGGGTCCCCTTCAACGGGAATACAATCACGATTCCTGCTTCCCCGATCAAAGTTGTTATGAGAAAGGGAATAGCCTCCGAGGCCATTGAGGAAGATGATAATGAAATGTGGGGATTCCAAGCCGTGAATGCCATTACTGATGAATCAACGCCCTTTGATTGTGACCCGTTTGCCAACCTCACAATCAACCACATCATGATGCACCAGGATTACTTCACGGGTTTTCCCCTCAATCCAATGAAGAGCACCTTACCTCCCTTGAAATAGGCTAAGGTCCCCAACATTCCCTTCGGGCTGGGATATGAACCTACCGATAAATATATCCAGGAGATGAACCTCCTAGTCCGAAAACGCAAGAAGCACGGGGTTATCCTCCATCCCTATCATCTGACCCTCAATGGATACTTTGTCCCCGAGGGAGAATCAGAGCTCTACCATGGCTTTCCGGAGCCGATCTATGACTCTGTGGCCAAGGCTAGGTACCCGGGTGTGGAAGTCTTTCAGGACTGCTACTTCATTCCCAACAACACCAAAGCTGCTTCAACCGAGTCTAAGCCGTCGTCATGCCTCGATGGACAAGCTGTCACTCTCCTCTTTGTGGAAGATAACATCAAGCACCGCGACTATGAGGACATCATCAACATCGCCCTGAAGGACAACCAATTTGACCCAACTGCCTTGATCTCCGACACTGACCCAGAGAAAGCTACACAAGGTTGGAGGAAGACCGTCAAGTGGACCGATCGTCAAGGCCGCATTCTTAAGATCACAACTGGAGAAGGCCTTATGTTCAAGGAGGGAAGTAACGAAGAATCTGAATCTGAGTCTGAGTCTGAGTCAGAGTCTGTCATAGCTCCTAACACTCCTGATGTCCCAGTCAAGGTCCCCTTCCCACTGTTCTATTACAAAGTCGTGGCTGATTCAGAGGCTGAGTCTACTAGGGTCACCCCCACTCCCATGAAAGGTGACAACCTGGAGCCTGTTCCAGGGGCCACCTCCTCTGCTGTGTCGCCTCTGACTGACCACAAGATGTCTGTCCTTTCCGATCTTTTCGCTCGTGTCAACTTAATGAACGCGAAGTTTGCTTATGACTCGTCTCAATTTAACTGCAATGCAATTCTGAATGACTATGAGGAATTTGACTTGAGTGACTACCCACCTCACCTAGCCAAAGAACATGACAAACGGGAAACCAGAACCCCCATTATTGAGGAGACTGAACCTATTAACGTAGGAACTGATAACACACCTCAAGAACTTAGGATAGGGACAACCCTGGACCCCTCGAAAAGACAACAGTTCATTGACCTCCTACACGAATACAAGGACGTGTTCGCCTGGTCCTACAGAGATATGCTTGGGATTGACAGGGAAATTGCAGAGCACCGGATACCCATTAAGCCCGGAGCTAAACCTGTGAAACAGAAGCTACGCCGAATGCGTCCTGAATGGGCCCTGAAAATCAAGGAAGAAGTGGATAAACAGTTCAAGGCTGGTTTCATCAAAGTGTATGAATACTCTGATTGGGTGGCCAACATTGTGCCCGTGCCAAAGAAAGACGGAAGAATTCGGGTTTACGTCGACTTCAGGGATCTGAACAAGGCTAGTCCTAAGGACGACTTCCCTTTGCCACATGTTGATATTCTGGTAGACAACACTGCTGAACATGCTCTTCTATCATTCATGGACGGGTACGCCGGATACAACTAGATTAAAATGGCTGAGGAAGACATGCACAAAACTGCATTCACTACACAGTGGGGTACCTATTGCTACACACTCATGCCTTTCGGTCTTATCAACGCCGGAGCAACCTATCAAAGAACCGCTACCCCTCTCCTACATGATATGATGCACAAAGAGGTAGAGGTGTATGTCGATGACATGATTGTCAAATCAAAAGAACGGGACGGCCACATCAGCGCCATCCGGAAATTCTTCGTCTGTCTGCGAAAATATAACATGAGACTAAATCCTCAGAAGTGTGCATTCGGGGTCACCTCCGGAAAAATCTTGGGACACGTCGTCAGCAAAAGAGGCATTGAGATTGATCCAACCAAAATCAAAGCCCTTAAACAAATGCCTCGGCTTAGGAACGAGAAGGAGATTCGGGGTTTTCTCGGTCAGGTCCAATACATCAGCCGTTTCATTGCTAAGCTCACTATGATATGTGAACCGATATTCAAGAAGCTTCGCGCCTCCGATCACACCGATTGGGACAACGATTGTCAAAAGGCCTTCGACAGGATAAATGAAATCCAATCCAAACCTCCTGTCCTCATGCCACCTCAACCGGGGATTCCTTTATCCCTATACCTGACTGTTACCAACACGGCCATGGGAGCTATGCTAGCACAAACAGTCGGCGGCGAAGAACGAGCCATCTACTACATCAGCAAAAAGTTCATTGAGTACGAGACGAGGTATACCCAACTGGAGAAGACATGCCTTGCCCTAGTATGGTCAACAAAGAAGCTGCGGCATTACATGCTCAGCTACACGGTCCACATCTACTCCAAGATGGACCCTGTCAAATATATCTTTGAAAAACCCGTACTAAACGGAAGGCTGTCTAGGTGGACACTCATGCTGTTCGAGTTTGATCTCAAGTTTATACCCCTCAAGGTTATCAAGGGAAGCGCAGCTACCAATTTCCTAGCAGAAAATCCCGTCAACGAAGATCCATTGACCGAGACATGGTCACTTCCTAACGAACACATCCTTTGTGCCGATTATGACGCATGGGATCTATACTTCGACGGTGCATCTAATCTGAGAGGCTTCGGAGTAGGAATCCTTCTAATATCACCGGAGGTAGAACATGTTCCTATCTCAGTCAAGCTAGACTTTCCCGTCACCAACAATGCCGCGGAGTATGAAGCATGTCTCATCGTCCTACAAGCAGCCATCACACTTGGCATCAAGAGGCTGAGGGTCCACGGCGATTCCTCACTCATCATCAATCATGTGTCCGTATCATGGAAAATCCGATCTGACAGCTTAGCTCCCTACCGAGCAAAGATCATTCAAGAGGACGAGTTCTTCGACCAAATCTACTATTTCCACTTGCCACGAGAGGAAAATCAATATGCTGATGCCCTGGCAAAACTTTTCGCGCTCGTCAACATACCTGACGACATGACATCGATGCCCCTATGTGTCGAGAGAAGGAGCGAGCCAGCCCACATTTGTGCCATCATCAACGACGAGGAAAGCCATGATGAACCTTGGTATCAAGCCATCCCCAACTACAAAACCAAAAATGAATTCCCTCCAAACTCTGATCAAAGAGGACAAAAAGCCATCCGTTTACTTGCATCACAATTCGTGATAAACCAAAATCAACTATACAAAAGAACACCCCAAGGAATTCTCCTCCTTTGCATTGACCATCACAAAGCCAAAAAAAGTCATGGTAGAGGTCCACGACGGAGAATGTGGCCCTCACATGAGCGCAATGATGCTTACCCGGAAAATCATGCGGCTAGGTTACTACTGGACCACCATGGATGTTGATTGCCGTAACTACGTCAAACATTGCCACAATTGCCAAGTCTTCACCAACATACAACACATACCACCTACCCTTTTATACACCATGACCTCACCCTGGCCTTTCTCAACCTGGGGCATCGACATCATGGGGAAGGTCAACCCGGTAGGCACCAAGGGGCATTGCTTTGTCCTCGTCGCCATCGACTACTTCACCAAATGGGTGGAAGCACAGTCATATGCAGTATTGACCGCCAAACAAGTGGCCAAGTTCATTCAAAACAATATCATCTACCGATATGGGGTACCCCATGAAATCATCAGCGATCAAGGCTCTCACTTCCGGGAGGAAACTCAGACCTTGCTGGACAAATACAAGATCAAATGACATCGATCATCCCCTTACCTCCCTAAACTAACGGAGCGGTGGAGGCAGCGAACAAAACTCTTGTCACCATTATTAAGAAAATGCAAGACAACTACCGCGATTGGCCGAGCAAACTCCCATTCGCACTATGGGGATACCGAACCTCCATTCGAACACCGACAGGCGCCACACCCTTCTACCTAGCATACGGTATGGAGGCGGTTCAACCGGTAGAGTTAGAGGTCCCTTCTCTACGCATCCTATTGGAGAGTCAAGTCCCCAAGGCGGAACGGACCCGTCGAAGGTACGAGAAACTCACTCTTCTAGACGAACGGCGACTCGACACCTTGCACAAAGTCCAGCTATACCAACGACGTATACAACGGGCATTCAACAAGAAGATTAAACCCGGGAACATCCGGGAGGGCGACTTGGTCCTCAAGTCAGTTCGAGCACCATTACCCGTCGATCCGAGGAGGAAATTCAAACCCAACTGGGCCAGGCCATACCTGGTCAAGAAAATACTTTCGGGGGGCGCAGTGAGACTGAGTGACCTAGATGGGGAGGACTTTACAAACCCGACCAACCTAGACCAACTCAAGAAATACTACCCTTGAACCATAGCAACCAACGACCTAGCCTAGTCTTACGACTAGCAACCACCTCAACTCCTTTTCAAGTCAAGTTCCTCGGCGTGTTCTGATTTGAAATTGCATGTTTTATCGAGTCTAAGCTACGGCACCTTGCCCGTTTTGAATGTCCTTTGATCTGTCAAAGGCAACATCCATCTGCACTAAAACAAAAAAACCCCCTGAACTACGAGCATGGTTTGATTTCACCTCTTCAGGTGGATACGTAGGCAGTCCCTCTTATGCATCAGGGATACAACCACAAAACCCAATCAAATTCTACAAAACATTTCGAACTACGATCATGGTTTGATTTCACCTTTTCAGGTGGATACATAGGCATTCCTTCTTACACAAGAAGGATACAACCACCCCCATAATAAAAAAAAAACACATCACCCACATACAAAACATACCCATCAAGAAAAAGAATGGGAACAACATTCCCTTTTCTCCACAAAATACAAAAAATAAGCCTTTATCCCTTCCTCACAAAATACCACTTTCCCAAGTGCAAATGTTTAGGATAATTCAAATCGAATTGCCTTCACCAAATGGATGGAAGAAACAAGCGTTCATAATTTTTGACACGGACAATCCTCATATTTAATTAATAATGGGAGGGATTACAATTTCAACAACAAATAAAACTCGACGAGTCTACAACTTGTCGAAGCTAAGGTGTCAACTAAAACACCTCACATAATAAAACTAGCACAAAACATACAATAACTAGCTAGTACAACATTATAAAAACTCACAACAATAATACAACATAATAATAAAATGGGTAATGGAGGTCTTCACTCTTTCATTCTACCCTTGCCTTTTCCCTCGGGGTACAACTTCCCCTTGTTCTTCTTGTTGGCCCGCCTAGCATGGACTTCCTCCTCGGAACGGATCCTCAACGGATCTAAGACGGCGACGGCCTTCGGTCTAGCACAAGACCCCATGTTCGACCCAAAAATAGCCAATGCATGGCCCACCATGTTCTTGGGGCCGGAACTCCTCCTCTTCTGTGGTCTCATCACATCGGGGGTAGCTCCATCAACATACTCCTCAAAGAAGTCACGGTTGGCCTTGCCAACCTCTCTGTACTTCAAGTCGACAGCCTCGTCCTTACGGAATTTGGATCTCTCTTCCAAGGACGGAGCACGTGACCACTTGACATTAGCGGGAGTCACCCATATCGTAGCAATGGGGTTTGGTACCTCGCAAAGCGACCGAGTGGCCCACCATCTTTCGAAGACCTCCACAATCTTGGAGTTCCAGAAAACATTCTCCTGGACAAGGGTATCATGAACGGGCACCTTTTGTTGACGCCCCATTTGCCTCATGAGCCATTCGGGATAAATTAAGGAAGCAAACTTCAAACCCACCACCATCAAAGAACGAGGACTAGCACCCGAAGCGGGCAACCCCGTGAAAGACCTCAAGTGCCACAATGGTACCACCCAACGGATGTGAGGATCACCCTCCTCCGCCAATCTTGCGGCCCAATAAGCCTTGGTGGAAGCAAAACTATCCGGGTACAACTTCTTCCTCATGGTAAGGTGACGGAAGGAATAAGAAGAAGAATCAACCGGAGGCTCTACATACCTTAGCCTCTCCAATAGACACACTTGAAGGATCCTTGGGGACCCGAATGAGGGAGGTTCTCCACAAGAGCCTTCTTCGTCCAAGGCTTGGATGATCTCTCCGTGTGGGAAATAATCTGTATACTTCCCTTATAATTAAGGATTATAACGAATTTATAAAGTTGATTACGAGTCATAAATTAAATTGCATAAACAAAAATAGAGAATGAAGAAACAACCTTCGGTCCAAGCAAAAATCAGCCTAAGAACAATATCGCAATGATATTCACCTATCAGTTGCACCCAAGATGATATGAGATATGCCCTTTGTTTCTTGCTAGAATCGATCCCCAAATTTTCTGTAAAAATTTTAGGTTTTGTTGTGTTTTTCTTTGATGAGAGGAGGCTAGGTCAAAAGAGATTTAGAGAGGAAAAATAATGATCTACCTCTAACCTTATAAAACCGTGTATTAGGTAAAATAAGGTAGTTATTTTTCTTCCAAAATCTCGGCCCAAATTTCCGAAATTAAGAGGATTATTTCTCTTTTTTTCGGTTTTAGCAACAACCACAAATTAGGATAAAATCCTCTTATTTTTGGTTATTCTAAACTTATATATAATGCGTACATTTTATTAATTGTCATACATGTTGTCCCGTTTTAATAAAGTCCATACATAACTGATTGTAGTCGATTTATTAAGTCCGGCCTGACAACATATATTATAACAATCTCGTGTAAAATATACTTTAACTATAATTAAATATAACCGATTACATTTAATTACAAATTAACATATTAATTCGTCCAAGCTAACATTATATACATTAATTAAATATAACATATTATATTCAATTTACGAATTGACAGTTAATTCGTCTCAGCTAATATTATTTAATCGGCATTAAATAATCGTCTCATCAACACATTGACTAACTGTTTATACGTATAAGGCATCAATGTGATTACATTTCCATAACCACATCTCTCAAACACATTCTTTAGGTGTGACTTTTAGGGACCAGTTGATAACCGCCATCTGTATGATAATAACGTCAAACTTTCTAGCAAGCCAACCGTTATTAGGAAATCGTTAATCAACTGATAAAATACGAAGTATACCCTTGTGAACTTATAAGAGATTTATTAATGTTATCACACTAATTTGTGGAGGACACAAGCTCCAACAAACTCCCACTTGTCCTCACAAGTGTATGTGCGATAACCGATTCTCATATCCTAAAATTTCTCTCACTCAATGTAAAAGAATTTACAAAATATGTATTCACAAAGGTCGTATTTTACAAGTGATCTGTATCAAGAGTTGTTTCCCCGACTAGAGATTAACTTAACTGATAAACGAATCATCATTCGAGCATGGCCATGCATTTCAGCTACAACTCCTCGAGTGGCCCTGAGAAATAACTATACCTGATAAAGGTTGGATATTTTCCTCAACTCGAATCCTGCAGATGTAAGCACAAAGATGAAATGACCCGAAAAAAATCTACTTAGCCTCCGATTCTACGGCAGACCGTGAGAAAGAAACCAAAGTCACCCAAAAACTGCCTTAATCTCAAGAGACAGTCGATAGTCAAAAGAATCGACTCTAGGAACACAATGGATGTCCTATCCATGACCTGGCACCGAATGTTGTTAAACATTTAGGACTCCATTACGTTGTCATAAAAATTTGTTCTACGAGGTATCGTTATAATCTCGTATTTGTGATCGATCAGTCAACCGTTTGACTTATGGCTCGTTGAACCCACCATCAATCAACTGCACAACATAATAGCCAGAGTTATCAGCTCATATGGGCGATTACGGACCAAAACAAAATATAATGTAATTCAGTTCACTTTATGGCGTTCAATGTTGTCAGTACAATCCACATGAAAAACAAAATATTATATTAAAACGATGAAGTTATAAATAGTATATGAAAAAGATAATGTATCAAATTCATAATCAACTACTACAACTCAGGAACACGTTTAATTCCCATGGAAATAACGTGCCCTTCATGCTTATCAAAATTCAACGGTTTAGTGAGAGGGTCCGCGATGTTATCATCCGAAGCTATCTTGTCAATCACTATCTCTTCTTGCTCTACGTAATCACGGATCAGGTGAGCTTTCCGATGTACATGTCTAGATTTGTTGCTAGACTTTGGCTCCTTAGCCTGGAAGATGGCACCTCTATTGTCACAATAGATGGTGATCGGGTCATTCGAACTAGGAACTATCGTAAGTCCTTGTAAGAATTGACGCATCCATATCGCTTCCTTAGCTGCTTCCGAAGCGGCATAGTACTCGGATTCAGTGGTAGAATCTGCTACAACACTCTGTTTGGAACTCTTCCAGCTGACCGCAGCACCATTATGAGTGAAGACGAACCCGGACTGAGATTTTGAGTCATCTCGTTCCGTTTGGAAGCTAGCATCTGCAGAATCGATCACAAGATAGCTTAGTATCGCCTCCATAAGTCAATACCCTATCCTTAGTCCTCCGTAGGTACTTGAGGATATTTTTAACAGCTATCCAGTGTGTTTCACCTGGATTCTTTTGGTACCGACTCGTCATACTCAATGCATATGCCACGTCTGGACGTGTGCATATCTTGGCATACATGATTGATCCTATTGCAGATGGATCAGGAACACGACTCATGCACTCAATCCCTTCAGGCGTCGTGAGTGACTGAGACTTGCTCAACTGCATCCCAGACGTCATTGGAAGGTTCCCCTTATTGGAGTTGGTCATGCCGAACTTCTCCAGAATCTTATCCAAATAAGACTCCTGACTAAGTGATAATGTCCGTCGTGATCTATCTCGGTAGATACGGATTCCCAAAATGCGTTGTGCCTCACCCATATCTTTCATCTGGAAATGGTTCTTCAATCATTCTTTAACCGAAGATAGGAGAGGAATGTCATTTCCAATCAAGCGTATGTCATCGACATACAATATCAAGAATACAATCTTGCTCCCTCTCGACTTGATATATAAGCATGGTTCCTCGACCGATCGAGTGAAACCATACTCTTTTATCACCTGGTCGAAACGATGATTCCAACTCCGAGAAGCTTGCTTAAGTCCATAAATGGAACGCTTAAGCTTGCATACTTTCTTAGGATGTTTAGGATCTATGAAACCTTCGGGTTACACCATGTACAACTCTTCCTCCAAATAACCGTTTAAGAAGGCGGTTTTCACATCCATTTGCCAAATTTCATAGTCATGAAATGCGGGAATCGCTAAGATTATCCGAATGGAACGTAGCATGACTACAGGTGCAAAAATCTCATCATAATGCAATCCGTGCACTTGAGTGAAACCTTTTGCCACTAGTCGTGCCTTATAAGTATCTGGTTGCGTGTCTACAGAACCCTTTATTTTGTAAAGCCATTTGTATTGTAGAGGTTTTACCTTATTAGGTAAATCAACTAGATCCCATACGTTATTCTCATACATGGAGTCCATCTCGGATTGCATAGCTTCGAGCCATAGCTTTGAGTCGGAATAGGTCATTGCACCTTTATAGGTAGCCGGTTCATTACTTTCTAGGAGCAAAACGTCATTCTCCTCGACCATACCAATGTATCTGTCCGGAGGATTAGAGACTCTACCCGACCTCCTAGGTTCCTCAGGAATATTAACCGTATCATCAGTTTGAGGAACAACTTCCTCCATCTGTTCCTCGGTTGTTGGTTCTGGAATCTCCGACAGCTCGAAGGTTCTATTACTTGTCTTGTTCTCGAGAAATTATTTCTCTAAGAACGTCGCACTAGCCGCAACAAAAACTCGATGTTCGGTAGGCGAATAGAAGTAATGACCAAACGTTCCTTTTGGATAACCAATAAAGTATGTCTTGACCGATCGCGGGCCGAGCTTATCCTCGTGTCTCCACTTGACATAAGCCTCGCAGCCCCAAACCCGAATAAAGGACAAGTTAGGGACCGTTCCCTTCCGCATTTCATATGGAGTCTTGTCGACAGCTTTAGTCGGACTTCGGTTAATTATAAGAGCAGCTGACAAAATAGCAAAACCCCATAATGAATCAGGCACTACTGTGTGACTCATCATGGATCGAACCATATCAAGTAAGGTTCGATTTCTCCGTTTGGACACACCATATAATTGAGGTGTTCCAGGTGGAGTTAACTGCAAAACGATTCCACAGTCTTTAAGGTGTTGATCAAACTCATTTGAAAGATATTCGCCACCCCGATCTGAACGGAGTGCTTTAACTTTTCTACCCAGTTGGTTCTCAACCCTGTTCTGGTATTCCTTGAATTTCTCAAAGGACTCACTTTTATGCTTCATTAAGTAGACATATCCGTATCTACTCAAATCGTCCGTGAAAGTGATAAAATATCTATAGCCATCTCTAGCGGTAATTGACATAGGTCCACAAACATCAGTATGTATGAGTCCTAATAGGTCACTAGCACGCATTCCAACACCTTTGAAGGAAATTCGAGTCATTTTGTCAATGAGACATGATTCACACGTGCCATATGTAGAAATATCGAATGCGGGAATAGTCCCATTATCGACGAGTTTCTTTACACGTTTCTCATTTATGTGTCCCATTCGACAATGCCATAGATAGGTTTGATCTTTGTCACCAACCTTTAATTTCCTATTATTCACGTGTAATACTTCCATGGTTTGATCTAAGATGTAAATTCCATTCATGGAACCTGCTTTCCCATAAATCATTTCATTGAAAGAGAAAATACAGCTATTATCCTTTATTAAAAATGAAAACCCGTCCTTGTCAAGTACGGAAACTGAAATAATGTTCTTAGACAAACTGGGTATATAGTAACAGTAATTTAAAAATAACTTAAAACTACTAGGGAGTTGGATTACATATGTTCCCTTCGAGACAGCAGCAACTCTAGCTCCATTCCCGACTCGCAGGTCCACATCACCCTTTCCGAGAGGTGTGATGTTTCTTAGGCCCTGCAAATGATTACACAGATGAGAACCACAACCAGTATCAAGTACCAAAGTTCCGAAACTTGCATGGTTAATCTCAATCATATGAATATAAGATGACATACCAACAGGAACGACGCGGCCTGCTTTAATGTCCTCACGGTACACAGGACAGTTCCTCCTCCAATGTCCAGTCTTGTGACAATGGTGGCACTCAATGTCACTGCCCTTGCTCTTTGCCTTGCCCTGTGAGCCACTAGTCTAACCAGGCCCACTCTTACCGTTTCCTGGCTTCTTGAATTTTGGCTTACCTACAGTTAGGTCGCCTGGAGCTTTGCCCTTACCTTTACCCTTGTTGGAAATCGTGAGAACATCCTGCTTCATGCTCCCACTCAATTTCATATCCTTCTCGGTCTGTCCGAGAAGTGAGTGTAGCTCATGAGGACTTTTCTTTAAGTCATTCATGTAGTAGTTCGCCCTGAAAAGGGCAAAACCATCATGAAGAGAATGAAGCATTCGGTCAATGACAATGCTCTCACTGATTTTGCAATCAAGTGCCTCCAATTTCTCGACATTCTCAATCATGTTAAGAATGTGTGGGCTAACCGGTTGGCCCTTTTGGAGTTTCGCATCAAAGAAGCGACAGGTATGCTCATAAGTAACGATTCTCAGTGCTTTTGAGATCTCGTTAGTGAGCGTGGTGAAAATCTTGTTCGCATCTTGGGCAATGAAGCGTCTCTGCAAATTGGTTTCCATTGCAAAGATCAGTACGTTCTTTATCGCACCCGCTTCCATGACGAAATCACTATAAGCAAGTGACTCGTTAACTCCCGCATTGGGGCCTGGGTTTACCGGTATTTGCTAAGTTAAGTACTTGAGCTTACCGTCAGCAATGGCAAAGATTCCGTAGTCTTTGCCTCCCGATCCGCAAAGTTGGACCCATCATTCTTCGATCGCGTGTCTTGATTCATGTTGTCCATAAAAACTTTCAGCCATGACTCGCGTCCAAGTGTGGCACTTGGCATTGGGATTTCGTTATTTCCAGCCATTTGTTGTAACAGTAATATAAACGTGTTCTACACTGCGAAAAGAAGAATAAATAATAAGCATATGCATCGATTTGATTTTAAGACTAATGCAATACTGTTATAACGCGAAGACTCATGCATTTATACAATTGACCTTCCTCAAGAATTATATAAATGATTCTACTGTTAGAATTCTTGGTCGATAAATTTCTGTAAATTCTATCTTTAGTCCATCATAATCACGAGAAACTCTTCGGACTATAATGTTGAGATAAACTAAGTCAACACAAACTACTTACCCAACGTAGAAGGGGTCATATTATGCCTACCGACGAAGAAGGGATTCATAGTCGTTTGCCCTTATAAAGACTAATCTCAATTTCCGTTTTAGAGGAAGATCCCATCAACTTTATTTTAATTCATTTTAAGTGAACTAATATCTAGCATGCGTGAATGAATAAACTAAGGTGATGGCTTAATAAACATGTGACATCTGTATGTCTATGAAAACTAACATACAACCTATATGTGTCAATTTTCATGCATTTTAGTAGGTGGTTTGGTTTTAGGCGGAAAATGATGCATTAACTAGCATGTGAATGAAAAGCAATAAGAACGGTAAAACGTAAAACAAAATAAAGTCCTAGTGTGGCCTATCCTATCAAAATGAACATAAATACAACTTTGGAATCCATCCATGGACCCGAGAAGCTTGTCTTGATGTTCCATCTTGATCCATGTAGCGGGAGTGAGCTCCAATCTCCATCTTTAGTCTTCTCAAAAATTACAATTTAAAATTACATGATAAACCTATTTACATTCTAATTTCAAAACCGTAATAAATAAAGAAAACCAAACGGAGATACGAGATCTCAAATTACATTAAAAATTATGTTTCCATCATTACGAAAACATAATTCGACTAAGGCCTCACTAGGTATTACAAATTACAACCGATTGCAAAAATACGTAAATAAAACCATTCAACGATTCATTCAACTAAAATAAAATGCATCAACAAAAAAAAAATTAAACATGCAAGACATAATTCTTTAATTATGTAGATTAATTTTATCCAAACCACCTATTTAATTGATCAAATTAAGTGACAATTCCTCAATTAATCACATTAATTTTAATCTTAATTCACATTAAACTTGTAATATGAATTTAATCCAATCATTATTTTAAACCTCTTTAAAATAATTAGGTATCTATGAATTATGAACCGCTTCACAATAATTTATTATACATTGTAAATTTAATGTATAATCTTTCTAGGCCAAAAAAAACCAAGCAAAACTCCCCTTTTTTCTTTTGGTCTCGGCAAAACGAAGAAAAAAAAACAGGAATTTTTTTTTTTAATATTTCCAGCTCGGCCGAAAAAAAATAGAAATCCAAAAAAAAAATTCTTTCTTTCGGTAATTCTGCAAAAACCGAATCCAATCCTTTTTTTTCTTTTTCTCGGCTCGATTAAAAAAAACAAAACAACTTTTTTTTTTTATTTCGGAAATACCCGAAAAAAAAAAAAAAAAAAAACAGAAACTTTTTTTTCTTTTTGGAGCTCTCGGCAAGCCCTAATTATGCCTCCCTTTTTTTCTTTTTGCGGCAAAAATGCCCTAAAACAAAAATTCGATAAAAAATATCGTTTATAGTTGCTATTAGAACATGATTAGCATATGAATTAATGAAACATGATTAACCGTATATGCCAAAAACTATATAGCAAAAACAATTTTTTTATATCATCAACATGACGATTTCATTTACATTTTAACTTAATCTTCATTAAATCAAACATCTACCAATTCTTCATATAATTATTTTAACTGATTAAAACAAGAATATGAAAAATAAAAATGGAAATATTGCATAAAAAAACAAAAAAAACCGGCTGCGAAAAAAAAAATTTCAATCGGCATAAAAATTTTTTTTCCAACCGTTCGTTTTTTTTTTATTCAAACAATTTTGTTTAATTCAAATTATGAAAATCATCAAAATAAAATTTGTGGCCTTGGCTCTGATACCACTTGTGGGAAATAATTTGTATACTTCCCTTATAATTAAGGATTATAACGAATTTATAAAGATGATTACGAGTCATAAATTAAATTGCATAAACAAAAATAGAGAATGAAGAAACAACCTTCGGTCCTAGCAAAATCGGCCTAAGAACAATATCGCAATGATATTCACCTAATAGTTGCACCCAAGATGATATGAGATATGCCCTTTGCTTCTTGCTAGAATCGATCCCCAAATTTTCTGTAAAATTTTTAGGTTTTGTTGTGTTTTTCTTTGATGAGAGGAGGCTAGGTCAAAAGAGAATTAGAGAGGAAAAATAATGATCTACCTCTTACCTTATAAAACCGTGTATTAGGTAAAATAGGGTAGTTATTTTTCTTCCAAAATGTCGGCCCAAATTTCCGAAATTAAGAGGATTATTTCTCTTTTTTTCGGTTTTAGCAACAACCACAAATTAGGATAAAATCCTCTTATTTTTGGCTATTCTAAAATTATATATAATGCGTACATTTTATTAATTGTCATACATGTTGTCCCGTTTCAATAAAGTCCATACATAACTGATTGTAGTCGATTTATTAAGTCCGGCCTGACAAGATATATTATAACAATCTCGTGTAGAATATACTTTAACTATAATTAAATATAACCTATTACATTTAATTACAAATTAACATATTAATTCGTCCAAGCTAACATTATATACATTAATTAAATATAACATATTATATTCAATTTACGAATTGACAGCTAATTCGTCTCAGCTAATATTATTTAATCGGCATTAAATAATCGTCTCATCAACACATTGACTAACTGTTTAGTCGTATAAGGCATCAATGTGATTACATTTTCATAACCACATCTCTCAAACACATCCTTTAGGTGTGACTTTTAGGGACCAGTTGATCACCGCCATCGGTATGATAATAACGTCAAACTTTCTAGCAAGCCAACCGTTATTAGGTAATCGTTAATCAACTGATAAAATACGAAATATACCCTTGTGAACCTATAAGAGATTTATTAATGTTATCACACTAATTTGTGGAGGACACAAGCTCCAACACTCCGAGCACCAACCATGATGGATCTCTACCATGCTCCATTTGCTCAACCACATGAAAAAGGGTCATGCTACCATAGCATTTTGGTCCCTCCTTCTTCAAAACATCAACAAAGAGGTACACATGGACAAGGCAAAAGGCAAGAGCCCTTCTCCTAGCCACCTCCGAGACATTGACATCTAATCGGTTTGAAAAGATGTTGTAAGAGCCAACATATCCACACCATGTGGAGCAAGAAGAAAGTTGACTTGACTTGTCGACAAACCCAACATGGAACAAAATTTCTCCTTATAGCACAACCGAGTCGGTGGAAGCACCGGAACATAATCCGGCCACCCACCAATGGCTCCAACTTCTTCGGCAAGAGGACAAATCTCGCCCTTCGGGAAAACGAAAACATGGTGTTTCGAATCCCAAAATCGAGAACATGCTTCAAGAAATGAAGGTTTCACCTTGACTTGACGGAGCACCAACAATTGACCGACTCCCATGCAAATGAGTTGATACTTTTCGGGAGGCGACAAATCCTGGCACCATTGTCGCAATGCATTCTCAAAAGCATCCATGAAATATTTTTGTGGAAGGAGAAGAAGAAGTCTTGTAGAGATGTTTTGTGTTTCGGATGATGAAACAATGAAGCGCAAACATCACTATTTATACAAAAATGATCAGCGCATTTTTTCAGAAAAAGGGGAGAGCAAGCTTCCATCGCCAGGCTGCTCGCGCCTCTTTGGACCTTCCCCAGGATTCCCGCTGTTGACTTGTCTCTTTCAACTTGTGTTTTCTCCTGACAACTCAAACCTCCCGCCAGAACGCTTGCGCCTCTTCGGGATGATCCAGGACGTTTTTGTGTTTCTTCACACTCACATTTCCTTATTTTCGCGTTTTACGAAATCTTACACGGTTTCCAGGACGCAGTTTTAAACATACGGATTTTTCTTTTTATTAAGGGGGGAAGGGCTAGTCGCCCCGATCCGCGACGGATCGTTTCCATGTCAGTCGAAATTCCGAAAATTTTCACTTTTTTCGCAGTTTCCCATCCAAATAAAAATCGAAAATTGATAACACGACGTCAATTTCCCTCAAAATCTCAAGCACTCACAAATTCGAGTCTTGACCTCAAAAAACAAATACACTCGTGAAAATCTTTTCTAAAATTCTTCCCTGACGGTTTGAGTTTGAATTTTTCGAGTCAAAAATCAATTTCAATAATTTCAACACAATTTAATTCAAGACACGAGTTAATTGCTCAATTTTCAAATTAATTCGTTTTGGGAGTCCCAACGTGACGACTTGTCGCGGAATTTTTCAAAATTCATTTCAATTTTCAAAACTCAATTTTAACTTCAATACATCTTGGTTAATTTTGTTTTCAATCAAATTCTTTTACGTGTTTACGTTTATGCATATGTGCTACCTGTTGCCTATTTTCTACACTAACGATGCAGGAACCAGTGCAAAGCAAAAGGAGAATTGACAGCCGACAGCGCTTCTCTGAAACACAACACAAAAAAGCCAAAAATCATGAAATGAGCTACAATCCAAAAACACATATATACAAACCACCTCACGCAAAATACATCGACACACGTTTGATATGGACAACTGACCGTACAAACAGGATCGAGTACAAACATCTATCATACAGACATTGGCCTAAAACAACCATCTATCATACAGACACTGGCCTAAGACAACGAACTGGGGGGCTATCCGCCACCTACCAAACTAAGCACTCTCTATCCTCTCAAACAGAAAAGAAAGGGGGCAACACAAGAAACAGAGGAGCAACAACGGAAGCAGAGGTGATTAGCATTATGGTAATACCTCGTTCCTGCTCCAGGACAAAAATGAAGACATTGTCTGGCAGACTTTGGATGATAAGGAGGCCAAGAACCATGATGCGACGTACCACCCCGGTGCTGACCCCCAATCATCAGCCATCCTGTCTATGAGCCACAATGAAAAGGACAAGCCGGCCACATCTGCCGCCTCTTCCCCTCAAAGGAAGCATCCTCCGCCACCGCCTCGAATCCGGCAGCCTCCTCGGTCACTGCAGCTACTCCGGGATCATCCTCCTCCTCCAAGGCCTCAACAACGGACCCCATAGGTCCCAAATGGTACCCTGCGATCAAGGTTAAACAAAGAACGTCAGCCGAAATTCCAGCATTACGGTGGCGTAAATTGGACAAATCCGAAACAACAAACAACCTGCAAAGCCAAACAAGGGCAACCTCGCCCAAACCAAACCAAACAAAACAAAAAAAATTCACAAAAAAAAAACGCACAAAAAATGACTCGCCCTTCTTTCCAAGCAAAAGACGAGTCAAAACAACAAACCAAAAAAAAACGGCATCTGAAGACCCACACAAGGTCCGCCAACAAACGAAAAATACATTCTCGATGCAATGAGGAATTTTTCTACGGCTCGGAAAGGCAATTTATACGCCAATTTGAGCACAAGCCGGTCAAAAATTCAAAAACGACCGCAAAGAGGCAAACGTGATTTTATCACACCTCAAGGTGACCTAAACTACCAATAGGGTCCATTTCAAGGCAAACTGACTCAATTTAAGCCCAAACAGGCGCTTATTTTGTCAGACATAAGACCGTCACAAATGGTAAAAATTCCAATTTTGCCCACAATACCCAACAAAGGTCCACAATGGCAAATACGGGTTCTTCCCGACTACAATGCAACCTAGTGGGACCCATTATCCAAGCAAATAAACTTGGCATTGCGAGATGAGACGGTTTCTCACCTCACCAGGCGTCCCTTACTCTTTCAGCGAATTTTGGGCTTTGGCCCAATTTCCATATAACAAACTTTCATTGACGATATTAAAAAACGTCATTTTCTCAAAGACAAAAAACAAATAGTGAAAATTTAAATTCGCTATTTTCGAGAATTTCAAACAAACGGCGATCAAAACCGCCAATCTCAAAAATAATGGTGAAAATTCAAAATTTACTATTTTCCTCAATTTTCAAAATTAATAGTGGAGAATCCAAATTCGCTATTTCCTTCAAATGTCAACGGCGGCACATAAACCGTCACTTCAATTAATAGTGGAGATTCCAAATTCGCTATTTCCTTCAAATGTCAACGGCGGCACATAAACCGTCACTTCAATTAATAGTGGAGATTTCAAAGTTCGCTATTCCTTCAAATGTCAACGGCGGCACATAAACCGACAGTTTAAACGTAATAGTGAAGATTTCAAATTCACTATTTCCATCACATGTCAACGGCGGCACATAAACCGTCACTCTAAGCGTGATAGCAAAATTTAAAATTTGATATTCCCTTTAAAATTCAAACAAACGGCGATCAAAACCGCCACTGCAAATTTAAACAAACGAGTAGTGGAAGTTCAAACTCACTATTCCTTCAAATATCAACAGGGGGCTTCCTCGCGGAACCCGCTTATTTCAAACAACTTTGATAGTGAAATTCAAAATTCACTATTTTCACGGCGGCATCACGAGTTCGCTACTTTCAAAACAAGCCCATTTGACGCGGCTATTCTCACGGTCCATTAACCGACCGCCCTATGGCTGGAGAGCCTTATTACGCCTCATGGCTGGCAAGCCTTACTACGCACCATGGCTAGCGAGCCTTACTACACACCATGGCTGGCGAGCCTTATTACGCCTCATGGTTGGCGAGCCTTACTGCACACCATGGATGGCGAGCCTTACTACGCCTCATAGCTGGCGAGCCTTACTACGCACCATGGCTGGCGAGCCTTTATCCGCAAACACCCAAGGACATATCCCGAAGATGCCTCGGGTACAACTCCTTGTCACAGCTGGCGAGCCTTTGTCTGCAAACACCCAAGGACATATCCCGAAGATGCCTCGGGTACGACTCCTTGTCACAGCTGGTGAGCCTTTGTCCGCAAACACGCAAGGACATATCCGAAGATGCCTCAGGTATGACTCCTTCTTATGGCTGGCGAACCTTAATACGTATTCTAACGGACTTTAAACGACCCTCACGGATAGTCGACATACTCTAAACTATTCCCGGCGACAGGTCCTTGGTTCGTACCCTCGAGTCGCCTTGGCGTCGCCCTTCGCGACGGCAGGTCCTTGGCCCGAATCCTTTCGTACCGCCTTGACGTCGCATGGTAATCCAGGTTGTAATATTCGATTGACCTGGGGGCTCTACTTTGACTTTCGCCTTGTCCAAGCCTCAGTCAAAGTGGGGGCTCTTTAGATACCCGGTATCTGCTGAGACTCCAACAAACACCCGATGATTATCGGACTATAACATTTTTTGGAATCGCGGCATTTGATCGACTGTTTGTGTAAGACTTTACGTCGAAAAACTTAAAACGATTTTGAAAATAAAATATTTCAAAATATTTCAAAAATACCTGGAGTGTTTAATGCACGACGACGGGGTCACAACGACACTAACTAGAGTCAAAACCGACACCAGACCAAAAACCGACTCAAAAATTCAAATCCCGACTCCAACAACGAGTCAAATCGAGTCAACCACCAAAAACAAAATATTTCAAACCTTCTACCTTAAGTTTTCCCGGATTTATGTTTGGTCAAGTACCAAACATATGACTACAAAACATAAAATAGAACAAATCATGATTGTTTTTGTGTGAAAGCGACAACACACCTCGAAGACCCGCGACGCGGCTCGCGCCTCTTTGAGCAGCCCAAGTTGCCACGTCGCTCAAAACTCACACACCCACTCATTTCCCTATAAATACTCCTCAAATGCCCCCCATTTGAGAGTTACGCGAGTGTCCGCCCCCTCTTTTCTCCCTTAAAATTCTCGACTCGACTTCTTAAGTCACAATCCGACGCGTATTTACGACCTACCGATCGTAAATACAAGCCTTACACATTGTTTGGTACTGTCACCGTGCATTAAATAACTTGACCGATAAGTTCGACCACTACACTGTCACTAATCTTAAAACACTCTTTTTACTTACCAAAACGGTTTTAAACCGAGTTTTTTCCGACCAAACGAGTTGTTACACTTACGTCGGTCACTCGCCATAACCAAACATGTAAGTATGAGGGTGTAAAAAGCCTCTTTTTATCATGTTTTCATTTGTTTCATGACTATAACCTGCTAAAACGTGCATAACATGAACCAAAACATGGGATAAACGAGCCAAAACCGATTTATGGCCTGAGATAGAAGCCCCTTGGTTCGTCGGCTTGCCTGCGCCTAAATGGGGTATCCAGGTCAGAGATCAACCGTGTTTGGTCTCGTCTTTCCCCTTTAATTCATTTCCATATTTGTAATCGGTTTTACCATTTCAAATATTTTCAAACTTTTTTTATTTCATTATGTTTGTTTTAACCATAAAATATTTTTCACCCTTGGTTCCTCATACCATGACGGTTAAATCCGTGTTTCGGTGATATTATTTGGTTAATAACATTTAAAAGGTATTTTAAAGCCTTTTAGTTTATTTTTGGGAGGTATTTTAAAACCTTTCATCATTTTCTTTAGATTTTCGAAACAAGCATATTAGTCACCAACACAAAGTCATCCTTGGTTCTACATACCATGCCGGATTTTAACCCGGGTACAATGACGAGTATCGACTAATTACATTCAAATGAACTTAAAATAATTAGGTCATAATTATTTTCAAAAATATTCATGTCAAGCTTGTCAAGTCAAACCCGATACCGAATATTATCAAAATAATGATGATTATTCGAGTCTAGTTCTTCAAATCAACAAATGCGGTCTAAACGACCCCTTCAAATCAAGCTGGATTCAAATACCCATTTCTCAACACGTTTTATAACGTTTTATAAATGGTCAGAATACGACATATAACCGTAGGCTGACCAGCGCCTCAGGCAGGCCTTTTCTTTCTCATTTTCAAAACCAGGGGGAGGCCCCTTGCATCGCCGGCTGGCTCGCGCCTCATGTAGACGTTAGGTACAGGACCTGTTCCCTTTCCAGCATTAGTCTAGGACGATCCCGACTTAGGTTAGCCCGGATATAAGACGGATCAGATGACTATTTGTTTATTTCAAAATCACATTTGCAAAATGCCTTACTAAGATAAATGGATCACGTTATGCACCCTAAACCTAATACGGTAAATGGATGTTTAATTTCCGTCTTGCATGCAAATCAATCATTAATCCAACTCGACATCTTATACTTGACACTTGGATTAAATCAACCGACTTAGAAAGCTCTCACATATTAGGTTTAAATTATTGGATGCCCATTCATGCATTTAAACCGTTCTATCAACTTTTGCATTCAACTAACCAAGATCGATCAGTAGAGGCCGCTACCGCGGGCGGGATTGGGTTTCTGATTAAAGGGCTTCCCAATACGTACCTTCACCTGTTACTCAGGAACTTTGGATAGTGGACGACCTTATCCAGGGCGTACGAGAGTCATTCAAGCGATTTTAAAATGTGTTGAAAATTTGAAAACGGTTAAATTTGTTTTAAAAAAAAACGCGATTTGAAACTAGGAAAATTGAAATGGTTCAAATCGTCATTACGATGGCTTGGAAAACGGTCGAATTCGTTCAAGAAGGCGGTTTAACAATTGAGGATTTTGAAAATCGAAGATGCCATTATAACGGTGTGGAGAATGGCATTTCGGTTTTGAAACGGATTTTGAATTTCGAAAGTTCGTCATTACGATGGTTTGGAAAGTGGCGCTTCGGTTTTCGAACCGGTTTTTGGGATTACGAAAATCGGGTATTGAAAATTTGAAGGGTTCAATATTTTGAAGCCTAGAAAACATTGTGTTATTTTCGAGGGCGGATTTGAAAAAGGTACATTATTTTTGAGGTTTGAAACGGTCTTGAAAATGGTGTATTGTTTTCGAGGACGGTTTTCGAAATTCAAAAGGTGCGTGTTGACGCGTGTCTTTTATATAAGGTTTTCACCTCATTTTTACGCGCATTTCTGTGCTTTTTATGTAGCATCTGGCTACAAATACCCCCGAATATTCTACTTTGGTCCGTTTATTGCAATTTGCAGGAATTGACCGAGGAGGAGCTAAATCGAGCCTTAATTGTCCCAATTGTATGCATTCATGGGAAATAAGGAGCCGGAGCTTAGAAATCTTACACTTGGAGGACGCATGAGCTGAGTTCAGGAAGAAATTCAAGTCCTGACGCGCCTATATAGCTCGATCGAGTGCTTTACTGCTCGATCGAATGCTTTACACACTCAAGATTGGTCGATCGACCAGTTTAAGGAGTCGATCGAGGAAGTTCTGCAAGCAGTGCTCGATCGAGAGGTTGTTCTAGCTCGATCGAGTGATTTGTGTTCGATCGAGTACGCTTTCTACTCGATCGAGGGGTTTTCGTGTGCTTTTGGTTTATTTTTCGCCTAATCTTTTATGGGCTTTTGTAATCAGTCCATAGATTAGGTTTAAGACGATTTTTCAGTATAAGACTGAGGAGAACATCACGTTACTCCTATCTCTTCACTACGTACATTTCGACTGCTACTTCTGTCACTGTTCTTTGGATTTCTATTCTCTACATTTGTCACTCGGATTCGGTATTATCAATCTAATTTATTTCTTAATCGTATTTACTGCTTTAAATCCTTTTTCTCCTTGCTTTACAACTGTTCAATCAGTCTCTTAATAGATTATTTATCATGCTTAGTTTAAATTATTTGGTTGTTGTAATTGTTAATCCGACGATTATGAGTAGCTAATTTCCTATGCTAAGACTATAGGGGATCCATGATTTGAAGGGAGAGTAATCGACTTACTAGGTTAATGCCAGTACCGTCTTTGTTGTTTAAGTGCTACAAATAATTGTAATTGCCTAATTGAGTCGACGCAATTAGACCCTTATTCTTAGTGGACCTTAACCTGGACCGAAAGGTTGGAAGAGGCAGACTAGTAGCGAACAATAGAGTATTGCAGCGAGGGCGAAAGTTAAACTGTTTACACTTTAGGGTGAATTAAGGACCGAAAGGTGACGTTCGCTACCCCTTAGACCGTACTGCATTGATCTGGGACCTAGATTATTCGACCAGATGATTATGGTGAACCGCTTGTCTTAGCTATTCTCTTTTATCTGTTAAACTCCTTCCTTTTATTTCTCTTTTCCTTATTCTCTTACTTTAGAAATCACATTTTATAAACCCCCAAATTGGTTACTTAGACGAACTTAAATTCAACCGACAAATTCCTACCTCTCTGTGGATTCGACCCGACTTCCCTAGCTATATTAGTTAGAACCAGTTGGTTATTTTTGACAGGTACGCGACAGACATGTCAAATTTTGGCGCCGTTGCCGGGGAGGTGGCGCAATTTTGTTGCTTTAATTAAGTTTGTCTTTTGTCTCAAGGTATTTATTCCTTCAGGCTGATCTCATTTTCTGCAAAGTTTTGATCAGTTTTGCAGATTAGCTGTTGCTTCGAAAGTTGGTTGACAATATGCCTACGATTACAGAGCATACAGAGCCATGTGGTAGATGTGGCGAGGAAGGACATGACCTTTACGAATGCGTAGCAAGTATAGAGCGTGCTCTTGCTTACAAGAAGTACAAGCAAGGGGTTCCTTTTTCTCAGCTTTATGAAGAGATAAAGAGTGTCTCTGCCCCTTCTACGCCAGTACCGCAACCGGTCTCTCCCACTGCAAGAGAAGAAATTGCTGAGTTGAAATCCATTATGATGAGTATGTCAAAGATGTCACAAAGAATCAAAACGGTTATATCGAATTGAAAGAACAACTCGCGCAATTGACACACGCGACGATCAAGCCAAGTTTCTTTCAATTTGCGATCCGATCGGTCAATGAACTTTCAAAGTGACCCTCCTCATGAAGAAGACGAGGTTTTGGCGCTAATGATGACTCGGATGATGATCTAGACGAGTTTTTGCAGGAAATACTTGCTGCGTGTGCAGTAACAACTCGATCGAGCAACTCATCTACTCGATCGAGCGGTTCTAATCATCCAGTCACTTGATCGAGTGACAATGGCGGTCGATCGAGAAGTACAGAACTCCAAGTTGGTCGATCGAGTAACTATGCTGAAGAAAACACTCGATCGAGTATCAAGACAGGTCGATCGAATGAAATTGAAGAAGAAACTGGTCGATCGACCAGTAAAAGTATTCGACCCAGTGCTGTAAGTGGCGGGAATCCTAATTTATTATCTAATACCTCCACCGTGTCATCTTCCCTGCTGTGGAGACGTCACGCATTGATAAGGGTAAAGAAAAGGTTGCAGGACCGCTCATCGCTACCAGAGTGCCCTTCCCAAGTCGTCTGAAGGACGCAAGGATCGAGCAACAGTACGGTAAGTTTGTGGACATCGTGAAGAAACTTCAGGTAACTGTCCCTTTTTCTGAACTTGTTACTCAGGTACCCACTTACGCTAAGTTTATGAAAGATATCGTGACGCGTAAGAGGAATTTGAGCGAATTTGAGACAATTTCATTTATGGAAGAGTCTAGTAATCTACTGTTAAATAAGGCCCCTCCAAAAATGAAAGACCCGGGCAGCTTTTCTATTACTTGTGTCATAGGTAATATGGTTATTGATAAGGCCCTTTGCGATTTAGGTGCCAAAGTGTCGGTGTCATGCCCTTCCTGTCCGCAAGAAATTGAAGATGAGTCACTTCAAGGTGACTAACATTACCCTACAGATGGCCGATAGATCTGTTAGGAGACCCTTAGGTGTCTTGGAGGATGTGTCTGTGAAAATAGGCAAGCTTTACATCCCAGTAGATTTCATTGTTTTGGATATAGCGAGGACACCCGACCCAAATTATTTTAGGAAGACCGTTCCTTTGTACACAGTGGGGCCGTTATTGATGTCGACAAGGCGTCGACTCTTGCGATAGGGGATGACGCTATCACATTTAGTTTGCCCAAGATTTAGCCCACCCAATGATAGAGGACACATGTTATTCGGTCGATATCATTGATGAGTCTATTAATGACTTCGGTCGGGTTCTTTTATGAAAGACCCACCGGAAGCTCTCATGCTTTTGATGAGTGTGCGGATAGCCCGGAGGACAATGACGCTGCGTTGGATTTGCTTGTTGATGATTTAGATGAGCATGAGGGAGAGCGGGTGGAACAAATGATCAGCACTCTTTGCTCCATTGAGGTAAAGGTACCGGAACGTAAGCCTCTCCCATCTCATCTTAAATATGCTTTTTTAGACGATACAGAGCAATATCCTGTCATCGTTAGTGCCAAGCTTAGTGATGATCAGCTAACCTCTTTGTTAGCTGTACTTAAGAAAAACAGGAAAGCAATGGGCTATTCACTGGATTATATCACGGGGATTAGTCCCGATATTTGTATGCACAGGATAGAGTCGGAGGAGGATCACAAACCTTGCGAGACGGGGTCGGCGTCAATTGAACCGGAAGATGCGGGATGTTGTGATGGCCGAGGTAATGAAGGCTGCTGGATGCGGGTATTATTTATTCTGTAGGTAATTCTAGATGGGTAAGCCCGGTACGGGTAGTCCCGAAGAAAGGAGGGACAACTGTAGTTAAGAATGAGAAGAATGAATTAATACCTACCCGAGTAGTGACTGGTTGGCGGATGTGCATAGACTACGAGACAGTACCGTGAATGCCGCCACCAAGAAAGATCACTTTCCTCTTCCTTTTATTGATCAAATGGTAGAAAGGTTAGCTTCTCATAAATTTTTCTCGCTATTTAGATGGGTATTCGGGGTTCTTTCGATCCCTATCCACCCAGACGATCGGCCAAGACTACATTTACCTATCCTAAGGGCGTTTTTGCGTATCGCAGAATGCCTTTTGGTTTGTGCAATGCCCTCGCCACCTTCCAAAGGTGTATGATGGGGATATTTTTAGAGTATATTGAGTCTATCATGGAAGTTTTTATGGATGACTTTAGTGTGTACGGAAGTGATTTTTCCGATTGTCTGTCTAACCTTGAAAAAGTGTTGCAGCACAGAATGAGGTTAATCTTGTCTTTGAATCGGGAGAAGTGCCACTTTATGGTCAACGAGGGAGTTGTCTTAGGGCACTTGGTTTCGATAGGGGAATAGAAGTTGACAAAGCAAAGGTGGAAGTGATTCAAAGAATTACCACCTCCTGTTAATGTTAAGGGGGTGAGGAGCTTCCTTGGGCACGCCGGCTTTTATCGCCGGTTTATCAAGGATTTCTCCAAAATTGCTAAACCACTCACACAAACTTTGCTTAAGGATGCCCCTTTTGTGTTTATCGATGCTTGTCTCTCTGCTTTTAACAGGTTAAAGCGAGGCCTTAGTCTCCGCGCCGATCATACACCTCCCAACCGGGACTTGCCGTTCGAGATCATGTGTGACGCGAGTGACTATGCACTAGGAGCGGTCTTGGGCCGGAGGAAAGACAAAGCCTTGAATGCTATTTACTATGCGAGCCGAACTCGGATGAGGCTCAAGTGAAGTACACTACCACGAGAAGGAGCCGTTTGTTGTAGTTTATGCCTTAGAGAAGTTTCGTACTTATTTAGTTGGGTCTGAAGTCACTGTTTTTACTGACCATGCAGCTTTGAGGCATCTCCTTGCTAAGAAGGAAGCTAAACCGCGGCTCATCGAGATGGATACTCCTTCTTCGGAGTTTGACCTGCAGATTAAAGATAAGAAAGGAGCCGAGAACGTTGTAGGCGATCACTTGTCGCGGGCGATGCGACAAGAAGGGGAAGATTCTCTACCCATTGATGATTCTTTTCCCGACGATACTTTATTTGTTTGTTGTATCGTCTATTGTTAACCAAGAACCTTAGTATGCAGATATAGCTAACTTCGTTGTCGGTGGCGGCTGCCGCCCGATCTTTCTCATCAAAGAAAAGAAGCGTTTTCTATATAACGCTAAGCAGTATTTCTGGGATGATCCTTACTTGTTTAAGGAATGTGCAGACGGTCTCTACAGACGGTGTATTCCGCAGTGGGAGACCAAAATAGTCCTGGAAGGCTGTCACTCCTCTTCGTATGGTGGTCACCACGGTCCATCGCGCACCGTGGCTAAGGTACTTCAGTCTGGTTTTTACTGGCCCTCTTTATTTGCTGACGCCAAGTCTTTTGTTTCAGCATGTGATGCTTGCCAACGATCAGGGAACATTTCGAAGAGACATGAGATGCCACAAAACGGCATCCTAGAGGTTGAGGTTTTCGATGTCTGGGGCATTGATTTCCAAGGACCGTTCCCGTCCAGTAAAGGTAACAGTACATCTTAGTAGTCAGAGACTATGTGTCAAAATGGGTTGAGGCAATTGCTTCACCTCACTGTGATGGTAAGACCGTGATAAAGATGTTCAAAAAGATCATATTCCCCCGTTTTGGTGTCCCTAGGGTCGTCATTAGTGATGGGGGGATGCATTTTAAGGAAAAGAAACTCACTTCCATACTGTCTAGAGTTGGTGTCCAACACCGGCGTGGTTTGGGGTATCATCCCCAAACTAGTGGTCGCAGAGGTCTCTAATCGTGAGTTGAAAGAGATCTTGTCTAAGGTAGTTTCTAAATCACGGAAGGACTGGAGTCTTAAGCTAGATGACACATTATGGGCTTATAGAACTGCCTTTAAGACACCAATTGGTGCATCACCTTATAGGTTAGTTTATGGGAAATCGTGTCACTTACCTGTTGAGCTGGAATGTAAGGCCTGGTGGGCAATCCGTGAGCTCAATTATGATCCTAAATTGTGTGGTCAGAATCGTCTTTTGCAGTTAGATGAATTAGAGGAGTTTAGGCTTAATGCCTATGACAGCTCGCGCATTTACAAGGAAAAGACGAAGAGATGGCATGACAAGAGAATCCTACCTCGGGAGTTTCATGTGGGGCGAAGGGTGTTCTTTGTTTAATGCCCGGTTGAGACTGTTCCCAAAGTCAAGTCCAGGTGGAGTGGTCCATACACGGTGGATAAATTGTTACAAATTTGGATCCGTGGAGCTTGAAGATTCCGAGGGTCATAGATTCAAGGTGAATGGCCAATATGTGAAGCATTACCACGAGGCGAATGAAGCAGACAACCGCCTTGAAGTCTTGCGCTTCGACGAGCTCGACGCGCCAGTTACTTGATACCAGAAAGGTCGTGCGGGACCTCTTAAACCAGCGCTCTCCGGGAGGCAGCCCGGACAGTTTTATTTGTACTTTTGTTGAACTATTTGTTTTTCTTTAGCTTTACGTTAAACATTAGACGCTGTTTTATGAACTTTTTTTGTGCTTTCCTTGCTTTTATGCGTCTTTTGCAGGATTAAAGTACTCGATCGAATGATTTTGTGTTCGATCGAGCACTTTCTGATGCAGCTGTTGTTCGATCGAGTGATGTGCTCCTCGATCGACCAGATCCCTACCCGTGCTTACTCGAACGAGTGGGTTGTCACTCGATCGAGCCCTTCCAATACACTGGTTCACTCGATCGAGCTGTTCCAGGCGCTCGATCGAGTAGTTATGACCTCGAGCTGCTGTTTTACGTCTATAAAGCCACTGTTTGACTTTCTTTGACCTCCCATGTTCATGGTCGGTTTGGGGAGGTCCCGCTACATGACGTTTTGTAAGTTTTCCAACTCCACTTCTCCTTTTCTTTTCAGTTTGCATTTCTTTCCCTATTTTTGGTACAATGAGGGCATTGTACGGTTTGGTTTGGGGAGGTATGCATCCATATCTGTGTCTGCATGTTTCTTGCATTTTTGCTTGCACGTTTATTTATTTCCGCATGCATTGTTGTTTTAATTAATTTCAAAAAATCATATAAAAAAAAAAAAAAATTCCATGTTTAATTTGAGTCGGAACGTTTGAACATTGACGCTACTTTGAACCCTTATTTGAGCCTTGCATTTTCTTGACATTTAATTGGCATGATTATGTGCATAATCTACGAGTTTTTGTTTCTTCTTTATCTGAACGAATAGACTTGATTCATTATGTCGGCAAGCTACATTACATTCTGAGGTTAGAGCTTTATAAACTGGTGACATTCATGACCGGTTTCATCTAGGATGTGAGTAGTACTCTCTTTAAGACATGTAACATCAATTTGCATAAGCATGAGTCTAGTCTTCTTAATACCTGTATGCATTCGGTCTGTGGATGGTGACACGTGTTAGGAGAGGCAGTCCCCCTTATTTCATTCTACCCATGAGCCTCACATAGCCAAATTGCCTTTTTGTCCTATCAACTACTTTCTATAATACTTCCTACCCTAGCTGAGCTAGTAACGAGTAGTTCTTGGAATGTTTTATTGCAATATGGTTATTTCATCTGATTTCAGAAGATGGTGGAAGAATTGAAGTGAAAGAAAGGAAAAAATGTGTTGAATTGTTGAAAAAAAATGGGACGAAAAAAAACGAAAAAAAAAGAAGCGAAAAGAAAAAGAAAAGAAAGAAAAATCATGAAAAAAAGAGAATGGGAATGTATGATGTTTCACACTCCCATGCCTTATTTATATTTTATGGGGAGTTGACGACTTTTGGTGTTTTGTGAGTTTAGTGCATAATTTTGCACCGTTTCATCTTGCTGTTATGAGTACGAAGTTGGGATGCAGTCTATATTTGGATCCGTTGTTGCTAGCCTGGCTATTAACCCCACATATCCAAATTCATTTTAGCCCCTTCTTACCCATTACCTCACTAACCCAAATGTAAGTCCTCGGCACGTGTCTTGGTCATTAGTATGGTTGGAATGCATATGTACGGTTGTAGAGACTTTATTCATGTTAACTGCATGCATGTTCTTATAGGTCGAGTTAGGTGAGTGTCTGATTCTTTCCTATCTTTCACGTTTATACTCACCTGTGCCTGTTTTTGAGTGACGAGCGACCCGTGAGAGTCCGACATCTTTGAGTCTTGCAAGGTCGACGGTTCAGTAAGCTTGAAACATTAATTTAACTCGTTTGCACTTTTCAGTTGCCACTTTGTCATTTTGTTGCATTAAATTGGTTCTAGTGGATGATTTGTAGCTGATGCGTTGGTCCCGTTCTATTGTTCACCCTTAGTTGCATTCATATTTGCTTGGGGACAAGCAAAGGTTTGGTTTGGGGAGATTTGACGCGTGTCTTTTATATAAGGTTTTCACCTCATTTTTACACGCATTTCTGTGCTTTTTATGTAGCATCTGGCTACAAATACCCCCGAATATTCTACTTTAGTCCGTTTATTGCAATTTGCAGGAATTGACCGAGGAGGAGCTATATCGAGCCTTAATTGTCCCAATTGTATGCATTCATGGGAAATAAGGAGCCGGAGCTTAGAAATCTTACACTTGGAGGACGCATGAGCTGAGTTCAGGAAGAAATTCAAGTCTGACGACGCGCTATATAGCTCGATCGAGTGCTTTACCGCTCGATCGAATGCTTTACACACTCAAGATTGGTCGATCGACCAGTTTAAGGAGTCGATCGAGGAAGTTACGCAGCGATGCTCGATCGAGAGGTTGTTCTAGCTCGATCGAGTGATTTGTGTTCGATCGAGTACGCTTTCTACTCGATCGAGGGGTTTTCGTGTGCTTTTGGTTTATTTTCGCCTAATCTTTTATGGGCTTTTGTAATCAGTCCATAGATTAGGTTTAAGACGATTTTTCAGTATAAGACTGAGGAGAACATCACGTTACTCCCATCTCTTCACTACGTACATTTCGACTGCTACTTCTGTCACTGTTCTTTGGATTTCTATTCTCTACATTTGTCACTCGGATTCGGTATTATCAATCTAATTTATTTCTTAATCGTATTTACTGCTTTAAATCCTTTTTCTCCTTGCTTTACAACTGTTCAATCAGTCTCTTAATAGATTATTTATCATGCTTAGTTTAAATTATTTGGTTGTTGTAATTGTTAATCCGACGATTATGAGTAGCTAATTTCCTATGCTAAGACTATAGGGGATCCATGATTTGAAGGGAGAGTAATCGACTTACTAGGTTAATGCCAGTACCGTCTTTGTTGTTTAAGTGCTACAAATAATTGTAATTGCCTAATTGAGTCGACGCAATTAGACCCTTATTCTTAGTGGACCTTAACCTGGACCGAAAGGTTGGAAGAGGCAGACTAGTAGCGAACAATAGAGTATTGCAGCGAGGGCGAAAGTTAAACTGTTTACACTTTAGGGTGAATTAAGGACCGAAAGGTGACGTTCGCTACCCCTTAGACCGTACTGCATTAATCTGGGACCTAGATTATTCGACCAGATGATTATGGTGAACCGCTTGTCTTAGCTATTCTCTTTTATCTGTTAAACTCCTTCCTTTTATTTCTCTTTTCCTTATTCTCTTAGTTTAGAAATCACATTTTATAAACCCCCAAATTGGTTACTTAGACGAACTTAAATTCAACCGACAAATTCCTACCTCTCTGTGGATTCGACCCGACTTCCCTAGCTATATTAGTTAGAACCAGTTGGTTATTTTTGACAGGTACGCGACAGACGTGTCACGTGTTTTGAAAGTCGAGATTTGCAAAGCTTGAAATTGTTGTGGTCCTAAAAATAGTGCGCCGTATCCAAAGACGATTTTGAAATGGTTCTCGAAAACGGTGCATCATTCTTCGAATTTGAAACATCCTCGAACACGGTGCGTTGTTCTCCGGTTTTGAAATGTCCATTATGTCGGCGCAAAAGTGTTTTGAAACGGATATGAAAAACCGGGTTTTGAAATGTCCATTACGTCGGCGCCAAAGGTGTATTTTTAAAATGGTTATGAAAAACCGCATTTTCAAATCGTTATTACGATGGCATAAAAGGTAAATTATGCAACGCTCGGCAAAAGACCGAGGTTTCAAATGGCAATTATAACGGCGTAAAAATGTGCTTTTGTGTTTGAAATGGTTACAAAAAAACGGGTTTAGAAATCATTATTACGACGGCGTAAAAAAGTGATTTTAAAACGATTGTAGTAATTGAGTTTTGAAATTGCCATTACCATGACGTAAAAGGCTATTAGGAAACGGTCGGCGCAAAACCGAGGTGTGAAAGCGTCATTACGACGGTGTCAAAAGTGGCACAAGGTTTGAGACAGTTTGTAAAAACCAATTTTTGAAATCGTCATTACGACGGCGTAAAAAGGTTATTTTTTCAATGGTCAGCGAAAGACCGAGCTTTTAAATGGCCATTATGACGGCGTGAAAAGTGGTACAAGGTTTGAGACGATTTGTAAAAACCAAGTTCTGAAATCGTCATTACGACGGCATAAAAAAATTGTTTTTGCAATGGTCGGCGAAAGACCGAGGTTTGAAACGGCCATTATGACGGTGTGAAAAGTGGCATAAGGTTTGAGACGGTTTGTAAAACCAGGTTTTGAAATCGTCATTACGATGGGGTAAAAAGGTTGTTTTTGCAATGGTCGGCAAAAGTCCGAGGTTTGAAATCGTCATTATAACGGCGCGAAAAGGCGTTTATAAGAGTTTTAAAATGACACGAAAGGACTTATGATCACATAGCACATAAGCACTCGTAATTCATTATATTATGCAAAATGCTGACACAGGTTTTGGCTTAATAAGGGTGGTTATACACTAAGCGATCAAACTCCGATCTTCGAGAGGGATACCAATCCAAACAAAATGTGTAAGGTTGGTGTCCTAGCCTCGTTCACATAGGAAATGAAAGCCCTTTGACGAAACATAAATGTGTAATGCCAACGGTATGCTTGACACAATCTGTAGTCGAGATGCGGGGAAGAGAAAACTCACGCCGACAAGACGAGCTAATTGGTCGATAAAGGTTAGGTTATGGGCCCAGACAAGGAACCCGACTTATGACTGTAATATTAATTAATGCATTTTAACCATGACTTTGTTCGAGTTTCACCATCTAATGATCACAAAGACACAAGTGTCCTTACTTCCCAAGCGGAGTCGCCAATCTGTGGACATAGGCCACCTACCAGTCTGTGGACATGGGCCACCTATCAGTCTGTAGACATGGGCCACCTACACGCCAAGCCAATCTGTGGACATGAAGCGGTCGGAAAACCACGTTTAGAGGCGTAGAAATGCTTTGGACCGGATCGCATTAGATCGGTCGGTTTCGTCTCGGTGAAGGTCTCGAAACCATGGAGATATGTTCGGAGTCGCCACCAAGAAGTTATGGGATGATTAGAAACCTTTTGAATCCACTTTGTACCTCGGTCAAACGAATCAAAAAGTAGTGCTTGACATAGGTACTAAAGATAAGGACTCGTCTCCCATTAGCATCCTATCGCTAAAATGACTCTCGTTATCATGGATAAGGTCGTCCACTATCCAAAGGTTCTGAGTAAGGGGTGAGGGTACATATTAGGAAGCCCTATAATTGGACACCCAATCCCGCCCGCATTAGCGGCCTCTACTGATTGAACGTTGTTGTTTAAGTGCAAAAGTTGATAAAATGGTAAATGCATGAATGCGCATCCAAAAGTTTAATCAAACATGTGAAAGTTTGCTAAGTCGGTTTGTTTATCCATATATAAAGCAATTGATGTCGAGTTGTATTTAGATTTATTTGCATGCCAAAACAGAAATTAAACATCCATTTACCAAGTTTCCGATTATGGTGCTTAACACGATCTATTTATTTGGAAAGAAGTGTGTTTAAATGATAAAGTGTAAAACATAAACTTGTCAATCTAATCCATCATGCATTCAGGTTAACTGTAGTCGGGATTGTCCTAGACAAGTGCTAAAAACAATACAGAACTGTGTTAGGCAACCCCTTTGGGGCGCGAGCCATATGGCGAGGCAACAAGGCCTGTTCAGATTTAAAATACATGAAACATGAGGTTTCTTGGGGCGTGAGCCATATGGTAGTTCAAGGGACCTCTCCCGATTGCTTAAAAGGTTGTGAAAAACCGTTTTAAAAGGTCATTAAAAAACGCCTTTGTTGAAAAGGTCATCAAGACTGCTTTCGTGTTTAATGATCTGCAAGTATTGTTTACATGACTCGGAATAATTACTATTATGTTAGTAATATTCGTTGTCGGATTTGCAAATTTGAAATGTATAGTTTACAAATAAAAATGTAAAATGTGTGTGCTTAACCGTTTTATCACCGTACTCGAATTAAATCGAAATGGTATTTATTTTAACCAAAGGTGATATCCATTATGGTCAAGACAAGGATGAAAATAAAATAAAGATAAATGGTTGATATGAACTAAATATGTTAAGTTCATTTATTTGTAATTAGTCAGTATTTATCATCGTACTCTGATTAAGCCAACATGGTATAAGGAACCAAGGATGATTATGAATTATGACTAATATGTTTTCAAGTATGAGTAAGTGAGGAAAAATGCTAAGTAAAAGAAAAAAGGTTTTAAAATACCCATTAATTTGTAATTAACCAAAAATATCATCGAATCACGGGAATAAACCGTCATGGTATAAGGAAGCAAGGATGATTTCAGTAATGGTCAAAATATTTGTCATAAAAATGAATTAAAATGGTAAAAACCGTAAAAGAAAAGAAGTAAAAATAAAAGAAAGTGTTGAAGGAAGATGAACTCAAACACATTTGACTTTGACCTGAGAAGCCACAAGAGGCGCGAGTCTCTTTGCATAGCAAAGAGTTTCTGTCTCAGGCCAAAACTCGGTTTTGGCTCATCTAACCTATATTTGAATCGTGTTATGCATTGTTCATGCTTATAAACTCATAAAAATAGTAAATATATGAAATAAGTGAGTTGTTTACACCCTCAAACTTACATGTTATTATGTTTGTGAGGTAGACGACTATAGAGTCGGTTTTCTCGTTATGCGACTACTCGGTATCAAAAGAAGTTTAAAAGTGTGCCTTAAAAAGGGATTTTGCTTTGAAAATGTGTTGAAAATATGTTGTTGAAAAACATGTTGATTAATGTGTAGAGTTGGTCGAATGGGTCGGTCAAATGCACGGCGACGGTACCAAACAAAATGTGTAAGGCTTGTGTTTTCAATCGGTAAATCGAAAACACGTGTCAACTTGTGACTTAGGAATTTGAGTCTAGAATTTTAAGGGAGAACGAGGGATAGGATGCTCACGTGAGTATTATGGTGTGTGAAGGTGGGTATTTATAGAGAAATGTGGGATGGTAGGTCGGTTGAGTTTGCTTGGAGGCTAAGTAGGAGGCATAAAGAGGCGCGAGCCACCTAGTGATACAAAGGGGTGTCCTGTCCTTTTCAATTTGGACGTGGCCTTTGTTCTAACCAATGTTTTGTTGGTTGTGATTTGTGGTATTCAAATAGGATGTCGTGTTACAAGGTAGGTATATTGTGTGCTTGACTCATGTTTGACCCGTGTAGAGTCGGGATTTGAATTTTGAGTCGGTTTTTGGCCCGATGTCGATTTTGACTCTAATTAGTGTCATTTTAATGCAAAAGGCATGATAAAACCATTTATGGCATTATTTTTGACATTCGAGACTGGGTTTGACTCGGGTTGACTCAAATTGACTCGAGTTGTGGGTTTCTGAGTCGGTTTTGTGTCCGAAGACGGTTTTAACTCTAAATAGTGTTGTTTTAATGCAAATGAAGTTAGAAAACCATTTTTGAAATAATTTTTCATATCCGAGTAATGCATTGGACTGTCTCATCTATACCAATCCACGCACGCATATCAAAAATACATTGTAGTCCGATCATCATCGTGTGGTTTTTGGAAGGTGCAGATGCTGGGTATCTAGAGGATGTTTTTGTTTGAATTGAAGCTATATATTGATAGAAATATGTTAATATAATTCATTGGATGCCATGGATGTTGGATGCTTATATTGTGTGAAAGTAGATAATAATTCCTATTTAGAGATATGCGTAACGTGTTACCCCGAAACCATGTTTAGTTATTATTATTTAACAATAGAAATTATTGTATGGGAATTTAAGATACTCGTAGTATTTTAATAATGTATTTTATCATGAATTTTTGAGGCGAAGTTTGATTTTAGGAGGGTAGAATGTGATACTACTAAAGTTTCGCATTTTAGATAACTTTCCGTCATATGTCTAGTAATATGTAAGTTCTACTATGTTCAGTAACAAGACATGATGAATGTAACACCCCGTATTTTATTAAGTTGGATAAAATTATTTTAATTGCTACTTTGTATTTAATTACGTTGGTTAACGATTTATTTATTTATTTTCTCAGCTAATTAATTAATTTTATAATAATTCGTTACGTTAAATTTTAATAATCGTTAATAAATTATGTTCCTTTTACGAGTCCTTTATGAAAATCGGCCCTTAGTGGATTCAAAACGGATTTAGGAAAAGTCATCCAATTAGCTATTTTGAGTTATTTTGCTAAGTTATCAAATTTCGTTAAACTCCGCTAATTTAGTAAAAATCGTTAATAACTCCGATTCGAATCGAATTCCTATTATTTCCGTTAGTTTATTGAGTTTATTATATTTTCACTCATTAAATTTATTTATTATTGACTCCGTTTTATTACTGAAACTTTTACTAAAACCGATTTTATTAACTCGAGACGGTTTTAAAAACGAGCGAAATTACTTAACGATGAAGAAAGATACGTATAATAAATAGCAGGCTAGCAGGCTGCTGTCTCATTTCCAATTTCTCACGTCTCTATAGCTAATGGAGTTATTACCCTTATTATAAAAAAAATAATTTGAACTAAAGGTTTTGAAAATATTTTAACGTTTTTCACTGGTTTTAACGTCAATTAGTGTTAAAGCTTGTTATTGGAGACGTCTGATAATTAGTTTTATCATTTGTTGGTGTAAAAATGTATTTTTATGTCTTGGAATTGGAATATTGATGTTCTTGAGTGATCGCCAAGAGTATCTCCGTTCCATTGAAAGGACACTTATATTTTACGAAGATCAAGATTTAGTGCCTATTGCTGAGGATTGAAGATTTGTTCAACCTTTGAAGAATGCTTCTACTTCCTTGAAGATGTTTCTCATTCTTTTTGTATCTCGCCTTATTCTTAATCTCTTGGTGCTTATCCTCCTTCTAAACTCCCTTCTGTTTTACTTTAAAAGCTACGCTTGTACTCCTAACTTGTCTTTTTTTTTTTCCTTGCTTATCCTCCCTTAACGCCATTTGATAGTACTCTTTCTTGTGAGGAATGTTGACCTGGGTTGGAAAATTCGACTTTTGAGGAGATTGTTTGTGTCTGACCCTTAACCCTGGCTTTGAGAAGTCGTGATGTTAGAAAGACTTAGGTAAGGTGATGAGACATACTTAGTGATTCTTATACCTAGTTCCTTGACAAAGTAAGTATAATCGATTGGTGGATTCTTTGTGTTAGGAATGAGTTGCCTATGTGATTAAAGTTATGGAACATGGCATTGTTGTTTATGTTTGGGATACTAGTGCTTAGTACTTGACTTAAAATGGATGAAACTGAATGGTGGGTTTGAGGATATAGGATTGACTAAGTAAGTCGAGTTGTGATTGGCTTCCATAATCACTTTGGACATGAGAGTTTGATAATGTGTATGACCATATGAGAAAAGCTAATGGTGGGATTATTAGTTGGTTTTAGTGAGTGATATTGATTACTACTTGAGGTATGGTATGAGAGTTGAGAGAGACTTAGTATTGAGAAGAAATTGTTAACCCTATAGTTGTATAGACCTTGAGGTCGCATTGAGTACTTGAGATGATGGGATGATGTCGTAGCTGAGTGTAGCTGAGTGTAGTTCCGCTTTTGGGAATCCTTGATAAGTAAAAGGATAGAGAAACTTGAGATCCTATTGATTTTTCAGATTTTGGGGTTGGTATGTTACTACCTTGTTTTGAAATGAGAACCTTGTGGAATATTTGAGGAACCTTATCTTGGAGTTTAGAGCTTGGTATTGGGATTCTTGATTGAAGGTTTATTTTTTTTTTAAGGAACCCATAGTTGACACTAGTTGGATACGAATATAACTTTGTCGGAAGCCTTGACCTTAGGCTTGTGAAAGTTGTTTCTGGATGTTTGAGGATTTGGAGCGATGAGATCACACTTATAGTGGAGTACCTTGTTTTAGGGAATAGATTAGGATGAGGTGACATAAGCGATTGAGGAAACCCTTGGGAGTGATGTGGTTATGAGTTTTGTTGTTAGGAAGTTTTCGGAACCGTTTTGAGTGATGTTGTTGTTTGAGATAAGAGTGTCTGGCGTTCCCTTGTTGGCTAATTTCCCTTTCTCCTTGATCATAAGCATTACCGTTCATACCTCATTTCCTCGCTTCATCTTTCTCCTCCTTTAAGTTTGACACTTGTATCTTGTGAAACTCTATCTTTGACATCCTTGTAATTTTGACTTCAATCTTTACCCTATGAAAGTCATTATAGCTCTCTTGTTGGTTAAGTTTGAGCTCTCTTAACATACTTTGTTTTTATGCTATCTAAGTTACTTTCCTTTTTGTACAACTTCTAAACTTTCAAGTTACCAGTTTCGATTCATTCTTAAAAGTTTATGTCACTTCTGCAAACCTAACCTATTTTTAAAGATTTGAAAATGAAAATTTGATTTAATTCCATATTTGTTCCTTGAGTACAGACTTCTTTATCATGATTTTAATCGCTAAACCCGAGATTTCTTTAAATTTTATCCAATTTCTGTTAACTTTGATCTATTTATGACTTCTTTGTCAAAGTTTAATGTTACATTTTCAGGGATTTGACCCCCATTTGGGTTTAAAAGTGAAACCTTTATTTCTATTTTGGCTTTTTGCAAAAGAAAATTTGAGTAGATTACCTTTCTCTTATTTTGATTTTAACGTTGATCGGAGGTTAGAACTAGTTATTGGAAACGTTTGATAACTTGTTCTACGCTTGTCGGCGAATAGTATTTGTTTTAAATTTGTCTCTGACTTGGAAAGTTAGCGTTCTTGTGTGCACGACAAGAGCAATTCCGTTCCATGAATGAGACTTATATTTTTGAAAACTCTTCATTAATGTTTTTGAAGGTATTTTGATTTTTGATTTATACAAATGATTTGCCTTTTGACCTTATCTTTGATTTGGAATGAGATGTTCTTGAATACGTAACGAGAACACTTCCGTTCCTCTGATGAGAGTCTGGTTCTGTCGGAAAATTTTATTTGAAACTTTTGAAAGAATTTTGATTCTTACAATAAATAACCTTTAAAATGTTTTGGTTACCGATTCCAATTTCAGTTTTATTTTTATAACCTTTCATTTCTACTTTCAAGTTTCGAGGACGAAACTTTTTAAAAGATGGGGTGATTATAACACCCCGTATTTTATTAAGTTGGATAAAATTATTTTAATTGCTACTTTGTATTTAATTACGTTGGTTAACGATTTATATATTTATTTTCTCAGCTAATTAATTAATTTTATTATAATTCGTTACGTTAAATTTTTATAATCGTTAATAAATTATGTTCCTTTTACGAGTCCTTTATGAAAGTCGGCCCTTAGTGGATTCAAAACGGATTTAGGAAAAGTCATCCAATTAGCTATTTTGAGTTATTTTGCTAAGTTATCAAATTTCGTTAAACTCCGCTAATTTAGTAAAAATCGTTAATAACTCCGATTCAATCGAATTCCTATTATTTCCGTTAGTCATTGAGTTTATTATATTTTCCCTCATTAAATTTATTTATTATTGACTCGTTTTATTACTCAAAACTTTTACTAAAACCGATTTTATTAACTCGAGACGGTTTTAAAAACGAGCGAAATTACTTAACGATGAAGAAAGATACGTATAATAAATAGCAGGCTAGCAGGCTGCTGTCTCATTTCCAATTTCTCACGTCTCTTTTCTTCTTCTTCTTCGTTCTTTTTTTCTTCTTCTGGCGATTTTTATTTCCTTTTTAAAATTTGATCTGTTAATCGACGTCGGTACTTCGTTCCTTATCCGTTTTCAACTATTTTTGTTCCATAGCGCTCCTCTCGTCGTTCTCGTCATTCCGATGTAAGTAACATTCATTTTCGTTATGTATTTCTACAAACCCAATTTATACTTTCAGCTTTATTTATTATAAGACGGTTGTATGTACTAAAATAGACGGTGCAGTAGAAGATTTGTTAGTCTGTTTTATAGTTGAGACGGTGTATAATTATATATAGGGATCCTTATTGATGTTAATTAGTCAGTTGTATAGTTGAGACGGTGTATACTGATATGTGGAGATGATTGAGACGGTGTATACTGACCTCTAAGGATCATTTGGGATGCTAGCTAGTAAGTGGTATATTTAAGACGGTGTATGCTGACATGTATGGATTGTTTTGGGTGCTAATTGTTGTCTTTTATATTTGAGACGGTGTATACTGACATGTAGGGTTTGTTTTGGGGCAGTTTGGGATGGATAAAATGGTGCCTTTCGGGACTGTTTTTAGGGCGTAAGAGTGACTGATGTTGGACGGTTTCCTGTGTATTTTTGGGACCGCTATAATGTGTTGAGTAGGCTGTTTCGTGGGGTGATGAGGGACTATTTTAGGACTGTTTTGAGGTCACTTTGTGCAGGTTTTTCAGAGTTGTTCATGGACTGTGGTGGGGTTGTTTTGGGATGTTCTGTTGCAAGGTTTTGGGACTATTTTAACGTGATTGAGTGGGCTGATTTTAGAACAGTCAAGCATGGGTTTTAGTGGCTGAGATGGGTAGTTGTTTAGGTGGAGTGTTGGAGACAGCTGTGGCCTGGCTGTAGCTTAGCAGTGGCCTGGCCGTGGCCTAGGCAGTGGCCTAGCTAAGTCACGAGTTTGAGGCCATGTGTAGTTGGTGGTTAGGCCGAGTTTGAGGTTGTCATAATAACTTTTGGGCCGTGTCTATAAATTGTTTTGACGCTAGTTTGATTTATTTAAAATATAATTAAATTAAGAGAATATTGTTGATTACAGCCTTTTATAAACCACTTTTTGAAAATTACAGCCTTATATAATTTTTTTTGAAAATTATATCCAAAATATTACTTTTCTTCTAAAATTGCACCAACTTGAGGTTTTCGGTGAATTTTGATGATGTTTTTATGATGTTTGAGGTGATTAATTGGTTTGTGTTAAGGAGAGGTAAGAAATCTGGGTAAGTAGGCTCTCAAATAATAAAGGGTACATCATAAAAACATCATCAAAATTCACCAAAAACCTCAAGTTGGTGCAATTTTAGAAGAAAAGTAATATTTTGGATGTAATTTTCAAAAAAAATTATATAAGGCTGTAATTTTCAAAAAGTGGTTTATAAAAGGCTGTAATCAACAATTTTCTCTTAAATTAATTTCCGCCTCTTATTTTATATAAAGATAATTCGTTAATATCGTCCTTTCACATAATTATTTTAGGTGCCTCATATGTGGTTGAAGATGAAGAGTAATTTTGGGTTTTAGAAGCTTTCTCAAGTTTATTGCTTGTCTCTTTGCTAGCTTAAGGTAACTATTCCGAGTTACTCGACGAATTAATGTCACATTAGTAGTTTATGTGGTGTTTGTTGTTTGTTAAGTGTTTAGGTGATTGATAATGTGTTACTTTCGTTTTTCACATGATAGAAATTGGAAATAGCATGAGAATAATATTGCGATAAAATTTGTGATTTGGGCCAAAGTAGGCCAAGACTCTGAGCTGGGCCAGATTGACCGAACGAGTTTGGTCAAACTAGGTTTAAACCAGTCAGCCTCGATTTGACCGATGACCCGTCGCGGGACTCGGGTCGAGGGTTTGTCTTTGAGGTGAGATTGGATGTTTTATGTTATGCCTTGATATTTGTAATTATCATTTCACATGTTGGTTGTTGGATGAATTGGTTGCCTTATACTTGAGTCTTCTTGCCTTGTTGCCATTTTAGCTTGTTCTCATGAATTATGAGATTAACGGTTAGCTGGAGTTTGGATTATTATTGATATTGAGGATATTGTTGGATTGTCTGTGATGCGACCATAATTGGCGCATATTTAGCCCCCGAATTACCATTGTTTCTATGCTTTTTAGTGCCTATTTGGGTCATTTCTTATCTTTAGATCTTTGTTTTGCATATTCTTTGAGATTTTGATCCCTTGGTAGGAAAGGAGTAAGAATCTTGCATTTTCATGGCAAAACGAGGCTAAATGGATCGTATCCAATGACCAAGCATCAAGGAGAGACAAGACTAGAAGGCCTTTGTACATAGCTAAGTAGAAGATCAATGTTGAGAAAGGATCCTTGAGTCCCCAAGGAAATCCCCAAGGATTCTATGAAGAAAAGGGAAGAAAAGAAGAAGGAATGACGCTGTAGAAGAATCCGAACGGATCATCCATGATCCGTCCGTCCGTCCGCCTCACAGCTCAATCCGAGCGTCCTTACCCAGATCCGCTCGGATCCCCAGGCCCAATCCGAGCGTCTTCTGCCTTGATCCGCTCGGATCGTCCATGCCCCATCCGTCCGTCTCGACCTCCATCCGCTCGGATCACAAGACAAAGATGGTTTCGTCCTTCAAGTTACAAAATGGAGACGCCCTTCTCTCATTGAATACCGGAGTCTCCTTGCTCAACTTAAAAAGTGTAATTACTAGTTTAACCCTTAGTTAACCCTAATGCATCCTCCCTAATTTTCACTATAAATACCCCATTAGTCTAATTAGAGGAGCATGTTCTTCTTATCAATAATTAGTGTAGCTAATATCAATCAAATCTCTCTTCAATATTGTAATCAAATATTAATCAAGTTTTAATCCAAGTTTTAGTTCCTTAATCTCTCTCTTGTTCTTACTTTATTTTGGGTAATTGAAGATTATTTGGGTTATTATTGGGAGATTGACAACCTCTCAATCTAGGATTCAAGTACTTCTATTATTCTTGCTTTATTATTGGAATCATTAGTAGGTATAATCTCTTAATCCCTTTTTAATTATTGCTAATTACTTTCATTTATTCATCATGTTTCATTATGTTAGTATGATTGACAACCTTTCTAGCATGATCAATATGATAATGAGTGAGTAGTCTCTTAGCTAGGGTTTAATGGGTGATTAAGGGAAACCAACATGGGGATGATTCATGCTTAAATCAATATGCTTTCATATCTTATTTGCTTGCTTGTTTTGATCTTAATACATGCACATGTTATGTTTGATGAAATGCTAAGCCTATGAATCCTTGCATTTATTATCATCTACTATCTCTTCAACTTGACTTGTAAGACATAACCCAACTCGAGTCTTGTTAGATCATGCATGTGTTAAGTAGGAAAGATTAAGTCGACTTGTAGGTGTTGTACAATCTATGTGATTCGGCTCCGGGACCCAAACTTTCCTAGGATTGTAAGATATAACCCAACTCGATCCATCACAACAATAATTGCTTGCTTATAATTTGAGAACATGTTTGTATGATCATATCCCATGAATCCCCTATGAACCCATGACACCCTAGTGCTTTTAATCAATTGTTTACACCCTTATTCCATTTACCTTGTTAGTTTATTTTCATTGCTATTTTAGTTTAGTAACCTTCTACATCAACCCAACTTGTGACACCCCTAGACACCACTAGTAGCAATAGAAATCTTCGTTTTCAATACCCGTCCCTTGGGATCCGACCTTTACTTGCCTCTTTACTAATTGTAGAGTTGTTTGTGAAGTATAAATTGTGTTTTGTATCGACCATTGACCAACGACCACATATGTTTAATTGTGAACACCAAATGGCCTCGATCAAAAATGGCGCTGTTGTTGCGGGGACGGTGTTTAATTGATTTTAGATTTCTTTTGTTATTTTTAGTTGTGTCTTTTTCGCCTTGGGGGAGTAAAACTCCTCAAGGAATGTTCTAATTGTTTTCTAGTTGTTTGATATTTTGCATGTCTAGAAGGTTACAAAGAGATTTGTTACCTTTTGACCGTGAAATCGAAAGAACCTTGACGAATAATAGGAGACTTGTTAGGAGGAATTTGGGAGGTGTTGGTGAAGTTGTTCAACCCACTAGTGAGTTTGTCAATCCTTTCGCAATAGAAGGAGAAGAGAACCCATTAAACAATACCACACAAAATCCACCTACAATGCCTAAATTCTCGTCACACTCTATACCCACCGAGGAGGATCTACCAAACGGTACTCCTACCCCACAACATCTTACCGGAAACTTTATTGCCAAGTCCGCCTTCATCCAACTAGTTGAGAGGAGCCAATTCGGGGGCATGCCAAGTGAGGACCCTCATTCTCATATGGAAACATTTTGTGATTATTGTGAAGCTATCTCTCAAACGGGCGTGACTCAAGACCAAATAAGATGGGTCTTATTTCCTTTTTCGTTAATCGGCAGACGCAAAGCAATGGTTGAAGGGCCTTGATAAGACCACCCTTGGAATAGATTCTTGGAAGAAGTTAGCTCTCGCTTTCTACAAAAAATTCTACCCACCGGAGAAGACCAATATGCTAAGAGCTCAAATCACGAGTTTTAAGCAAAGGGATGAAGAGTCTTTGTATGAAGCTTGGGAGCGGTTCAAAGGTGTTTGTCGCTCATGTCCTCACCATGGACTTAGCGAATGGTTTTTAGTGCAACAATTTTGGAATGGTTTATATGAAGATTCAAGGAACATCCTCAATATGGGATCAAATGGAATGTTCACCGAAGTTGATGACAATCAAACATGGAACAAGATTGAGGAAATGGCGGTCCATAATTCGCAATATAGTAGGCCTCGCAAGGCTACTAGAGGAAAGTATGAAGTGGACACCGTTACTCAATTGGGTGCTCAACTTAGTGCTCACATTGACACAATCAACTTGAAATTTGAACAAGCTATGGCTAGGCTTGAGGAAAGCTCAAAATCATCAAAGCATCATGTCAATGCCATGACGGCATCCTCATCAATCCCAAGCGGGATATGTGAGAATTGTGGAACCTTGGGCCATGACTCAAGTGAATGTAGGGGAACGACCGAACAAGTCAATGCTTTCCAAGCTTACAAAAGTGGCACCCCTTATTCAAATTTTTACAATGAAAACACCAAGTTCCACCCAAATCTCTCATACAAGAGCCAAAATGTCCAAAACCCTCAAACTACATACACTCCACCACCCATGAGAAATCAAAATCAAAGACCCTTTTTCAATCAAAACCAAGGCTACCAAAATCAAAATCCATACAATCACCACAATGACCAAAGTTTTGATGTCCAAAAAGCGGTCATTCAAATGCAAAAAAATCAACAAGAATTCTTCACCCAAATGCAAAAGGATAGCCAAGCAAAGGATACCACCATCAACAACATTTTAGCTCACACCAAGATGTTGGAAACACAATTGACCCAACTAGCATCTTCAAGCTCATCAAGACAAAAGGGGCAATTACCACCTCAAGGTAATCCCCCTAGACATGAAACGGTTAGTGCCATTCACTTGAGAAGTGGTACAAGATATGAAGCCCCGAAGAAGCAAGTTGAGGATGAAGTTGTGAGAGCTAGTGAGAATGAAGTTGTGGTGGAAGGTCCCAAAGAAGGGGAATCATCAAAAGAAGAAAGTTCAAAGAAAAATGAAGACAAAACCAAAGAAAAGGAGCCCATTGTGATTAGACTTCCTTTTCCAAGTCGTCAAGCCAAGCCCAAATTTGATGATCAACTTGGAAAGTTCATGGAAATTGTAAAGAACCTAGAAGTCTCAATTCCTTTCACGGAATTAATCAATCACGTTCCGGCCTATGCAAAGTACATGAAAGATATCCTCACAAAGAAGAAGTCAATCCGGAAACTTGAGACTATCGCCTTCACTAAGGTGAGTAGTGCAATTCTTCAAGGGAGTTCACCTCCAAAGTTAAAGGATCCGGGAAGCTTCTCAATACCGTGTACCATTGGCGACACAACGATCAACAAAGCCTTATGTGATCTAGGGGCTAGTGTGAGTGTCATGCCGTACTCGGTGAGTAAAAGGTTGGGAATGGGAGAGCTCAAATGTACCAACATCACTCTTCAAATGGCCGATAGATCGACGAAGACACCGCTAGGGATATGGGAAGATGTCCCCGTGCGAATTGGGAAGTTTTTCATTCCGGTGGACTTTGTCATTGTTGATATGGAGGAAGATTCCAACATTCCAATCATCTTAGGAAGACCTTTCCTACACACCGCGGGTGCGGTAATTGATGTGAAACATGGAGAGCTCACTTTAGAGGTAGGAGATGAAAGCATAACTTTTAATCTTGACAAGACCATGAGAGCTCCTCGTTTGCATGAGCCATGTTTCATGATTGATCATTATAGCCGCAAAGATGAAAAGAAGAAATCGGAACTCCAATGGAAGAAGAAAGTTGAAGATACTCCATTCAAAGAGCAAGTGAATTGTGAAAAGGAGAGCTTGCAAAGCTCATCAAAATCAACCAAGGAAGAAGAAGATGGCCTCATTGGCCAAACGAAGAAATTGGGAGAGTTGTCTCCATCCAAGCAAGAGATTTTCAATGATCAACTCAATGAAGTTTGTGGTCTTTGGGACGACGAATTTGAAGGGATCTTTAATCCCTACATTGGACATGCCATCGATCATGATCAACAACAAGAGCCACGGTCTATTGAGGACCTCTACCACAACAATGAACAAGCTTTTAATTACTTCTTCGAGGTGTTGAGCAACATCAACAACACCTTGAACATGCCTCCTTGACATCTCATCAAGAATGAGAGTTTGGTGGAGTCCTCCCTAAACCACCACTTGTAAATATTTCTAACTCCCTAACTTACATTTAATTTTTGCATTGCATTTTTGTCATTTTTGGATTTTATTTACCTTGATCAAAATAATTGTCATGAAAAGAGAGAAGTGAGGGAGGGACTAATGATTTTAATTGATTTGTAGTGATTTACCTTAGTGTGGGGATGGCAATTGCCTAGGCTATTCACGCCTTAGTAGTGCCCCCACAATGAAGAACACAAGATTTGAAAGAAAGAAAGAAAGAATGTTAAGGAATGGGTTTGCGCAAGGATCCGTGTAATCAAGGAAGAATCCGAGCGGATCCCTGACAATCCGCCCGTCTGCAGAGGATCCGAGCGTCCAGCTGAGAAGACGCCCGTCTTGGGCTGTGCAAATATTGAAGAATTCCTGTCTGTTAAGGAATCCGAGCGGATTTCTGGAAAGACGCCCGTCTCCCAGGATCCGTCCGTCTCTGGTAAAATCCGCCCGTCTTGAAGCTGAAGAAAAACAAGAAAAATCTCTGGATGAGAATCCGTCCGGATTTCCCAAGAGACGCCCGTCCCTCAATAAAAATCCGAGCGGATTTCCCCAGGAGACGCCCGTCTTTAGGCGGGATTTTTAAAATTTGAAGCTTGAAAATCCGAGCGGATTGCGCCTAATCCGCACGGATCGTGCCTGCATCTTCGAGATTTTCGTTTCTTTAAATACCCCCCACCTTCATTCATTCATTCATTCATTCATAAACACTACTCATAACACCAAAACCCTCATCCTCTCCATCTCAAACACAAAAACCCTCAACAAAATCACCAAAACAAAATCAAACCATCCTTCAAACATCAAATTAATCACTCCATCTTCAAGAAAAATCAAAACCAAGCACAAAATCTTCACCCTTTGAGTCGATTTTTGTTCTCATAAAGGCAAAGCCTTTCACTTTCAAAATCGATTTGGGCATTCTACAAATTGAAGATTTTTGATTCTCTACTTGGTTTGTTCATCAAATGGCAAGAACAAAGGGAGCAACAAAGGCAACAAAGGCACCAAAAGCAAAGGCTCTCTCTCAAAGGCAAAAAGCTCTACAAACAAAGAAAGCTTTGGCAATGGTGGTGTCAACACCAAGCTTGGTAGTGGAACAACCTCAGCAAATCTCTATGGAAGCATCACCTTCTACTCCGGTAATTAATCAACTCTTGCATTATCCGGAGGTAACTTTCATCTCCGATGACCATAGAAATTCATTTGTCAAGTTTGCTATGAAACAAATTCAATCCACCAAGTTCATATGTGAAAAAACTTTAGAGAAGCTAGGTGTCCTTGAACAAACAAGAGTCTTTTTCAATGCCATGGGTTTGAAGAAATTGTTTGAAATGAAAGAAGTAACATACCCCTCCCTTGTCTTGGAATTTTTAAGTTCCTTGAAAGTGACAAAGGTTGAGAATAGAGAAAATATTGAGTTTCGTCTAGCTAACACTAGTAGACGCATTTCCTTTCCGGAATTGGGTGCAATTTTGGGTCTTAGCGATGCACATAAATTCTATAAGCAATATGGTAAGTACGATCCCGCGCCTCTTTGGGAGGCAATCTCCGGGAAGAAATATGAAGATTTTCATGCTTGTCGTGCTCTCTTGGTCCATCATCCGGGCATAAGAGTTTGGCACAAAGTTGTGGGAAATACCATAATTGCTAGAAGAGACACCAATCATTTCACGGGGCTCGATTTTATTCTCCTTGAATCAACCTTGAATATTGGAAGAATTCACACCAAGCCTTACAATTGTTTGAGGCTATTGGTTGATAGATGGCTTCATGTAGATAGTGGGAAGAAGGGTCAAACCGTAATTGTTAATGGCGGCCTTGTCACGGTCCTAGCCAAGCACTTTGATCCTAATTTCAATAAGGATAACAAGTACAAGGCTAAGGATGGTGGCCATCTTATTGATATGTCCACCTTGATTAACAAGTTTAAGTGGGTTGCTCACAATCCCCTTGATACCAAGTATGGGTGGCTTACTAGTGAGGCTCGTTCATTCACTTTACCCGCAAAGATTTGCCGTCTTAGTGTCCACCGGACCAACTATTTACTTCCCCTAACCAAAGAAGCCGAGTACATCATTCAACAACAAAAGGGTGATCATGAAACTCCCTCCTCTTCCATTGTTATACCACCTTACCCCTATGATTATGAAGAGTTCAAACCGCAAGGAGTTGAAATTGGAAAAGATTATGTCACTCTTCTAATGCAAGCCATGCACAAGCAAGCTTATGAAGATCGGAAAAATGCTTATTTGGCTCAATATCCTCCCCTCCTACATCTAGCTAAGCAAGGACTCCTTGATCCATCTTGTCCTTTGCCTAGTTGGGCGGATAGAGAAGCCTTATTTCCGTGTGCATCTAGGGACGTGGTGGAAGGCAATGAGGTTGTTGGAAATGATGAGGAGATTGATGATATTATTGAGGAAGAAGTAAGTGGAGATGAAGAAAGGGATGGTGAAGATGGTGAAGATGATGATGAGGAAAGCAATGAAGAAAGTGCCAAGGAAAGTGGCAATGAGACCACTTCTCATGAGGGAAGTGATGGTGATAGTAGCATGATGGAAGACTAGCCTTGGAGATTCCTACTCTCCCACGGTTTGTCTATATCTCTTTGTATTTCATTTCATTTTGATCATTGTTGGTTTAGTCCTAGCAACACCAAAGGACTCACACCTCGGTTCCTTTGAGGTGTTCTTTATTGTTCCCATTTTTGAAAATCCAAAATGACAATCTAGTCTCATGCATAGCATGTGCATGAACTCCCCCATGTCTCGACATTAGCAATAGTGTCTTACTTGGTTTGGGGAAGTTGATGCATACGCAACGGGAGGTAATCTAAATTATCCTCTCCGTCATAACAAAACAACATGCATCATGTAGTATAGCTTAGTGTAGAATTGCATTTAGCATAGAAATCATGCATCACTCTTGCATAATTTCCATCATTTTGGCCATTGAGGACAATGCCCATATTAGTGTGGGGATGGGAATTCTAACACTTAACTTTTATCCAAAAACCATAAAAATTGAAAAATTTCAAAAATCATAAAAATTTGAAAAATTGAAAAACCAAAAACAAGCTCATTTCCTTTGTATATATTGTCTTGTATATATTGCTTGTTTCATCCTTGTTCACTTTGATTGACTACGCCACATCCGAGACATGAGGATATTGAAGACCGCATGGTATAATCTTTCCAATCTCCTTTTTCCTCTTTATGTTAATGACTATGTGGCTTTATTTTGATTAATGCGGTAAAAACAATGTGAACTTAGGATTGCATTTAGAATATATGTCATATTAGTTGGTAGAATCATTCGCATTAGGATGTTTATATGTTAGTTGCATCATGGCATGTAGTTGCATGTTAGAAAAATTTTGCGAAACCGTCTACTTGGGAAGCTTGACAAGTGTATATAGGCCCTAGTAGATGCTTTTTGTTCTTAAGACTTTGCTTGTTAGAATACTCGTAAAACACCCTAGGATGTGTCATGCTAGTATCCTTTGACCCATGGTTTAAGGCCTAGTCAAGAGTACCTTGTGGTGTGATAACTCCTTGGCTACCGTTTATTCCAAGGTGACCCTTGAAACCATGCATACTTCTATCATTCATCCATGTTCTACCACATTTTTGTCATCAAAGGGAATGGGCACAACACAAAAAAGAAATCAATTTGAGTTCAATGAAATGAAAAAGTGAAAGAAAGTTTGCAAAAATGCATCAAATGAAAAGAGGAGCAAAAATAGAACTCCTAAGCTTCAAATACAAGGCACCCTCGTTACTAATTGGGGTGACTTTGAAAATGTTCAAAAAGAAATGCAAAAAAAGTTGTCAAGTATTGAAATGCCAAAAATCAAAAAGAAATGGCAAAGAAAGTGTTCTCAAATGTTATATACCACAAGAAATTGGGGGGAAAAACAAAAACAAAAGCAAACTCCCAAAGTGAAACTCAAATATCTATCGATCCCTTTATCCATCGTATCCATTTTTGTGCATGGTAGAGAGGGGACGACCCTTCTTCTTGTCTTGGCAAGAGGGGGAATTCCGCGATCCTCCAGTGTTTCTAACACCATAGGAGTCTACTCTTGACAAAAGCATTTAACGATTGAGGACAAAGGTACCCTAGCTTGACACATTTTGGAGGTGATTTATTGGTATCCTTCTAGGCTTAGTAGTTTGAACAAATTGCATCTATGAAGGATTGTGTACCCTTGAATTGCTTCCCTTGTAGATAATTTCCGCCACTTAGATGAGGAAAGTGGCTATTCTTTTGTAGATGCATCCATTACTTGATTTTGTGTGCTTAATGTTTGGATGTGTCGCCATTTTGGCAAGACCCACCTTGCCTTGCAAGAAGGCATCCTACCTCATGGTTGTCTTGTTGTGAGTTGAAGGGGCGGAGTGAGACCCGCTAATTGTCTCATATCGGCTATTATTATTAGGTTAGGTTAGTATTGGTCCTAGTCTTTGTCACCTCTTTACTCGGGACGAGCAAAGGTTCGGTTTGGGGATATTTGATGCGACCATAATTGGCGCATATTTAGCCCCCGAATTACCATTGTTTCTATGCTTTTTAGTGCCTATTTGGGTCATTTCTTATCTTTAGATCTTTGTTTTGCATATTCTTTGAGATTTTGATCCCTTGGTAGGAAAGGAGTAAGAATCTTGCATTTTCATGGCAAAACGAGGCTAAATGGATCGTATCCAATGACCAAGCATCAAGGAGAGACAAGACTAGAAGGCCTTTGTACATAGCTAAGTAGAAGATCAATGTTGAGAAAGGATCCTTGAGTCCCCAAGGAAATCCCCAAGGATTCTATGAAGAAAAGGGAAGAAAAGAAGAAGGAATGACGCTGTAGAAGAATCCGAACGGATCATCCATGATCCGTCCGTCCGCCCAGCTCAATCCGAGCGTCCTTACCCAGGATCCGCTCGGATCCCCCAGGCCCAATCCGAGCGTCTTACGCCTTGATCCGCTCGGATCGTCCATGCCCCATCCGTCCGTCTCGACCTCCATCCGCTCGGATCACGATCAAAGATGGTTTCGTCCTTCAAGTTACAAAATGGAGACGCCCTTCTCTCATTGAATACCGGAGTCTCCTTGCTCAACTTAAAAAAGTGTAATTACTAGTTTAACCCTTAGTTAACCCTAATGCATCCTCCCTAATTTTCACTATAAATACCCCATTAGTCTAATTAGAGGAGCATGTTCTTCTTATCAATAATTAGTGTAGCTAATATCAATCAAATCTCTCTTCAATATTGTAATCAAATATTAATCAAGTTTTAATCCAAGTTTTAGTTCCTTAATCTCTCTCTTGTTCTTACTTTATTTTGGGTAATTGAAGATTATTTGGGTTATTATTGGGAGATTGACAACCTCTCAATCTAGGATTCAAGTACTTCTATTATTCTTGCTTTATTATTGGAATCATTAGTAGGTATAATCTCTTAATCCCTTTTTAATTATTGCTAATTACTTTCATTTATTCATCATGTTTCATTATGTTAGTATGATTGACAACCTTTCTAGCATGATCAATATGATAATGAGTGAGTAGTCTCTTAGCTAGGGTTTAATGGGTGATTAGGGGAAACCAACATGGGGATGATTCATGCTTAAATCAATATGCTTTCATATCTTATTTGCTTGCTTGTTTTGATCTTAATACATGCACATGTTATGTTTGATGAAATGCTAAGCCTATGAATCCTTGCATTTATTATCATCTACTATCTCTTCAACTTGACTTGTAAGACATAACCCAACTCGAGTCTTGTTAGATCATGCATGTGTTAAGTAGGAAAGATTAAGTCGACTTGTAGGTGTTGTACAATCTATGTGATTCGGCTCCGGGACCCAAACTTTCCTAGGATTGTAAGATATAACCCAACTCGATCCATCACAACAATAATTGCTTGCTTATAATTTGAGAACATGTTTGTATGATCATATCCCATGAATCCCCTATGAACCCATGACACCCTAGTGCTTTTAATCAATTGTTTACACCCTTATTCCATTTACCTTGTTAGTTTATTTTCATTGCTATTTTAGTTTAGTAACCTTCTACATCAACCCAACTTGTGACACCCCTAGACACCACTAGTAGCAATAGAAATCTTCGTTTTCAATACCCGTCCCTTGGGATCCGACCTTTACTTGCCTCTTTACTAATTGTAGAGTTGTTTGTGAAGTATAAATTGTGTTTTGTATCGACCATTGACCAACGACCACATATGTTTAATTGTGAACACCAAATGGCCTCGATCAGTCTGCTGAATAGACATTTATATAGCCTTTCACATGATAGAATGTTAGCATTTATGTTGGTAAGTTGGACTCTTTGCCCTCTTATGGTTAAGTGGGTGTCCTATTTGTTTTGTGTGGTGTGGGCTAAAATATTCAAGCTGGGACCTAGATTGGTTTTATTTAGGTCCTAGGTGAGTATTTCGGCCTTCATCATAGATAGGTCATTATAGTCTTTGACGAGTATATGTTCACTGCTTAATAGCCTTTGTGTTCCTGACTTGGTGGGTTTATATCCAAGTTGGGGCATGACCTCGTTACTTATTTTGAGAGTAAGTGGTCAGCTTAAGTACTAGCCAACCCTTTGGTGGACTCCTTAGGGTACTCACTTTGTTTTTAAAAAATTGTGGGTCTTGGGTGCGGTGGTGTGTATCCGCATGTCTAGGTCTCAAGTGATTTAGGACTAGGGTTGTGTTGTGTCTTGGCCATGTTTTGATAGAACCTCGAGCCAAGATACCGGTTCGATTACCTTCCCTACCTCGTGGTATAGACTCGAGTTCTGAGTGACTATTGACGGTGCTAAGAACTTATGCCTGTCTTGGATATATTGCCCTTTCTTGTTTGATGATTCTATGAATCATAGAAGGTGAGATGCAAGCCGGCTATGGTTGATAGAGTTTGGATTCCTGGATGTTATGTGATTCACATGATAGTGTAGTATGAGTCGGTCTAGTATTCACATGCTAGGACTATGTGTTGTTATATTGTTGTACACATGATAAGCACGATTGTCTAGCATCTATATGCTAAGGCTATGTGTGATTCATATTCATATTCTTATGTTTACATGTTATATTAATTATGACATTTCGTGGCTGGGAGAACTCGGAGTTACTCCCCACTTTTGTGGCTTTCGTATTTGTATAAAATGCGAATGACAGGTAGGTGATGCATATATGGGGTACATGGACGAGCTAGCGAGCAAAGTAACCTTGGGACCTAGACTGGTTTTATTTTATTGTGACCCTTAAACCCTTTTTATGTCACATACATTTTAGGGACATATGTCCCTCTTTTACTTTGGTTTGTATCACTTTATTCTCACGACTTAGTATTGTTATGTAAATTAGTTTGTTAGTATTTGCAGGTTTTGGCACTTTTCATTTGGAAATGTTTGTGAATGGTTTAGAAAAGTTTTTAAAAATTACAGGTTTTTACTATAATGAACCTATTACAAACATATCCATGCAGTTTTATTCTAGAATTACGTGTTTACTTTTCCGCAAAAATGAGGGTGTCACAGTTGGTATCAGAGCATATTTGCTCCAGACGCACGTTTGTGCACCCCAATATAAATAACTTGACCTTAAAATAACAAACTTGAGAGATGGGTAGGATGGGTAGACTTAGGACCTTATGTTGTAGTCTCCTTGTGATTGCTCTTTGTTAGGTACTAACATGTTTGTTGATTGTCATTTTGTAATTGTTGCGTTCTTGGATCAATGACCGTGAGCTTATCTATAGCTAATGGAGTTATTACCCTTATTATAAAAAAAAAATAATTTGAACTAAAGGTTTTGAAAATATTTTAACGTTTTTCACTGGTTTTAACGTCAATTAGTGTTAAAGCTTGTTATTGGAGACGTCTGATAATTAGTTTTATCATTTGTTGGTGTAAAAATGTATTTTTGTGTCTTTGAATTGGAATATTGATGTTCTTGAGTGATCGCCAAGAGTATCTCCGTTCCATTGAAAGGACACTTATATTTTACGAAGATCAAGATTTAGTGCCTATTGCTGAGGATTGAAGATTTGTTCAACCTTTGAAGAATGCTTCTACTTCCTTGAAGATGTTTCTCATTCTTTTTGTATCTCGCCTTATTCTTAATCTCTTGGTGCTTATCCTCCTTCTAAACTCCCTTCTGTTTTACTTTAAAAGCTACGCTTGTACTCCTAACTTGTCTTTTTTTTTCCTTGCTTATCCTCCCTTAACGCCATTTGATAGTACTCTTTCTTGTGAGGAATGTTGACCTGGGTTGGAAAATTCGACTTTTGAGGAGATTGTTTGTGTCTGACCCTTAACCCTGGCTTTGAGAAGTCGTGATGTTAGAAAGACTTAGGTAAGGTGATGAGACATACTTAGTGATTCTTATACCTAGTTCCTTGACAAAGTAAGTATAATCGATTGGTGGATTCTTTGTGTTAGGAATGAGTTGCCTATGTGATTAAAGTTATGGAACATGGCATTGTTGTTTATGTTTGGGATACTAGTGCTTAGTACTTGACTTAAAATGGATGAAACTGAATGGTGGGTTTGAGGATATAGGATTGACTAAGTAAGTCGAGTTGTGATTGGCTTCCATAATCACTTTGGACATGAGAGTTTGATAATGTGTATGACCATATGAGAAAAGCTAATGGTGGGATTATTAGTTGGTTTTAGTGAGTGATATTGATTACTACTTGAGGTATGGTATGAGAGTTGAGAGAGACTTAGTATTGAGAAGAAATTGTTAACCCTATAGTTGTATAGACCTTGAGGTCGCATTGAGTACTTGAGATGATGGGATGATGTCGTAGCTGAGTGTAGCTGAGTGTAGTTCCGCTTTTGGGAATCCTTGATAAGTAAAAGGATAGAGAAACTTGAGATCCTATTGATTTTTCAGATTTTGGGGTTCGTATGTTACTACCTTGTTTTGAAATGAGAACCTTGTGGAATATTTGAGGAACCTTATCTTGGAGTTTAGAGCTTGGTATTGGGATTCTTGATTGAAGGTTTATTTTTTTTTAAGGAACCCATAGTTGACACTAGTTGGATACGAATATAACTTTGTCGGAAGCCTTGACCTTAGGCTTGTGGGAGTTGTTTCGGATGTTTGGGGATTTGGAGCGATGAGATCACACTTATAGTGGAGTACCTTGTTTTAGGGAATAGATTAGGATGAGGTGACATAAGCGATTGAGGAAACCCTTGGGAGTGATGTGGTTATGAGTTTTGTTGTTAGGAAGTTTTCGAACCGTTTTGAGTGATGTTGTTGTTTGAGATAAGAGTGTCCGCGTTCCCTTGTTGGCTAATTTCCCTTTCTCCTTGATCATAAGCGTTACCGTTCATACCTCATTTCCTCGCTTCATCTTTCTCCTCCTTTAAGTTTGACACTTGTATCTTGTGAAACTCTATCTTTGAAATCCTTGTAATTTTGACTTCAATCTTTACCCTATGAAAGTCATTATAGCTCTCTTGTTGGTTAAGTTTGAGCTCTCTTAACATACTTTGTTTTTATACTATCTAAGTTACTTTCCTTTTTGTACAACTTCTAAACTTTCAAGCTACCGGTTTCGATTCATTCTTAAAAGTTTATGTCACTTCTGCAAACCTAACCTATTTTTAAAGATTTGAAAATGAAAATTTGATTTAATTCCATATTTGTTCCTTGAGTACAGACTTCTTTATCATGATTTTAATCGCTAAACCCGAGATTTCTTTAAATTTTATCCAATTTCTGTTAACTTTGATCTATTTATGACTTCTTTGTCAAAGTTTAATGTTACATTTTCAGGGATTTGACCCCCATTTGGGTTTAAAAGTGAAACCTTTATTTCTATTTTGGCTTTTTGCAAAAGAAAATTTGAGTAGATTACCTTTCTCTTATTTTGATTTTAACGTTGATCGGAGGTTAGAACTAGTTATTGGAAACGTTTGATAACTTGTTCTACGCTTGTCGGCGAATAGTTTTTGTTTTAAATTTGTCTTCGACTTGGAAAGTTAGCGTTCTTGTGTGCACGACAAGAGCAATTCCGTTCCATGAATGAGACTTATATTTTTGAAAACTCTTCATTAATGTTTTTGAAGGTATTTTGATTTTTGATTTATACAAATGATTTGCCTTTTGACCTTATCTTTGATTTGGAATGAGATGTTCTTGAATACGTAACGAGAACACTTTCGTTCCTCGATGAGAGTCCGTTACGTACTCGGAAAATTTTATTTGAAACTTTTGAAAGAATTTTGATTCTTACGATAAATAACCTTTAAAATGTTTTGGTTACCGATTCCAATTTCAGTTTTATTTTTATAACCTTTCATTTCTACTTTCAAGTTTCGAGGACGAAACTTTTTAAAAGATGGGGTGATTGTAACACCCCGTATTTTATTAAGTTGGATAAAATTATTTTAATTGCTACTTTGTATTTAATTACGTTGGTTAACGATTTATATATTTATTTTCTCAGCTAATTAATTAATTTTATTATAATTCGTTACGTTAAATTTTAATAATCGTTAATAAATTATGTTCCTTTTACGAGTCCTTTATGAAAGTCGGCCCTTAGTGGATTCAAAACGGATTTAGGAAAAGTCATCCAATTAGCTATTTTGAGTTATTTTGCTAAGTTATCAAATTTCGTTAAACTCCGCTAATTTAGTAAAAATCGTTAATAACTCCGATTCGAATCGAATTCCTATTATTTCCGTTAGGTATGGGTTGAGTTTATTATATTTTCACTCATTAAATTTATTTATTATTGACTCCGTTTTATTATCAAACTTTTACTAAAACCGATTTTATTAACTCGAGACGGTTTTAAAAACGAGCGAAATTACTTAACGATGAAGAAAGATACGTATAATAAATAGCAGGCTAGCAGGTGTTGTCTCATTTCCAATTTCTCACGTCTCTTTTCTTCTTCTTCTTCGTTCTTTTTTTCTTCTTCTGGCGATTTTTATTTCCTTTTCAAAATTTGATCTGTTAATCGACGTCGGTACTTCGTTCCTTATCCGTTTTCAACTATTTTTGTTCCATAGCGCTCCTTCGTCGTTCTCGTCATTCCGATGTAAGTAACATTCATTTTCGTTATGTATTTCTACAAACCCAATTTATACTTTCAGCTTTATTTATTATAAGACGGTTGTATGTACTAAAATAGACGGTGCAGTAGAAGATTTGTTAGTCTGTTTTATAGTTGAGACGGTGTATAATTATATATAGGGATCCTTATTGATGTTAATTAGTCAGTTGTATAGTTGAGACGGTGTATACTGATATGTGGAGATGATTGAGACGGTGTATACTGACCTCTAAGGATCATTTGGGATGCTAGCTAGTAAGTGGTATATTTAAGACGGTGTATGCTGACATGTATGGATTGTTTTGGGTGCTAATTGTTGTCTTTTATATTTAAGACGGTGTATACTGACATGTAGGGTTTGTTTTGGGGCAGTTTGGGATGGATAAAATGGTGCCTTTCGGGACTGTTTTTAGGGCGTAAGAGTGACTGATGTTGGACGGTTTCCTGTGTATTTTTGGGACCGCTATAATGTGTTGAGTAGGCTGTTTCGTGGGGTGATGAGGGACTATTTTAGGACTGTTTTGAGGTCACTTTGTGCAGGTTTTTCAGAGTTGTTCATGGACTGTGGTGGGGTTGTTTTGGGATGTTCTGTTGCAAGGTTTTGGGACTATTTTAACGTGATTGAGTGGGCTGATTTTAGAACAGTCAAGCATGGGTTTTAGTGGCTGAGATGGGTAGTTGTTTAGGTGGAGTGTTGGAGACAGCTGTGGCCTGGCTGTAGCTTAGCAGTGGCCTGGCCGTGGCCTAGGCAGTGGCCTAGCTAAGTCACGAGTTTGAGGCCATGTGTAGTTGGGGGTTAGGTCGAGTTTGAGGTTGTCATAATAACTTTTGGGCCGTGTCTATAAATTGTTTTGACGCTAGTTTGGTTTATTTAAAATATAATTAAATTAATTTCCGCCTCTTATTTTATATAAAGATAATTCGTTAATATCGTCCTTTCACATAATTATTTTAGGTGCCTCATATGTGGTTGAAGATGAAGAGTAATTTTGGGTTTTAGAAGCTTTCTCAAGTTTATTGCTTGTCTCTTTGCTAGCTTAAGGTAACTATTCCGAGTTACTCGACGAATTAATGTCACATTAGTAGTTGATGTGGTGTTTGTTGTTTGTTAAGTGTTTAGGTGATTGATAATGTGTTACTTTTGTTTTTCACATGATAGAAATTGGAAATAGCATGAGAATAATATTGCGATAAAATTTGTGATTTGGGCCAAAGTAGGCCAAGACTCTGAGCTGGGCCAGATTGACCGAACGAGTTTGGTCAAACTAGGTTTAAACCAGTCAGCCTCGATTTGACCGATGACCCGTCGCGGGACTCGGGTCGAAGGTTTGTCTTTGAGGTGAGATTGGATGTTTTATGTTATGCCTTGATATTTGTAATTATCATTTCACATGTTGGTTGTTGGATGAATTGGTTGCCTTATACTTGAGTCTTCTTGCCTTGTTGCCATTTTAGCTTGTTCTCATGAATTATGAGATTAACGGTTAGCTGGAGTTTGGATTATTATTGATATTGAGGATATTGTTGGATTGTCTGCTGAATAGACATTTATATAGCCTTTCACATGATAGAATGTTAGCATTTATGTTGGTAAGTTGGACTCTTTGCTCTCTTATGGTTAAGTGGGTGTCCTATTTGTCTTGTGTGGTGTGGGCTAAAATATTCAAGCTGGGACCTAGATTGGTTTTATTTAGGTCCTAGGTGAGTATTTCGGCCTTCATCATAGATAGGTCATTATAGTCTTTGACGAGTATATGTTCACTGCTTAATAGCCTGTGTGTTCCTGACTTGGTGGGTTTATATCCAAGTTGGGGCATGACCTCGTTACTTATTTTGAGAGTAAGTGGTCAGCTTAAGTACTAGCCAACCCTTTGGTGGACTCCTTAGGGTACTCACTTTGTTTTTAAAAAATTGTGGGTCTTGGGTGCGGTGGTGTGTATCCGCATGTCTAGGTCTGCGCAGATTTAGGACTAGGGTTGTGTTGTGTCTTGGCCATGTTTTGATAGAACCTCTGAGCCAAGATACCGGTTCGATTACCTTCCCTACCTCGTGGTATAGACTCGAGTTCTGAGTGACTATTGACGGTGCTAAGAACTTATGCCTGTCTTTGATATATTGCCCTTTCTTGTTTGATGATTCTATGAATCATAGAAGGTGAGATGCAAGCCGGCTATGGTTGATAGAGTTTGGATTCCTGGATGTTATGTGATTCACATGATAGTGTAGTATGAGTCGGTCTAGTATTCACATGCTAGGACTATGTGTTGTTATATTGTTGTACACATGATAAGCATGATTGTCTAGCATCTATATGCTAAGGCTATGTGTGATTCATATTCATATTCTTATGTTTACATGTTATATTAATTATGACATTTCGTGGGTCGGGAGAACTCGGAGTTACTCCCCATCGACCGTGGCTTTCGTATTTGTATAAAATGCGAATGACAGGTAGGTGATGCATATATGGGGTACATGGACGAGCTAGCGAGCAAAGTAACCTTGGGACCTAGACTGGTTTTATTTTATTGTGACCCTTAAACCCTTTTTATGTCACATACATTTTAGGTACATATGTCTCCCTTTCTCGTATTTGGTTTGTATAACTTTGTTTCGCGACTTTAGCGATATTTCATTCATGAGATTTATTTTGGACCTTGCATGTTTGACACCTTCCCTTTTGGATATCTTTATAACAGGTTCAGGTTTTAAAAATTATAGGTTTTTACTATAATGAACCTATTACAAACATATCCATGCAGTTTTATTCTAGAATTACGTGTTTACTTTTCCGCAATAATTGAGGGTGTCACAATGAATATAATATGTTATGTAACTTAAAGAATTAGTATAAACATGCGGGTTAAAAGAGAAGTTGATGGGCATAATAATTGCTAGGGCATATACATTAAGTTGATATGCTGTATAATTACATTGTTATTAAGAGTGTAAATTAGCTATGGAATGAGTATAACCGAACTAGTGAGTTCTCATATCTATATGTTAAATTTGTTGATAAATCGGTGAGCCTTAACTTCCTTCTTATATTGTCTTGCATCCTATTGTTAAGACTCGCTTGATTATGTACGAGCATTATAGTTGATGACTATGTTTAATAACTATATGTCGTGTTTAATAACTCCTTGACACTAACATGTTAAACTGAGTTCTAAACATAACGTTGACAAAACAGTCTTTATAAAATTTAGTTTGAACGTTAAAATGCGTAATTTACGTTGTTAATTTGTGTAATAAGTACTTGTCCTTACGTTACAATGTGAATAATATGCTTTATTAAGGTTTTGTCACGGGATGTATATTGTGGATTTACATGTCTCTAAATAATGATGTTAGTATAAAGATCAATGACTAATAAATTGAAGGAGGCAAATGAATAAGGTGAATTGTAATGATACAAAAGAGAGATAAGAACTACACTTCCGTATTATTTGAAGAAATTGTAATGGAATTAGTTTACCTTAAGTGTATTTGATATGTTGGCATGTGTTAGGAAGTAGTAGTTATGATAAATATGTGATCATGCTGGGAATGTGTGAAAAATGTGAAAAATGTAAGTTTGATTGATTTCTCAGATTATTATCCTTTTTTGTATTGAGTACCGTTTTAGATATACTTGACATGTATGGATGAAATTTTTATTTGTTATATCCCTATTTGTTAGCTTTGAATTGCCTTTGGTTTCATGTTTAAATCATTTATGGGTTAAGAGAAATTAACGTTTAGTGGACAGTGGTCAGAATGTTACTGTGCAGTCATACTTTCGACCCATAGTTTTGTAAGATTTGCTATTTAATATGTACTTTTAATTTTTGGATGACTCTAACTCCGTTGCTTAAAGGATTCATAGAATTTTTCAAAATTATAGGCCACGTTAAAATTTGTTGTATTGATATTTAATTGTTATTTTTACAAAATTACTCAAATTCATACCCTTATGCTGATAAAATTATTTTCAGACAAATTGAATTACAAAAATCTTCATCAGTTGATTATTTGAGATATGCACTTAATTCTTATTTTCATAAACTGTTAACTCTCTGTATTTTCTAAAAAGTATAAAAAATCAAGAAATGGTTAAGCGATTATTTATTGGGGATTTTTGAAAGTTACAACATGTTTTCTAACATTGTAAATGTCTGATTTAACGACAAGATTTTAACAAAACTTGCATTACCGTTACACCGACTCTGCTATGAGATATGGACCTAATTCTTATTATCATAAACTGTTATGATTTAACGACAAGATTTTAACATATATTATCTTCACTGATATGCGGTGAAAATGAAAAAAAAAAATTGGTAATTCTATCGGCATGATGTTATGTAATATGTGTTTATATATACAACATGAATCTTAACTAGATAAAAATGGAGTTGACTGTGAAAGTTTAATCGATTACAGATATGATAAAGTTATGACATTTGAAATAAATCCCGGTATTGTTAAAATTTTTGTTTCCTTCTGCGGGATTACCATATGTTATGATTGTTGACAAGGAAGTTATATTTTATTTTATGTCTCTACATGAACCATACATGTGAGGATTAAATTTATTTTCTTTTCAGAACTAAGAATAAAACGTCGTTACTAGCATGAACCTATAATAAGTATATATAGTTAAATAGTGTGATGTATTAGTATGCGACCACATTAGCTTGGATAGTATATTTAGTGTAATCTCTATGCTTTAAAGAGTTAGTTGATCTAGCCGCGAATAACTGGTTATTGTCTAATATAAGTTTCAAGAGAATAGTAAAATATTGAATTGGTTTATTGTGTGTTGATTGTACAGTCGGAGTAATACCCTTAATATCTAGACACAAATGAATATAGTACGAGGGGTCGAACACAAGGAGACAGGAATTACGTTATGAAAAGCTATGAATAGACTTCTATCAAGGTCGATTACGATTTATTTGTTTGGTTGGTTTGATATATTGTCAATTAAATGATGTAAAAATATATGATAAAGGAGTCGAGGGGAGTCAGGTCACACATGCAATTGTATATAGATGCTCATGTTAAACTCGAAATAAATAACATTGATAATTGTTTAGGCTTAAAGACAACCACCTCTCGCCTTATTGTCAACCATAGACCGGGTACCAGAGAACTCTCGTTATGACTAGGTCGTCCTACTAACACATGCTTAGTCTAATTCGATTCCGTGCCTCTCGACTTATAGAACGAATTAACAAACTTAATCGGTGAATATGGCCACTAAACAAAGATTAATCAAGAGGATGCAAACATGCGATAGAAACAATTAAACAAAATTACATCAACCTAATTTAACATTTACAAATATTAATCATGCATGGCATCCTTAATCCCTTGACAAATGAAACTACGCAGTCATGTGGGAAATAAAACTAATGTTATATGAAATAATAAACATGATAATAATGTAAATATAACTAAATGAAATTATAAGATTTATTAATAAACTAAATATAAGTAACATATGAATTAGTGATATGCTAATGATAAAAAGTGTATATAAAAAGCTAATGATAAACTAGTGATGATAACTTGATAATAAAATGTGATAACAAACTAAAATAAAATGCTAATAACTAAAATGTAAATTGTAAAACAACGATAATGGAAAATGTAATAACTAGAAACGAAATTAACGAAACAAGAACTTGGAACTTGAATGGAAGAACACAAATGAAACCCAAATATAACTTAAAAGGAAAGATTGTATTATAAAGAACCACAAGCTTAATGTAAATGGTTTAACAAAGAACCAAATGCTTAACAATATGTAAACTAATGAAAATTTGAGATAATTGTTGCTTAAGGCTATATGAAAGTGTAAGAGAGTGTAAAAAGGTATCCTACAATGACGGATTAAGGTCCTTATTTATATTAAAATAGGGGCATAACGTAAAACTCATGGAGAAAGGTAACCCCGATCGGGGACATGCCACCCCAATTGGGGTCGTGTGAATCTGGCCATTTGGTGTTAATTCTTGGTTAAATTCCCAAAGGGATCCAATGTTCATGTTTAATGCTCCTTAATACACCCGGATAAAGGCACATTTGGGCATCCTAAGAGCATCTCCAAGCTTGACTTTTCCATTTGCTTGACTAGGACTTTTGCTTGGACCAAATTTATTTCTTCATTTGTCCATCAACCCAAACTCCATGCTTCTTACTCGGGCCTGGAAATTACCAAAACACCCTTCCGAGGTCATGCTTAGTCTTGTTTGCCTCGTGAACTTGTATGCTTGCTATTTGACGGGAAAAAGCTACTAAAAGCTTAACTTCGTACAAAACACAATGAAAACAAGCAAATACAACTAGAACACGGAATTAGCTCGCATAATCAATAATATTAGTGCAAATGACATGTAAAAATAGAGCTAAAATAGGGGTAAAATCATATATAAAATGGACACATCAAACTCCCTCAAGCTATACTCTTGCTTGTCCCCAAGCAAGAAACCATATCCCATAAATTGAAATATCCTAAAACAAGCTAAGCATAATGATTCAAAACCCGAAACAACATGGGCATAAGGAAAAATACAAAAACATGGATGATATTTACATGACGGCGTAGCATAAATGACTATGTATGTTTTTCGGCTCTTACATGATCATTTTGACTTTGGACTCTCAGGATTCACTCATCACTCAATTATATGTAAAAGGATTTTTATGTGAGTAGCACTCACCTATCCTCGACTCATGAGAGTGTGCCGGCAATTTAATATGTTAATCATTTCAAAACTATAAGTCAAAAACATTCAAAGGCAAGCATGTAAAAGAAGCCAAGGTTAAGAAGAAGGATAAAGGACATGGGTAAGAAACGGGAACAAATGATTTATGGTATGTGAAGCTAAGTCAAACTAGCAACAACCAAATGCAAGGATGCTCAATCCCAAAACTAATCCTAAAATCTCAATACCAATCACAAGAATTCTCTCCAATATTTATGAATAAAACATAAGAGCTTCTTACATCAATGATGAGGGTTTGGAACGTCGTATATTCTCCCTATCAAACACTATTTATAATATCAACAAAATACTCTTAGTAGAGTGCTAAGTAAAGGTCGAATCCCAGGGACGGGTATTGTATTGATTTATCGATTGTAGAAAGCTATATCTTAGGGTGTCACAATTTGAGTTGAGTTTGAAATTTGCAATCTAAACTACTTAAAAAAGAAAATGTAAACAAATGAAAGCAAAGCAAGCAAATAGGGTTGTAAATAATTGAATAAGGTACTAGGGTATCATGGCTCCATAAGGGAATCGTGGTGAGATCATGAACCAAAACGAGTCACATTAGGCATGTTTGTACTCGGTTTTGGTCCCTTGGCCGAAATAGGGTTCAAATTGAAATCCGTCGAAGGACATGGGGCTTTTTACGGCTTAGACATCTTCTATGAGGAGTCAAGAGCATTTTTATCCAAGGGTTGGTGTCTTGCGAAGGTGATTGTCACAGAGCAAAGCAAGGAAACAAACCGAGTGGCCCCTTTTGCACGGTTTGCAACAACAAGGACAAGGGTCGCTTTCAAGTTTCCCAATTCGTCCAAGGCAACCTCTTAAGCCCCTCTTACTGCTCTAGCTCTTATATCCTTTCATGGCCGGACCATTTGAAGCTTCCAAGGAGTCCTAATTATCATTGTCCTCATTAGTTTACTTTTCTTGTTTTCTTTTAGATTTTTCAACTTCTGTAAAAGCTTTGTGTAAGGCTTTAGGGCCACCTTTTGTACCGATTTTCTAGGGGTCTTTTGGACCGTTAGATGATAGGTTAGATGTATGGTGAGCATTGCTTGGCTTGGCCTATAAGGGCAAGGCATTTCCTCATGCATTTTTCAGAATTTATGAATGATAAACACAAGTTAGAAGCTTTGCTTTCTACTAATCTTTTTTGCTTAGTGCTAGAAAACCCTCTATTGCTTAGTGCTTAGAGTTGAGTGATTCCATTGCTTAGTGCTTGGATTCCTCTTAGGCTTAATCTAGTGGCTTAGTGCTTAGATTAAGTCATATCCCAAGTCACACAATTCTAATCATACTTGCAATTCTCGGTTCCACCATATAAGTTAGTGATTTCAAACAGTCCAGCAGTGTGTTCAAAATAGAGTCCCAAGGTTTCTGTCCAAATTTTAGTTATTTTAGTCACAATTAAACAGTCCGAAACACTATCCAATTCGAGTCATATTAATCAAAACCCGAGTCTTGAGCGTTTTACTTCAAATTGGTTATCAGAGCAAAGGTTTAACACAATTCCATTGTTGTGTTAGTCTTGGGAAGAAACCTTCTTGTGAGTTCAATATAAACCTTAACCACATCCAAAAACACAAAAACAACCATGAGTGAAGAAAGACTACTTGGAATTGAGACTCAAGTAGCACAACTCTCCGAGAAATGCGTTCTAATGATAGACTCTTTCAATGGTATCATGGCTACATTCCAACACCACCAAGGGACCGGGGAAGACCACCACCCCACCATGGTAGAGGACGTGGCCGACGGCTTGGAGCAAGAAATCAAGAGGCCGACCATGAAATGGAGGACTTGCACTCGGATGAAGGCGGTTCTTTCATTGAACCCGAGCAGCAGGAGCATCCTAAGGACCTAAAGGTAGATATTCCGGAGTTCCATGGTAGTTTAAATCTCGATGACTTACTAGATTGGTTTAGGTCAATTAAAAGAGTCTTTAAATTTAAATCATACTCGGATGTTAAGTCCTTCAAGGTTGCCATTTTAAAGTTTAAGGGTTATGCATCTCTTTGGTATGAAAACATGAAAAATCAAAGGAAGAGGGGTGGTAAAGAACCCATGAAGTCTTGGTCAAACTTGAAAAAGAAGCTTAGTGACAAGTTTATTCCAAAAGAGTATACTCAAGATATGTTCATTAAGCTTATTTAATTAAAACAAGATCAACAACCACTTGAGTCTTACATTAGGGATTTTGAACAACTCACTTTGCAATGTGATATCAATGAGAAACCCGAGCAAAAAATTGCTAGGTTTGTGGAAGTATTGGATGATGAAATTGCTAATAGAGTCCGAATGCAACCGATAGGGTCCTTTGATGAAGCCGTAAACTTGGCTTTTAGGGTGGAAAAATTGGGCAAAGGGAAGAACTCCAACTCAAAATTGCCGACCAAAACAACCCCTAAGACCACCCATGCCGAGACCAAACCCAAAGAAACCAACACCCAAACCGTGACACCCACACTTAACAAAGGAAAAGGCATTGACACCTCACAAAAAAAAGACCTTACCTCTCAAAAAATGTTACCAATGCCAAGGTTATGGACACTTTGCCAAAGAATGTCCAACCAAGAGAGCCCTTAGTAGCTTTGAAGTGGTTCAATGGGGAGAGGATGAAATTCTTGTATGTGATGAAGATGAGGAACCCGAGGAGACTAAGGATGAGGAGTTAGTATTGCCGGATTCCGGGATGAGTCTAGCCACTTGGAGAGTGTTGAGTGCTCAACCATTGGAAATGGATCAAAGACAACAACTTTTTAGGTCTAGGTGTACCATTGGGGGGAACATTTGCAACCTAATAATTGATGGAGGTAGTTGTACTAATGTGGCCTCTAGTGTCCTTGTTGAGAAGCTTTCCTTGACCACCCAAAACCATCCATGTTCTTACAAATTGAGGTGGCTGGACAAGTGGGCCGAATTGAAGATTGACAAACAATGCTTGGTGTCCTTCTCCATTGGCAAAAATTATGTTGATAGGGTTCTTTGTGATGTTCTACCTATGGATGCTTGCCATCTTCTACTTGGTAGACCTTGGGAGTTTGATAAGAGTGCAGTGCATCATGGAAAGGATAACACATACTCCTTTGAATTTGACAAGATGAAAATCACTCTAGCACCTCTTCCACCATCCTCCATCCTGGAACCTTACAAGGAAGTGATGCTCATCAAGGAGGCCGAAATGTTCCAAGAAAAGAGTGATGAGGAAGGTGTTCATATTCACCTTGCCGAGGGTGTGTCCAAGGAGCAAGAAGAAACATTCCCTAGCAAGGTTCAAAATTTGAGCATGTTCTTTTAAGATGATTCACCTAATGTCGAGCGTATGTCCATGGAACAAGATGAACCGTTCACTACTACGGTTCAAACAAGGGTCGAGGTCCATGAAGGTGTTCCTCCAATTGCAAATCTAAGAATGAAGACCGAGGTCCCTAAAACTCCTTGGTTCAACTACGGTGCCCACAAGTTCAAAGACAAACTAAGGGAGTGTTCAATTGCACAAAAGGCACTCAAGTGGAATAATACCAATGAACAAGTTCAAGAGGAGCTCCTTGTCAAGATTGGAGCCGAGAGTACCGTTTATGAGGTACAAGCTCATTATCCCGTCTCCTCTACCACTAGTCCAATTGGGAATGAATGCAAGGATAAGTCAAGTGTCTACTCGGGCGATCAAGGAAATAGAGTCAAGAAACAAGTTCAAGAGAGGGTCTTTGACAATGTCCAAACCGTGGGTGTCCATGATGGTATGCATTGTAACTATTCCGTCCACTCTAGTCCGAGTTCAATTGAAGATGATCACGAAATCAATGGCATAGGCGGTATGATCATGACATTCAAGGCAAGTGTTCACCCGAGCAAGCAAAGAGATGGTGCTTAGGGACGGGTTGAATAAGGGTTCCTTCGTCATGTTCAATTCAAAGCACGCAAGAAAGGGTCCACGAACTCCAAGAAAGGGATGAAATTCAGAATTGGGGATCAAGTTTGGGTCCGTTTATGCAAGCTAGGAGTCCTTAAAAAGGGGGATAAGCCTATGCCAAGAGAAGAAGGTCCGTTCAAGGTCATTGGTCAAGTTGGGTATGACAAGTACGAGGTCGATTTATTTGGGACTCATGCCACCTTCTATGTTAGAGATTTAAGTCCTTGTGGTGAAGAGTTTAGTGATGAAAATGCCAAGGATTTGAGGACAAATCCTTTTCAAGAGAAGGAGTTTGAGGCAAAACGAGTCACATTAGGCATGTTTGTATCCGGTTTTGGTCCCTTGACCGAAATAGGGTCCAAATTGAAATCCGTCTAAGGACATGGGGCTTTTTACGGCTTAGACATATTCTATGAGGAGTCAACAGCATTTTTGTCTAAGGGTTGGTGTCTTGGGAAGGTGATTGTCATAGAGCAAAGCAAGGAAACAAACCGGGTGGCCCCTTTTGCACGGTTTGCAACGACAGGGACAAGGGTCGCTTTCATGTTTCCCAATTCGTCCAAGGCAACCTCTTAAGCCCCTCTTACATGCTCTAGCTCTTATATCTTTTCATGGCCAGACCATTTGGAACTTCCAAGGAGTCCTAATTATCATTGTCCTCATTAGTTTACTTTTCTTGTTTTCTTTAAGATTTTTCAACTTGTGTAAAAGCTTTGTGTAAGGCTTTAGGGCCACCTTTTGTACCGATTTTCTAGGGGTCTTTTGGACCGTTAGATGATAGGTTAGATGTATGGTGAGGATTGCTTGGCTTGGCCTATAAGAGCAAGGCATTTCCTCATGCATTTTTCAGAATTTATGAATGATAAACACAAGTTAGAAGCTTTGCTTTCTACTAATCTTCTTTGCTTAGTGCTAGAAAACCCTCTATTGCTTAATGCTTAGAGTTAAATGATTCCATTGCTTAGTGCTTGGATTCCTCTTAGGCTTAATCTAGTGGCTTAGTGCTTAGATTAAGTCATATCCCAAGTCATTCAATTCTAATCATACTTGCAATTCTCGGTTCCACCGTATTAGTTAGTGATTTCGAACAGTTCAGCAGAGTGTTCAAAATCGAGTCCCAAGGTTTCTGTCCAAATTTCTGTCATTTTAGTCACAATTAAACAGTCTGAAACACTATCCAATTCGAGTCATATTTAATCAAAACCCGAGTCTTGAGCGTTTTACTTCAGATCAGATAAACAAGTTTCATAGATGCAAGCAATTTATTGTTGTAGTTGAATCGAGTTAGTTTATATCTTACAATTCCTAGGAAGATTTGGGTCTCGGAGGCGAGTCGGTCAAGACTTTACAACACCTACAAGTCGACTTAATTTCTTCCTATTCAACTATATGCATGGTCTAACAAGCCTTGAGTTAGTTTATTTTTTATAAGCCTTGTTAAATGGATAAGAGATTCATGCTAGGTTCTCAATCAAGCATTTCATCAAGCATAACATGTGCATAAGTTGAAACTACCACAGGCAAACAATCATATGAAATTATTAAGTAAAGATCTACCCCATGATTAATTCCCCTAATCCTCCATTAACTCTAGCTAGGAGACTACTCACTCCTGATCATGGGAAACATGCTAATTGGGATGTCAATCACATTAACAAGTCTGAACATGATGGATGAGTGAAACAATAAACAAGGAATTAAACAAAGGGTAAAAGGAATTATACCAACTTAAGATGATCTAATATAAAGCAAAGAATAATAGAAAAAAACTTGATGAATGATGAAGAGTTGTCAATTATTCAATAAACCCAAATAATATTCAAATTACCCTACTAAATCTAAGAACACTTGAATAATTAAGGAAATATTAAGATGTGATTAAGATTAGATTGCGTAAAATTTGATTAAAACTTGGTAATAAACTTTACTAAAACTTGGTAATAATCTCCTACTACAATGGAGTATTTATACTAACTACAAGTATTAGGGTAACTAAAGGCTTAAATGACGATTAAGTCCCTAAAATGAAGATTAATGACTTGCAAGTCCTCCATGGAGACACTCGAACTGGCCCTGATGGACGCCCATGCTGTAAGGGAAAACGTCCGTCCTGCTTGTGGGACGCTCGGGCTGTGTTTTGGGACACCCGTCTTACTCTTTAGGACGCTCGGGCCGAGCTTGGGACGCCCATCTCAAGAGTCAGTTTGGCTCCTTCTTCAATTGGCTGCCTCGTGATCCGTGGGGATCATTGAGGAGCCTTGTGGGTCCTTCATCATTGCCGAAATACTTGTTTTATTAACTTAGGCCTTTAGTATTTGTCTCCTCTTTGTTGCTTGGTCATTAGTGTTAGAAATTATTAATCTCATTAATTAGACATATTCATATATGTGAGAAATTATTTAGTCATAAAATAATTACAAATCTTCTGCATGCAAACATAAATAGAAGTAAAGAAGAAATCATGTTCCTTACTATATAATTTCGGTTTTATGGGCACCAACAAATTCACCTATTTGTTAGTTCTTGAGCTTTCCTTAAAATGGATGAACAAAAGGTCCAAATTAGAACCTCTCCCAAATGTAAATACCCAAGTAAATCTCTTAATAACTAATATTATTTGTACTAGAAATAATACTAATCTTAATAAAAATTGATACAAAAATTTTGTATTTCCTCTTGAATAATTTCGGGCAAGAGGAGAGAATGATTTGTGGTTTTTCTTTCTCTAAAATGTCTCACCAAAATGTAGAGAATCATAATTTCTTACACTAGAAATTATGTGAAGAAGAAATGAATAATAAAAGAAAAGTCCCTTGTCTTTTCTATGTAGAAACCGATTGGAGGGGGAAGGAGAGCCCAATGCATGGGCTAGTTTTTCTACCCAAGAATACATAGGTATGTAAGGCTATATTAGGTAGTAATCGTAGTGTCTTCCACTCAAAATAAAAACACAATATACACCTTAAACTCCCTCCAAATTTCGGCACTTTTAACATAAAATGGATGGTCCATTTTATTTTGTCATTTGTCAATTGTAACATATGTGACATGTTACTTGACATGTGAAATTGTAATGTATTTTTAACATATTAAAAATCAACATACTCATAAAATATGTCATATACAATATCGACTAGTAATTCGTAATTACTTGTACCAAAATGGTTTATCAAATTATAAATTACAACGTCTTGTATTTATAATAAATTATTCACTCAATGTTCAATTGTTTCGTAAATAATAATTTTATCTAAGTAATAAAACAATTCGATTACTTAGATCGTATCTCATTTAATCAAATTACAATAAGACACGTTAACTTTACTCACAAAATCACCCGTCAATTTTAAGCAATTTAATTAACTCGTATTGGCATACGATTAATTAAATAATCAATTAAGAGTATTTACCTATAGGTATGACCTAAGGGGATCAACTGATCACCACCATCGCACGACAGTAATGTCAAACTTTAGTCAGCCAATCATTACCGATATGTGTGGACCAGTTGACTGTAAAATATTACATCCCACATGTATTCTTAAAATGAGATTTAAACATGTGATCATCATGATCGACAGTTGTGATCGCATTATTGTCGAAGGACACATATTCCAATTTGTGTTCATCATTCCAAAATCTAAGGTTCAATCTTGGGTTACCAATTTGAATCTTGCGTCATCTACATGATATATCATTCTAGTTTGGTTTAGAATATAATCACCTTGATAATGGGCTAGCCATACATCAAATCGTGGTATATAGGGTCACAAAAGTGAAACCTCTTTTGTATCTTAACAAGTTTATATTCTTATTTAGAGTTTATGCACTTAATAGTCATAATTAAGTACAACTATAAACCCAAAACTAGATTGATTACACAATGACTCTATCTCTCAACATCATTGTTGCTAGTCGTCATATTCTAATCATCCTATGTATCAAGTACAATGATGAAAACCACCACCGGTTTCTAATATTGACGAAGTAATACTAGCAAAATTTATGTCAATCAAATAAACATTTAAAGAAGAAGGTCCCATTAGATGTCCCACAACTAACTTGTTGATTCTTCAATAATTTGGGGTAGTTTCCTTTCTATCGTCCAACAAATAAGACAATGGAAACTATATCGGTCGGGATTGATAGGTTTAGTATCGTTATTCTCAATAACTTTACTTTTAACATTACCTTGTATCAATTCCATTTTAATTTTACTTCTTTAAAAACCTTATCCTTTTCTTAACGGTTTAAGAGAATGCTCCCACTCAATTCAATGAATCTTTACTTTAGAGAAGCAAAGTTGAATCTTATGAAGACTACTCTTCAATTCAAGCGTTTTAGTCTAAAAACTTTCATTAAAGTGGTTGCGGTATTTTGGTCAATTTTGATTTCAAACAAATCTAGTTACCAAAATGATGTAACGTTTCAAATTATTTAACTCAATTAAGCATATGAGAAACAATTCATTGTAAGTAGATATGTTAGTCAAGAATCAAAACCCTTTTGATCACGAATAACTTTTATCTATACTCTTCACAAGAGATCCTTACAATGGATAATACGAGGTTTTTAGAAGAAAAATTCAAATTTTGTCTTTAGTTACGATGTTTTAATGGAGATTTGAATCAAAAATCGAAATGATATCGTATATGAATTGTGGTAAAGAAATAGAACAATATGATAACAGAATAGTGGAAAACTTAACATTTATCGTTTTATTAATACTTGTAAATAACAAGTAAAACATTTACATAGTGACCTCTACCCAACTATGATAAATGATTCCAAGATCCAAATTCATATTAACTTGGGGCACGGTGTGCCGAAATACCCTTTATTAATAAAACTCGGTGGATTAACTCTTTAATCGATTATACTTTTAGAACTCTTGGTCGATAAAATTACATTAATATTTATCTTTACCCCGAAACACATCCGGAAATCGTCGTGAATACTTTCGTTGAGTTCAACCCAAATTTCGAATAAATGTGTCCATGATCCAAACTCATATCAACTTAGGGCACGGTGTGCCGAAATACCCTTCATTAACATAAATTTGGTGGATAGACATTTATCACCCACTTCCCCTACGTAACAAGGTTTGTACCCCGGTGTGGCCGAGTGCACTCCCTCATGAAATAGGTTTTCATGGTTTCTGTTTTTTGGTAAGGCTAAGTCTCAATTGTTTATTTAGCGAGAGGTCATGTCAATTTATTATCTATCACGTTTTAAGTGAACTAAAGCGGTGAACTACGATAATTGTAATTGACACGGTCGATAAACTCGATAAAAATGATAATGCATGTTTTAGTTATGGCGATTTAGCGATGCATACGACATATAAATAAAATGCAAAGCATAAATTAAATCCTAGTATGGCCTTCCTAAAATAGTAAATCTAAAAAACTATTAAAAATTCGGAAACCAACTCCATTGGTCCCTTGAACTTCGATTTTGGCACGCATCTCGAGGTAACACCGTCTTTAATGGATCGCCTTCTTGAGTGGCACCGTCTTCAAGGATCTCCGGAATAAATAAATTACATAACAAATTACATAATTTCCTATTATACATTTGTAATTAAAATAAAAATAAATCTATTAAATTACAAAACGGTGATACGAGATCACAATAAATTACAACCGAATCGATATTCCCATACATTTCGGGTAATATCAATTAAAAACTAAGGCCATACTAAGTAAAATTACATAATTAAAAAATTACATAAAATAAAATTATGACAATCATAAATAAAATGCATCATTATAATATGTATGAACATGCCCAATTTTATGCTAAATCGCCTTTAAGGAGCCAATATTGTATATTAAGCGGTTTTTACGGATTTGCGTGATTCAACCTTTTAAAATCACAATAATTACATAAAATCATATTTATGTACTAGTTAATTACCCTAACCATCTTAGGACTCAAAATTAGTCTCCACTAACACATTGACAATAATTAACTTATATTTCTTAATATTGTTCATAAAAGGACTTAAAATTTCAATATAATGCCATAAACTTCAAATAAATCATAAAAATTTCAAATAAATTTCAAATTTCAAATTTTAAACTCATGAACATTCTGTAAAAATACCATGACACTCATAATGTTCAAAAACTTAGGTTAAAAATTTTGAAATGTATCGAGAAAAACAATGTTGCGGTTTATCGGATTTATCAATTAAAACCATAAAAATATGAGAAAAAATTATTTTTATCAACGTTTCAATTTTAGATCTGAAATATGTGATAAAATGCAACATGTGACGTTTTTCCTTAGTCATGAAGTATGTTTTAGCAATTTATACTAATTAAAGTCACTATTTATGTGATTTTTTATCAAAAATTCATAAATCATGCATAAAGACTTCATTATAGCCATATATTTTATACAAATTTTGTAAAATTGCATGTGACAACATACTAAATTTCTATGACCATATTCGAAATATAACTCATATTAAACTATTTTTCCATTTAAATTTGATTTTATCTTGAAAAATACATATTTTGAGAATAAGAACTCATACAATTATGAAAAATTACAGGTCATCGAAATACAATATATGTGAAAACATATCCAAAAACCACTAGAAAAAACGAAGTTTAGCTAATTTTAGTCCAAAAATGACATTTTTATCATAAAATAACATTTTAATGCCATTATAATATAAAATGAATAATAAAAATCCATTAATTAACCAAAATATCCTAAATACATTTTAGGACCATAAACTTTAACATGCATAATAAATTTCATGATATATCATAATAAACACAAATTTATAAGTTTTGTTTGTTAATCGTATAACTGGGAAAAACAATAACCGATTTGCATGCAAACAACCTAAGGCTCTTGATACCGCTTGTTAGAAATTATTAATCTCATTAATTATACATATTCATATATGTGAGAAATTATTTAGTCATAAAATAATTACAAATCTTATGCATGCAAACATAAATAGAAGTAAAGAAGAAATCATGTTCCTTACTATGTGATTTCGGTTTTATGGGCACCAACAAATTCACCTATTTGTTAGTTCTTGAGCTTTCCTTAAAATGGATGAACAAAAGGTCCAAATTAGAACCTCTCCCAAATGTGAATATCCAAGGAAATCTCTTAATAACTAATATTATTTGTACTAGAAATAATACTAATCTTACTAAAAATGGATACAAAAATTTTGTATTTCCTCTTGAATAATTTCGGCCAAGAGGAGAGAATGATTTGTGGTTTTTCTTTCTCTAAAATGTCTCACCAAAATGTAGAGAATCATAATTTCTTACACTAGAAATTATGTGAAGAAGAAATGAATAATAAAAGAAAAGCCCCTTGTCTTTTCTATGTAGAAACCGGTTGGAGGGGGAAGGAGAGCCCAATGCATGGGCTAGTTTTTCTACCCAAGAACACATAGGTATGCAAGGCTATATTAGGTAGTAATCATAGTGTTTTCCACTCAAAATAAAAACACAATATACACCTTAAACTCCCTCCAAATTTTGGCATTTTAACATAAAATGGATGGTCCATTTTATTTTGTCATTTGTCAATTGTAACATATGTGACATGTTACTTGACATGTGAAATTTTAATGTATTTTTAACATATTAAAAATCAACATACTCATAAAATATGTCATATACAATATCGACTAGTAATTCGTAATTACTTGTACCAAAACGGTTTACCAAATTATAAATTACAACGTCTTGTATTTATAATAAATTATTCACTCAATGTTCAATTGTTCCGTAAACAATAATTTTATCTAAGTAATAAAACAATTCGAGTACTTAGACCGTATCTCATTTAATCAAATTACAATAAGACACGTTAACTTTACTCACAAAATCACCCGTCAATTTTAAGCAATTTAATTAACTCGTATCGACATACGATTAATTAAATAATCAATTAAGAGTATTTCCCTATAGGTATGACCTAAGGGGATCAACTGATCACCACCGTCGCACGACAGTAATGTCAAACTCTAGTCAGCCAATCATCACCGATATGTGTGGACCAGTTGACTGTAAAATATTACATCCCACATGTATTCTTAAAATGAGATTTAAACATGTGATCATCATGATCGACAGTTGTGATCGCATTATTGTCGGAGGACACATATTCCAACAATTAGATGCGATCCATTTAGCTCCGTTTTGCTCCATATATGCAAGGTTAGCATTCCTCTCATACCAAGGACACAAACCTCAAAGAATATGCAAAGTAGGAAGCTAAAGATAAGAGTGACCCTAATGCATGCAAGAAAGCATAGGAACGAGGCTAGTTCGGGGACTAAATGTGTGTAAATATGAGTCACATCAAATATTCCCAAACCGAACCTTTGCTCCTCCCGAGTAAAGAGGTGACTAAAACTATGAACTTTATTAATGCTACTAGCCGATGTGAGATAATTAGCTGGTCTCACTCCGCCCCTTCAACTCACAACAAGACATCTAAGAGGTAAGATGCCTTCTTACAAGGCAAGGTGGGGCTTGCCAAAATGGCGATGCATCCAAACATTAAGCACATGAAAACAAGTAAAAGGATGCATCTACAAAAGAATAGCCACTTTCCTTATCTAAGTGGCAGAAATTATCTACAAGGGAAGCAATTTAAGGGTACACACTCCACCATAGATATTGTTTCTCCTAGTTACTAAGTTCAAGAGGATACAAACAAGTCACCTCCAAGTTGTATTAAACTAGGGTTCGTTTATCCACAATCTCTAAATGCTTTTGTCAAGAGCCAAGTCCCTATGGTGTTAGAAAACACTGTATGATAGCGGAATTTCCCCTCTTGCCTAGACAAGAAGAAGGGTCGTCCCCTCTCCACCATGCAACAAAATAGGATCACCAATAGATAAAAGGGTTTCAAAGTACATGAGTTTCATGATGGTTGTTTGCTTTTGGGTTTATTTTCCCCCCCTTTTTGTAGCATTTGACGATTAAGAACATTTCATGCCACTTTTTGATGTTTGGCATTTTCAACTTTTGCATTTTTTTGAAAATTTTGAAAGTAACCCCATTTGTAGCAAGGGTGCTTCTATTAAAGCATAGGAGTCTATTTTTGCTCCTCATTTCATTTGATGTAATTGAAAACTTTTTTGACATTAATAGCTTGAACTCAATTTGATATTTTTGTGCCCATTCCCTTTTTGTTGGCAAAATATGATTATAGATGTGTAAGGATGGTTGCATGGCATCAAGGGCCACCTTGGAATAAACCGTAGCCAAGGAGTTATCACTCCATAAGGCACTCTTGACTAGGCCTTAGTCCATGGATCAAAGGATATTAGTATGTCACATACTAGGGTGTCTTGAGAGAATTCTAGCAAACAAAGTCTCAAGGAGAAAAATTATCTACAAGGTCCTTATATACAATTGTCAAGCTACCAAATAGGCATTTTCTCAAAACTTGTCTATTAAGCAACTACATGCTATGATGCAACTAAAATATATATAGCTATAAAGTATATGCTTCTATGAACTAAAATGCCATATAAACTAGATGCAAACTCTTAACATATAGGTGTGTACTACATCAACAAAATGTAGCCACATTGTCATTAACATATAAAAAGGAGGAAGGAGATTTGGAAAGATCATACCATGCGGTCTTGTATTTGCTTCATGCCTCGAATGTGGCGTAGTCAGCCCAATGTGATAAGAGTGACAAACAAGCTAACACATATATACAATATATGCAATTCTACACTACAAAGGAAAGAACATGTTTTTCAAATTTTGAAAGTTTTCAAAATTTTTTTTCATTTTTTTTGAAATAAGGGTTAGGTTAGAATTTCCCATCCCCACACTTAGTATGGACATTACCCTCAAATGACAAAATGATAGGAAATTATGCAAATGCGTGATATGATATGATGCATGATCCTACACTTAATGCATACTACATGTGAAATATTTACATATGATGTATATTTACATGGGATGCAAACTAAACTAAGCTATATGATGCATGTTTTCTATTGTTCGGAGATCTAATTTAAATTAAGTCGGATTGCTTATGAATGAACTTCCCCAAACCGAACAAAACACTATTTCTAGTGCAAAAATAGGGAAAGTATATTCACAAGCATGCAAATGCAATGCATGAAAGGTTACTTTGTCATTTTAGATTCTTTATGGTGGGAGCTAAAAAGATAGACACCTCAATGTTACCGAGGTATGAGTCCTTTGATGGTACTAGGACTCAAAAACTCTTAGTCATCAAAGCGTCCAAAATGACTCTCTAGATGCTCTAAACTAAATGTTATACACGTTAAGGAATTTATGTAAACATGAGAAAAACAAAGCAAAAGTAGGGGTAGGAGACTCACAATGGAATAGGCCTAAATGCTAGCATAAGCTATCAACCCCGCATTTGTGTCGTCCTCCTTCATGCTTTGTCAACAATAAACTTTCACTCATTTCATCATCATCATCATCTCCCTCCATGGACCCGGAGGCATCATCATCATCTTCTTCTTCTTCTTCTCCACTTGAAATTTTCTCTTCATCATCAAGGTTTGACCCACTACTTTCCCCATCCTCATCATCAACTTCCTCACTCCTTGTAACCCGGTTATCCCCTTCTTCATCTTGAGAAGTTTGAGGAAAGAACACTTTCCTATCTGCCCAATCCGGCAAAGAACTCTTGGGATCAAGGAGTCCTTGCCTAGGAAGATGGTAGAGGGGTGGATATTGGGCGTAATAAGCATTCACCCGGTCTTTGTAAGCTTATTTATGGATATGCTTCGTGAATTGTATCAAGTAAAAATTGCCCGTCACAACACGAGGATCATTTGTTGTGAACTCTTGGTAGGCAAAGGGGTAAGGAGGTACCACTAAAGAGGAGGTTGCTTCATTTGGACATTTTTGTTGTTGGTTGATGATGTTCTTGGCATGCTTTGAGACGGGGAGAAGGTAGTTGTAATGGCGAGTGTTGATACGACAAATTTTCCCAGGCAAGATAATCGAATTGGCATCCTTGATCACCCACTCATATCCTTAGGCGGAGTTATCGTGTTTTACCCAATGAAACTTGTGGATCAATGGTGCATGTCAAGGAGGTTGCCACCTTTAACCGGTTTGTAGGTGTTGTTTTCATTGAATGCCGGGTTAAAGTGCTTAGCCAATCTCGTTATCAAGCCTCCATTCACAATAAAAGCCGCTTTCTCTTTTCCTTCCTTAAAGTATAACCATCTCTCAATCAACAATTGAAGGATATTATATTCATTCTTTGATTTTCCATGGGCATTCATCTTGGAATCCAAGTAGGTGAGGTCGAGTTCGGTCATGTTGGTAGCTTCTTTCCTAGCAATCACGATGTTGGAAATGGACCTATGCCAATACCGTATACCCGGATGATGGATATACAAGGCATTACACTCTCTAAATGTACTCAAATCCCTTCCGGAAATTGCCTTCCAAAGGGGGTTGGCATCAAATTTGTGGGGTTTCTTATTGAAACTCCAAAGGTCATCAATTCCAAAAACCTTTCCAAAATCACCCTTAATCATCTTCCTACTCTTGTTCTGAAGCCGGAATTCGACATATTTCTGAGTCTCTACCTTATACTCCTTCAAAGAGCTTATGAACTCTAATGTGAGGGAAGAGTAAGTCAATTCATTCATTTTGAACAAGGTAGCCAATCCCATGGACTCGAAAAATGCTCTTGTTTGGTCTAGCACCCCCAATTTCCCTAAAATGTCTTGGTATACAAACATAGTGGCGATAATTTTCTTCTTAGCAAGGGATTCAAAGGCGGTTCTATGCTCACTAGAAATAAAAGTTACCTCCGGATAATCCTTAAGTTGCTCAATCTCCGGTATAATGGTAGTAACTTCTTCAACAGCCTCAACGACTTCCCTTGCTTGTACACTTGGTTGCTCAACCACCACTAAAGCTTTAGATGCTAGAACCTTTTGCCTCTTGGATAAAGTTGGGAAAATAGGTCCTTTGGTGTTGCCTTTTGTTCTTGCCATTGTTGATTCTCCTTGCAAATTTGTGTCAACAAACGTTGTTTATGCTTGAATGCTTTTCTTGTCTTCCAACTTCAATCAAATTTCCAATCGATTTAGGGCTTTCGTATTTTACCCTAACCATAGAAATTTTGGTTGATTTTGTGAAGATTTTGATGTTTGAAGGTTCTTTTGTTGACAAAGGAGTGATTTTTTTTATTTTGAGCAAGTTTGCAATTGATTTGGATGAATTTGGTTGAGAAATGTGTGAGTTTGGATGATGGGTTTGATTGTTGTAGTGAGGGAATATGTTGTGTTTGTGTTTGGGGAAGAATAGAAATGAGCAATAAGGGATAGAAATCCCGTGTTTATGCTTAGTATGTAGGGAGGGACGCTCGACCTCATTTAGGTACGAGTGATTTTCATTTCAGGATTTTTGTTAAAGCTCTGGGGACGCTCGACCTGAGCTCGGCTCGAGCGTGTTGAGTAATGGGACGCCCGTCGTGATGCCAGCTCGAGCGGATTCTGCTGCAGCTCATTTTTTTTCTTTCTTCTTGCTCGAGCACCCACGAGCTCAGGTCTGCCCGTGGGGATCCCTTTCCCGCAATCTTTGCTTCTTCATCTCCTATTCTTCCATCATGGGGTGTACTACAAAGGATTGGCTAGCCTAGGTAATTCCTTACCCACACTTGATCATCAAACACTACAGATTTCAAAACACATTAAAATCCCTCCCTCTCTTGCTCTCATGTCACACAAATTCTACAAACAAAGCATATGAAATGAAATGCAAAAATTAAGTAATGTAAAAGTTAAATAAAATATAAGTTAAGAGGTTAGAATATTTACAAATGGTGGTTTAGGGAGGACTCCACCAAACTCTCCTTCTTTTCAGAGGTGTCAAGGGGGTAAAGCAAGGGCGTTGTTGATGCTGCTCAACGCCTTGTAGAAGTAGTCAAAGGCTTGTTCATTGTCATGATAAAGGTCTCGCATAGACCTCGGCATATTGTTGTCTTCATTCATGTAGTAGCCCGAGTCAAAGAGGTGACAAGGTTCTACAAAGCCTTAGTCTAAAGTCATATCATTTCCAATGTAAGTTGCAAGTCCTTCAAACTCATCATCCCAAAGACCATAAACTTCCTTTGCTTCTTTCCCCATGTTGGGAGGATCATGAGTTGGCAAGAGCAACTCTTCTTTATCAGGGCCAAAGAGCCCTTCATTCATACTTGTCACGAGAGGTGAGCTTTGCAAGCTCTCATTCTTGTTGTGAAAAATTCCATGCTCTCCAAATAGAGCCACTTCAATATCATTAACATCTTTTTTCCAATTGGGCGGTGATTCTTCGCCCTCCATTCTAGGATTTTCATCTTTCACTTGCCACTTGAATGGGGATTCTATTTTCTTCTTGTCACCTTACCGGCTATAGTGATCAACCATAAAGAATGGTTCAAACAAGTTGGGAGCTCTCATAGTCTTATCAAGATTAAAGGTGATTGTTTCATCTCCCACTTTAAGTGTGAGCATCCTGTGCTTTACATCGATCACCGCTCCGGTGGTGTGTAGGAATGGTCTTCCTAGAATGATTGGAATATTGGAATCTTCGTCCATATCAACAATAACAAAGTCCACCGGTATAAAAAACTTTCCAATCCTCACGGGCACATCTTCCCATACCCCAAGTGGTTTCTTTGTTGTTCGGTTCGCCATTTGTAGAGTCATGTTGGTGCACTTGAGTTCTCCCACTCCTAGCCTTTCACATAACGAAAATGGCATGACACCCATACTTGCACCTAGATCACATAGTGCATTGTTGATCGTGGTATCACCAATGGTATATAGAATGGAAAAGCTTACCGGACCTTTGAGCTTAAGTGGGGAATTCCCTTGAAGTATGGCACTACTTATCTTGGTGAATGCGATGGTCTCCAATTTCCTTATGGACTTCTTCTTGGTAAGGATATCTTTAATGTATTTTGCATAGGCCGGAACATGGTTGATCAACTCTGTGAATGGAATTGAAACCTCAAGGTTTTTCACAATCTACATGAATTTTCCAAGTTGCTCATCAAGCTTGGGCTTGGCTTGGCCACTTGGAAATGGGAGTCTAATTACAATAAGCTCTTTGTCACCCTCTTTGGCCTTCTCATCGCTTTTCTTCTTCAATGATTCATTGGTAGTTTGTTCCACTACCCTAGGATTTCTCCTCAATGGCTCCATCACATCTCTTGTCTTGACACTTTCTTCAACAACATCCTCTTCAATTCGCTCCTTATGTCCCTCATATCGTGTACCACTCCTCAAGGGGATGGCATAGATAGTTTCATGTCTTGTAGGAGGATTACCTTGAGGAGGTAATTATCCTTTTTGCCTTTGGGAACTTGAAGAGGCCAATTGGAACATTTGTGTCTCCAACATCTTGGTATGGGCAAGGATATTGTTGATGGTAGTGTCTTTGGCTTGGCAATCCCTTTGCATTTGAGCAAAGAAATCTTGTTGGTTTTTTTGCTTTTGAAGGACCGCTTTTTGAACATCATAAGCTTGGTCATTGGATTGATTGTAAGAAGGTTGGTTTTGGAATCCTTGGTTTTGATTGAAGTATGGTCTTTGAATATGATTTCTCATTGGAGGTGAGGTGTATGTTGGTTGAGGATTTTGAACATTTTGGCTTTTGTATGAGAAGTTTGGGTAAAATTTTGTGTTTTCATTGTAATAGTTGGAGTAAGGGATAGACTCTGAAAACTGCTTTCAATTAAACTGTAATAAAATTATCGTGAATTACATTACTCAGAGGTTACTTCCCACTTCCCACCATAGGAACTAAGAAGTAAGGACTACTCAGTTAACGATTTTATTTCATTCTTTCTTAATTCAAAAGCGATAAAATACTTGGTAAGTGTTTGACTTGACTCACTTGAACGGTGTTTTAGATAGCAAGCATTTGAGAGATGTATTTCACCGGATGCGACTCTCTAACAAGGATATTGTGGTTCTATCTGGGGCTCACACACTAGTACCCTTCTTAAACTTGAAGTACTACTATATGATTAGTCACTTAAATACTTAATTAACCAAACTATTGATTATGGCTCCACAAATATGACCAAGTTTGAGAGTTATGAACTGCCAACTCCTTGTTGGAGAATGTGTCCTCAACAATAGTGCGATCACATGTTTAAATCTCATGATAAGAATACGTAAGGGATGATTCAATTATATAGTCAACTGATCAACATTAATCGGTAATGATTGGCTAACTAGAGTTTGACATTAATGTCGTTTGACGGTGGTGATCAGTTGATCTCTTAAGGTCACACCTATATGATAATTCCCTTAATAGACTAATTAGTTAATTGTCTTATGATGCAAGTTAATTAATTCCGTAAAATTGAACAATTTATATTTGTGATTGAGAATAAGTATCTTATTGTAATTTGCTTAAATAAGATTCATTTAGTAATTGAAATATTTTCATTACTAAAATTGATTATTGTTTATGAAACAATTGAGATAAGAATGAATGGTTAATTATAATTACAAAATGTTCTGAATTATATTAACATGTCCCATTTTATACTATGTAATTATGAATTACTAGACAATTTGTTATATGTAATTTAATTAATGTATATGATGATATTTAATTGTTAAATATGCATTAAATTAATTAATAACATGTTACATGCTACATGAGACATATTGTGTGACAAACGACAAATTGACAAAATAAAATGGGAGTCTATTTTATAAGTGGACCGGAAAATGGAGGGATTATAGGATAGTGGATGTTTTATTTAATTGTTAAATAAAACACCATCATAACCTATTTATAAGTAGCCTTACATCTAGTTTCTTGTGAATAACAAAAGAAAAACGAAGAGGGCATGCATTGGCCTTCTCTTGGCCCTCCAAAACTGGCACCCTCCATATACATTATGGGTTTGCCTCTTATTTTTATGATGATTCATTCATACAATATTGATGGTGTAGTTTTCTTTCTCATCTCTATAAAATAGTTTTAGAATCTCTAAAAATTATTCATCTAAATTCTAATATTACAATACAAATTACTAGTGTAGTAATATATATTATTAGAATAATCATTTTAAGGGTAACTAGTATATTAATCTAGTTTATTAATATATTAGTTTTAAGGAAAAGTCTTTGGTGCAATTTTTAAGGAGTATCTCTATACTTGAGGTTGGAGGATCATCCATAATATTTAAGCTCAAGAACAAATAAGGAAGGTGTTCTTATTTGTGCCCATTATTTCGAACCAACAACAATGTAAGAACCATTGTTTTCTTCTTTTATCTCTACTTTAGTTATGCATGCACTAGATCTTAAGAACTCATATTAAAATGTTAATTATTTCACCATTAGAAAAGTCTAATAATAGGTATATGAACCTAACAGAGCATAGGATGTTGCATGCATAATCGATTTATAGTTTTTTCGAGTTATAAATAACTTAATTAAAACTAAAAATTTGTGATTTATTAGATAATGTCACGAAATCTTATTGCATGTTATATATTATAGTCCAAAAATGTATTTACGTCATTTTGATGATTTATGGTATTTTATTGCTTATTTTAATGATTTTTAGTGATTTTATTACATTTTAATGGGTAAAATAGTTTCTAAAATGCTAAAAATAGTTAGACATAGTTTCTGACCCTGAAATTTTTATATGACCTCACATGCATATTTTACTTATTGTATGTAAAATTACGTATAAATTTGATTTATTTTGCATGATTTATGATTTTTATGAGATAAAAACGGATTAAATGGAGGTAAAATGGTTAAAAATAGTTAAGCTTCGAAACAGACCATGAAATTTTAATATGTTATCACATACACATTTTACTCACCGTGTGTAAAATTTAAGATGAACTTGATTCATTTTGCATGATTTATGAATTTTTAGTGTAAAAATGACATAAATAGTGACTATTTTACCATAAATAGCTAAAACAAATTACATGGCATGAGAAAATTATTTTAGGTTGCATTTATATCACACTTATCAGATCTAAAGTTGTAAAATTGATTAGATTAATTTTTGTATGCTTTAGATGTTTTATTTGATAAAACCGTTAAATCGTAACTACATTTTCTCGAAATAAATTCGAAACTTTTAAACCATGATTTTTGATAGTATGAGTGTCATGGATATATTCCAGAATGTTCAAAAATTTAAAGTTTGAAATTTAAAATTATTGAAATTTAATTTGGATTTATTTCATAAAAGTTATGATTTTAGGGTCAAAATGAGCATAAATATTATATCAAGTTGAATTATTGTCAAAAATTGAGTAATGAATAATTTTTGAGTCCTAAGAGAGTTAGGATAATTAACTTGGACTAAAATTAGATTTTAGTATTATTTAGCGATTTTAATAATTTAAAAATCGTGAATTTCCATAAAACCAGGTTATATTATCGATATAAGTTAAATAGAGCGATTTGGCACATAATTTGGCATGACAGATACATATTATAATGTTGCATATTTCATTGTTGAATGTCATATTTTATTTATGCAATTTTGAATTATGTAATTTTATCTTAGTATGGCCTTAGTTTTAATTCATACTAGGTAGTATCCCGCGCTTCCCGCAGCCTGTTTTAAAATATAATTATTATTATTATTGAAGAAAAATAACATAATTTATATATGACTTTTAATATTTTTACTTATAAATAAAAATAAATTATTTTTTTCTCAAATTTAATTTTTTTAGGTTTATTTTCAATATTTTTAAATAAATACATACAATTTTAATTAAAACTAATAATTGATAATTAATTATGCCGATCAATGTTTTATAAATTATTTTGTGACTGATCGAATATCATATTAATTAAAATAAAATTTATTCGAACAATGCAACAATCAACATTAAGTTCTCAAATTATATCATTTCACAATACGTTAGGTTCCAAATCAATTAATATTTGTTCAAAATGATGTGAATATAATTTTATGTAATTTTAAATTTTTTTATGTATAACGTGTGATACTTATGTATCAAACATATAGAGTTCAAACTCAACTTATTCAAATGTTTTGATTGTGTTATACCTCTGTTATGTGTTAAACATATCTATAAAAATTTCACCTTTTGCATTTTCAAACAATTATATAATGATATTTAAGAGTTTACCTCTAAATTAAATAGATTAAAACTTTCTCAAATAATATTTTTTGAGGTTTAACTTCAAAGTATTTAAAATATAACATATAAAATATTTAACTAAGAGTAATATTTAGCTAGTCATAATCAATATTTCTACTTGACGTATACGTATTTTAATTGAAGATATTAAAGAAAAATGTAATGTTTTTTTTAACTTTTTCATGTCTTTTTATAATACTCTATTATTTAATAATCATTACTTTTATTTTGATTATTCAAATGTATTCGCGATCACTGTGTACATACATACTCATTATCACACTATTTAAACCTATCAAAATATCATATGTATTCAATTTCTCGCAATATAATTTTTTTCATTCCCCACATAATAACTTATCTCTTAGTAGTTTTCTTTAAGTTATATTTTTAAGAAATACAATGACTCTTTCAAATATATTTTTCTTAGGATTTAATGGTCTAAGTTTAATAACTTTCTCAAAATGTCCTTTTACCTAAATATAAAATATTATGAGAGACTCACTTTAATCATCTCTAAAAATCAAAATATTTCAATAAATATAATGAAAATTATACTCAATTTAAAGCATTTTTCGCAATAAACGTAATTATTTACATTTTAGGATTTTTATCAAAATAATTTTTTTGATAAATCACTGTAATTATTTAATGTATTTTCATAATAAAATTTATTAAGCAATAATTAATATTTTGCTGAGATTTATACAGCATTTATTAAGTTTATATTTAATGTTCAGCTGTAATAAATGCTTGTATTTAAAGCTGGGTTGACACGTGCCGCATCCACAACACTTGAAGTAAAACTACAAGGACTCGATTTTTGGATGAATAAGACTCGAACTTTAAAAGTGTAACGGACTGTTTGATTGTGATTAAAATGACTAAAACAAACACAAATAACAATGATTTTTGACAGAAACACTAAGGACTTGACTTCGACACTTGAATGGACTGTTTTAAGGACCAACAAACAACACAAGTACAGTTTTAAAAACTAACAAACGACTCAACCAAAACAAGGCACGAAACAGCCTGTTTGGACGAAAATAAGACCTTAAATAACATGATTAATTTGAATGAAAGCAATGGAAATAACATTGTAATTTAAATGCTTATGAACTAAACATTCAAATAACAATTTTCACAATGACTCAAAGCAACGAAAACAGAAACTTTGGGACTGTTTTGACACGAAAAACAAGAACAAGTAACCGGGATATCACTTAAACTAGATCACGAAGCAGGTTTAAGGCTTGGAATTAAACTCAAGATCACGAAGCAAGAGCTAATTCCGCCTCAAACACTAAGTAATGAGGGGTTTTCTGCACTAAGCAAGAAGAAAATTGATTGAAAACTTCAGTTTCAAAATCTTATTTTAATTCACTCAAATCTGATTTTTACAAAGAGAAAAGAGCTCCTTAAATAGAGTCCTTGTTGCAATCCTAGCCTTACATCTAAAGTAGCATCTAAGGGCTCAAAAAGGTCTTCTAAAAGGACAATAAAACGGCCCCAAGGACCTTACATAAATCAGAAAACTAAAACTATAAGACAACAAACATAAAGAGGATTGTTGGCAATAGTGAAAGAAAAGTAGATCTATATACTAACATATTCATATATGTTTTAATTTAATTTGTCATAAAATTAATAAGTGATCTTATGCATGCAAACTAATAAACAATATAAAGAAGAAACCATCATCTTACATTGTGATTTTCGGATTTATGGGCACAAGTGAGTTCACCTACTCACTTGTTCTTAAGCTTCCAAATATTGGATGAACAAGGTTCAAATTAGAACCTCTCCCAAAAGCATATAACCAAGGAAACTCATAATAACCAATATTATTTAGATCTAGTAATAATATTGGTTTTACTATAAAATTGACACAAAATAAATTGTATTTTTACTCTTGAAAATCTCGGTCAAGAGGGAGTATTTGTGAGATTTTTATTTCTCTAGAAAAATCACATATTGTAGAGATTATATATTTTCTTACACTAGAAAATTATATGGTGAAAAGAATGAATAATGTTATGTAAGACAAAAGCACTTCTCTCTTTTCTTGTGGGATGGCCGAAAAAATGCATTGGGTAGTATGCCCAATGCATTTCATTTTTGCTCTTCACAAGAGGCTAGGCATGCAACTCTAGGGTTATCATTGTGTTTTGAATAAAATAAATTTAAACAATACAAACCCTTAATGCCCTTCTAATTTTCAGTTACCATATAAAATGGTAGTCCATATTAACTTTGTCATTTGTCAATTTTGTTATGTGTTACATGTTACATGACATGTAACAATGCAATGTATTTTTATCATATTAAAAATCAACATACTCATAAAATATGTCATTTACAAAATCGACTAGTAATTCATAATTACTTGTGCCAAAAGTGTTCCTGAATTATAAACTACAACATTTTGTATTTATTATAATTTATTCATTCCGTTTCAATTGTTTCTGTAAACAATAATTTCATCTAAGTAATAAAATAATTCGATTACTTAGACCGTGTCTCATTTAATCATATTTACAATAAGATACGTAAATTATACTCACAAAATCATCCGTCAATTTTAAGCAATTTAATTAACTCGTATCGGTATACGATTAATTAAATAATCAATTAAGAGTATTTCCCTATAGGTATGACCTAAGGGGATCAATCGATCACCACCGTCGCACGCACGAAAGAATGTAAAACTCTAGTCACCAATCATTACCGATATGTGTGGACCAGTTGACTGTAAAATATTACATCCCACATGTATTCTTAAAATGTGATTTAATAATGATATTTAAATCATGTGATCGCACTATTGTTGAGGACACATTTCCCAACAATCTCCCACTTGCCCTCGACAAGTGTGCGTCACCAATTCTCTTGTCCTATTACTATCTCCCACTCAATGCAAGGTGTCTTTCGGGTCGTACTTGAAAGTGATCATATCGAGAGTGGTTTCCTCGATGTGGAGAATAACTGATTGACCGGATTTATCTATCATAGATACCTTCCGAGCGTGGCCACGCATTTCCAGTTCATTACTCCTCGAGTGGCCCTGAGATATTGTTTTAACCCTGACAAGGGGGTGGACAATTCCTATCGCACTTATTCCCTTCGACTAGCCACAGCCATCATAACCCAAAATATGTCCATTTGACCCCATTTACGAAAGTCGTAGTAACATAAATCAAATTTAATCTGAAACTGTGCCATCTTAGGCGAACAGTGTAACACCCCACGGTAATTGAAGAGGTCCAGTGATAAGCTTAAATGACTAGTGCTTAAAGGGATTAGAAGTACTACTCATAACAACAAAGTGCACTTTCTTTTATGGTCATCCACTCATCCATGCGAAAGAACTCCAAGGTTAAGCGTGCTTGACTGGGAGTAGTCTTAGGATGGGTGACCTCCTGGGAAGGTTTCCGGGATGCGCATGAGTGAGGACAAAATGCGCTATAAAGGACCCGTGTTGATCTGTGGGCCATGTACACAGTCTGGTGAGCTATCATAAGTAACCGCTCCCGACCCGGTTTGGGCCGGGGTGTTACAAGTGGTATCAGAGCAACCCTGCGACCGTGTGGTGATCGGAGGGAGTTGTTATACGCTCCTGGAGGCAGTGGTTATACGCTCCATTGTGATCACACACCTAGCGGGGGAGGATTCTGGGTTAGCGGTTATGCTCCCAGGCGCAACGAGGACGTTGCGCTCTTCAAGTGGGGGTGATTGTAACACCCCACGGTAATTGAAGAGGTCCAGTGATAAGCTTAAATGACTAGTGCTTAAAGGGATTAGAAGTACTACTCATATCAACAAAGTGCACTTTCTTTTATGGTCATCCATGCGAAAGAACTCCAAGGTTAAGCGTGCTTGACTGGGAGTAGTCTTAGGATGGGTGACCTCCTGGGAAGGTTTCTGGGATGCGCATGAGTGAGGACAAAATGCGCTATAAAGGACCCGTGTTGATCCGTGGGCCATGTACAGAGTCTGGTGAGCTATCATAAGTAACCGCTCCCGACCCGGTTTGGGCCGGGGTGTTACAAATAGTCTTTAGTCAAAAGAATCGACTCATTAGGATACTATAGCAGCTCTCGCCACGACCAGGCTATATAAATTGCAAGAACTCTATAAGCGGTCATAAGGCCCGACAAAGTGTTCCTAACAGTATGTCTATGTGATCGACTAGTCATCTCACATGACTCTATGGCACTTGAACTTGCCATCAATCGCATCACACTCTAGTCACTTCGAGACGTCACCTCATACAAGCCACTATGGGCTAATACTATGTTAATCCGGGTTCACTTTAACGGGGTTCAACGTTGTCTCCACAACCCGTTTGGATGTAACAAAGTATAATAAAAGAGTTTTAAAGTAAAACTCGAACGACAAATGCGATTATCACATATAAATAGTCAATGCCTGATTATTATTTCATGTTCTATAATCTAATTTGATCTTGTACGTAGTTGTTCATTTCAATTTAATTGAAATGACATGACTCATCATGTTTAACCTTTGAGAAGGCTTTGGTTAGTAGGTTTTATCAATTTCTTGTACCTTACTCAACCTTACTACATACTCGTTTTCCTTTGTAATGTATACATTTGCATTACAAAACTTTCTGAGTACGTGTCGAGATCCAATCAAGACATAGGCCCTCTAGCCTAAGAATAGCTCCCACTGTTTTCACAAAGATGTGGGGACTCATCCTTCTTGCACATCTCATGATTGCAAGTGTACTCAATTTCCGTTATAAATATCTCTCATTGTTCTTTATTGCCTAGAACGATTCTAGAAAATCTACTTCTTAATTAACATTGCCACAATGGTATCTTAACCATCCTAATGTGTTTTGATTATGGTTTTGTCGGAAACCATGCGCAATCTCAATTGTCAATTGTCACTTGTGTAACACCCTAACACAAAATTGCATCATAAACACTTTGCATCATAGCCTTAATACTTCTGCAAGCACTTAAGGGTAATCTTTATGGCTTACTTGGTAAAGATTATTTAAATTCGATTTTGAAAACAATTCATCATACTCAAAGCATATGAAGTGTTATACATCATTTCTTTTTAATTGATTCGGCAGCGGAAGCAAATCGAAATCAATCAAATATGTTCAATTTAATTGAACTAGTCATGAATCTTATCAACATAAGACTTCTTACTGACGCTAATATCATGTGGATTTATCTTCATAAATCCGGATATTCAAGATGTATTATAATACTCCAAAAGTCTTCAATCATTCTCAATGATCAATATGTCATCCATATATCGGACTAATTAAAAATTCCGTAACTCCCACTAAACTCCATGTATAAACACACCTTCTCGACTTATCGAGAAATGTTTTATCACATGATCAAAATGTTGATTCCAACTCATTGATGTCCTACTTAAGATCCTCTCTTAAGTTTCACATTATCTTAGGATTGCAAGAATCTATAAAACTCATGACATGTATTGAATACATTCCTTCTATTGAAGAAGTGGGTTTTGGATTCACTTGTTGTATGCATATCCTCATAATGAAACACAATCCCTAAGAAGATCCAAATAGACTTAATCATTTCAATTAGTGCAAAACCCTTTGCAACCAATCTTGCTTTGAAATATCTCTTTATTAGTGCAAAACCCTTTGTCACTAATCAAGCCCTTTTGTTTCGGATTTTCATGGCTCTAAGCCTTGTATTGAGTTGTGACTTAAACACTCTTATGTAAGTCATATGTTCATTACTCTCTAGAAGTAATCAACTTGAATCAAACAGTTTCTTTTGTAAGTTATAAGCTCTTTACTTTTTTAAAAGTAGCATGAATTCATCATTTTTAACAAGTGACGAATTTAACCTCCTAAGTTTTGAAAAAACAATGTATAATGTCTTACACAAAACGTCTCATGTAGCCAAGAAAGACCAGTTTCTTGCGACATAACATTCTCTGTGGCTCTTGAATAATTTCTCCCACTCTGTCTTCTAGAAATAAACTTGTATTTTAGAAAGACAGCTTCATGAGCCGCAAACCCGTCGTGCTCGTGATAATTGAAAAGGGAAAAATGAGCATTTGTTTCTTGTGAAAACTTACAACCATGGTACCCTTACCATTTCATATCTCATATGATTCGATTTAGTGGAAAAATAATTTAGACAAAAATGATAAAATCCCCAAAAGGATCAAGTAACTCAAAGTAACTTGATTGAAGTCCAAACCATATCGAATAACGTTTGATTTCTTATCCATCCACACATTATTTCATAATGCGTGCTAAGAGAGATTAACTTGTGATACTATATCATATTTCCTTTGGCTTATATCAAAGTCTTCACTTTGATAATCCCATCACGACTAAATCGTGATTCTTTGAACTCTTGAACTTCTTCAAAGATTTCTCTATTTACCTTATTAAGTGAACACACTAGTGTCAACTTAAATCGTTGGTAAAAGATGATGATCAACCTATTTTGGATCGATGATTTATAACCTAGATCTCCTTTTCAACCAAAAGGTACGAGATATCTTGCTTTGAATACAAGATACGCATATACCATTAACAATCTAATGGTTTCAAGAGTACTCGATAACTCTTTGCGTTCATCATTCCAAAATTTAAGGTTTAATCTTGGGTTACCAATTTGAGTCTTGCATCATCTTCATGATATATCATTCTAGTTTGGTTTAGAATATAATCACCTTGATGATGGGCTAGCCATACATCAAATCATGGTGTATAGGGTCACAAAAGTGAAACTTCTTTTGTATCTTTAACAAATTGTATTCTTATTTAGAGTTTATGTACTTAATAGTCACAATTAAGTACAACTTTAAACCCGAAAACTAGATTTAGTACACAATGACTATATCTCTTGACTTCATTGTTGCTAGTCGTCATATTCTAATCATCCTATGTATCAAACATAATGATGAAAACCACCACCGGTTTCTAATATTGACGAAGTAATACTAGAAAAATTTATGTTTAATTAAATAAACATTTAACGAAGAAGGTCTCATTAGATGTCCCACAACTAACTTGTTGATTCTTCAATAATTTGGGGTAGTTTCCTTTCTCGTGTCTAACATTTAAGACAATGGAAACTTTATCGGTCGGGATTGATAGGTTTAGTATCGTCATTCTCAACAACTTTACCTTTAACATAACCTTGTATCAATTCCATTCTAATTTTACTTCTTTAACCTCGTCCTCATCTTAACGGTTTAAGATAATGCTCCCACTCATTTCAATGAGTCTTTACTTAGAGAAGCAAAGGTGAATCTTATAAAGATTACTCTTCAATTCAATCGTTTTAGTCTTAAAACTTTCATTGAAGTGGTTGCGTTATTTTGGTCAATTACGAATTAAACAAAACTAATTACCAAAACAATTTATCGTTTCAAGGTACTTAATTCAATTAAGTATATAAAACATAATCCATTGTAAGTAGAAGTGTTAGTCAAGAATCAAAAACCTGTTTGATAATGAATAACTTTAATCTATACTCTTTACAAGAGATCCTTAGCAATGGTTCATTCGAGGTCTTTAGAAGAAAATTCAAATTTTGTCTTTAGATACGATTTTTTAATGGAGTTTTGAATCGAAATGATATCGTATATGAATTGTGGTAAAGAAATAGAACAATATAACAACGGAATAGTGGAAAACTTAACATTTATCGTTTTATTAATACTTGAAAAACAAGTATAGCATTTACATAGTGACCTCTACCCAACTATGATAAATGATTCCAAGATCCAAATTCATATTAACTTGGGCACGGTACGGCCGATTCATCCCTTATCAATATAACTCGGTGGATTAACTCTTTAATCGATTCTACTTTTAGAACTCTTGGTCGATAAAATTACATTAACATTTATCTTTAGCCCGGAACACATGCGACTACGGTCACGAATACTTCCGTTGAGCTCAATCCAAATTTCGAATAAATGTGTCCATGAATCCAAATCCACATCAACTTGGGCACGGTATGGCCGATTCATCCCTTATCAACATGAATTCGGTGGATAGACATTTATCACCCACTTCCCCTACGTAACAAGGTTTGTACCCCGGTAGGGCCGAGTGCACTCCCTCGCGAAATAGGTTTTCATGGTTTCTACTATTTGGTAAGGCTAAGTCTCAATTGTTTATTTTAGCGAGAGGTCATGTCAATTTATTATCTATCACGTTTTAAGTGAACTAAAGCGGTGAACTACGATAATTATAATTGACACGGTCGATATACTCGATTAAAAGATGATGCATGTTTTAGTTATGGCGATTTAGCGATGCATGCAACATATAAATAAAATGCAAAGCATAAAAATAAATCCTAGTATGGCCTTCCTAAAATAGAAAATATAATTAACTATTACATATTCGGAAACCAACTCCATTGGTCCCTTGAACTTCGGTTGTGGCACGCATCTCTAGGTAACACCGCCTTTATGTATCGCCATCTTGAAGAAATCCGTCTTTGGGAACTCCGAAATGAATAAAATTACATAATAAATTACATGATTTCCTATTATACATTTGTAACTATAATAAAATAAATCTATTAAATTACAAGACGGTGATACGAGATCACAATAAAATTACAACCGAATCGATATTCCCATACATTTCGGGTAATACCAATTAAAAACTAAGGCCATACTAAGTAAAAATTACATAATTCAAAATTACATAAATAAAATTATGACAATCATAAAGAAAATGCAGCATTATAATATGTATGAACATGCCCAATTTTATGCTAAATCGCCTTTAATTAGCCAATATCGTATATTACTCGGTTTTTACGGATTTGCGTGATTTCAACATTTTATAATCACAAAAATTACATAAATTCATATTTATGCATAAGTTAATTACCCTAACCTCTTAGGACTCAAAATTTAGTCTTCACTAATTATTTGACCATAATTAACTCATATTTCTAAAATTGTTCATTAATGGACCAAAAATTACAATAAAAATGCTATAAACTTCAAATAAATCACAAAAATTCAAATAAATTCAAATTTTGAAATTTAAACTCATGAATATTCTGGAAAAAATACCATGACACTCATAATGTTCAAAAAAACTTAGGTTAAAAATTTCGAAATTTTTCCGGAAAAACAATGTTGCGGTTTATCGGTTTTTTAACAAACTAATCATAAAAACATGAGAAAAATTATATTCATCAACTTTTCAATTTTAGATCTGAAAAAGACAATAAAATGCAACATGTGACGTTTTTCCTTAGTCATAGATTATGTTTTATTAATTTTTCACTAATAATGTCACTATTTATGCTATTTTTCATCAAAAATCCATAAATCATGCACAAAGACTTCAATATAGCCTATTATTTTACACACATCTTGTAAAATTGCATCTGACAACATACTAAATTTCTATGACCAGATTCGAAATTTATCTCATATTAACCTATTTTTCACTTAAATCCGATTTTTATCATGAAAAATCCATTTTTCGAGCATAATAACTCATAAAATTATGAAAATTTCCTGATCATCTAAAAATAATATATGTGAAAACATATCCAAAAACCACTGGAAAATTCGAAGTTTAGCTAATTTTCGTCCAAAAATGACATTTTTATCATAAAAATCACATTTTAATGCCAATATTATATAAAATGAACAATAAAATCCATAAATTAACCAAAATATCCTAAATACATTTTAGGATCAGAAACTTTAACATGCAAAAATTAATTTCGTGATATATCATAATAACACAAATTATACAAGTTTTATATGTTAATCTTTATAACTCGGAAAAACTTTTAACCGATTTGCATGCAAACAACCAAGGCTCTGATATATACCAATTGAAGGAAAAGTAGATCTATATACTAACATATTCATATATGTTTTAATTTAATTTGTCATAAAATAAATAAGTGATCTTATGCATGCAAACTAATAAACAATATAAAGAAGAAACCATCATCTTACATTGTGATTTTCGGATTTATGGGCACAAGTGAGTTCACCTACTCACTTGTTCTTGAGCTTCCAAATATTGGATGAACAAGGTTCAAATTAGAACCTCTCCCAAAAGCATATACCCAAGGAAACTCATAATAACCAATATTATTTAGATCTAGTAATAATATTGGTTTTACTATAAAATTGACACAAAATAAATTGTATTTTTACTCTTGAAAATCTCGGTCAAGAGGGTGTATTTGTGAGATTTTTATTTCTCTAGAAAAATCACATATTGTAGAGATTATATATTTTCTTACACTAGAAAATTATATGGTGAAAAGAATGAATAATGTTATGTAAGAGAAAAGCACTTCTCTCTTTTCTTGTGGGATGGCCGAAAAAATGCATTGGGTAGTATGCCCAATGCATTTCATTTTTGCTCTTCACAAGAGGCTAGGCATTCAACTCTAGGGTTATCATTGTGTTTTGAATAAAATAAATTTAAACAATACAAACCCTTAATGCCCTTCTAATTTTCGGTTACCATATAAAATGGTAGTCCATATTAACTTTGTCATTTGTCAATTTTGTTATGTGTTACATGTTACATGACATGTAACAATGCAATGTATTTTTATCATATTAAAAATCAACATACTCATAAAATATGTCATTTACAAAATCGACTAGTAATTCATAATTACTTGTGCCAAAAGTGTTCCCGAATTATAAACTACAACATTCTGTATTTATTATAATTTATTCATTTCGTTTCAATTGTTTCTGTAAACAATAATTTCATCTAAGTAATAAAATAATTCGATTACTTAGACCGTGTCTCATTTAATCATATTTACAATAAGATACGTAAATTATACTCACAAAATCATCCGTCAATTTTAAGCAATTTAGTTAACTCGTATCGGTATACGATTAATTAAATAATCAATTAAGAGTATTTCCCTATAGGTATGACCTAAGGGGATCAACTGATCACCACCGTCGCACGTCAGTAATCTCAAACTCTAGTCAGCCAATCATTACCGACATGTGTGGACCAGTTGACTGTAAAATATTACATTCCACATGTATTCTTAAAATGAGATTTAATAATGATATTTAAATCATGTGATCGCACTATTGTTGAGGACACATTTCCCAACAAATAGTACAAGCTTCCTTGGCATGCTCTTCTTATTTATCTTATAAGGACTTCTTGGGCAGCTGGTGGGGCTCGTCCATAAGGAGTATAAGACCCAAATTTGCAGCAAAAAGTACTTTAGAGCTTGCTTGGACAAAAGAAGAATGCTTGAAAGCGATGTTTAGCACATACTCCAAAACTGTATTCATTGTGACCACTCGGTTTTGATGCTGTCTTTTGCATCTGATTTAAACCCTTTTAAGATTAATTATCCTAGGCAAAAAGGCTCTAAACTCATCGTAGATGAGTCTTAGGCCGGAAAATGGCATGTGTTCTTAGACGGAATTGAAGTTGGACCTCGATTTTGGTGAAGGACCAAAACCGGGTAAAAGGATGCTTGGTGTTGTTGCCATTTGGAAATCATCATCGTCAATCTCCTTATAGCTTGGACTCAAGTCCCCAACATCAAGTGTGACATGAATTCCCAAGAGATCAATCTTGTACTTGTTGAACCCAATTTCCTTGATGACTTTGAAAGGAGCTTCTTCACTTGCCATGGACTATTTTTTCCTTTGCTTGATGACCTTACTCTTGCTCATATTCACCCATAAAAGGTCTCCCGGCCTGAATATTCATGCTTGCTTAAGAACCATGGACATTTCTTTGCATTTGGTGGCCTTATTAGCATGGATGGGAGGTTCCTTTTCAACTCGTTTCTTGACTCCTTTAAATTCCTCAACAATTGGCTCGAAAATTTTTATTTGGGCAGCCTCATTGTCATGGCCATTGCCACTAGCCTTGCACTTGAACTTACATGAGCTAGTTAAACTTGGATTAGAGAACATAGTAGGCTCATAGTGCAAGCCTTCAAAGAAACCCTCGGTTTGATCTTTCCATTTGAGTAATGCTTGGACCCTTGGCTCCTTGAACTCGTTTTTGGCATGGACAACATGGACAGCCTCCACGCCGTCCTCCCCTTGACTCACCTTGTCTTCATTGATCAATAATGCTTTCTTGGGTGGTTCAAACATGGACTCGGGTGGTAGGGGTCCTAACACAACTTCCTTTGAACCAAGCTTGAAAGTATAGGTGTTGTCTTGACCATTGTGCATTGAATCTTTATCAAATTCCCATGGCCTACCAAGTAGAAGATGGCAAGCATCCATCGGTAGAACATCACAAAGAACCTCATCAACATAGCTCTTGCCCATGGAGAAGGACACTAGGCATTGCTTATCCACCTTAATTTCAGCCCCTTTGTTGAGCCACCTCAACTTGTAAGGATTTGGATGATCTTGTGTAGACAAAGAGAGCTTCTCAATGAGAGTATTAGAAGCCACATTAGTACAACTTCCTCCATCAATGATAAGGTTTCAAACTATCCCTTGAATGGTGCACCTAGACCTAAAGAGTTGTTGTCTTTGGTTTACTTCCATAGGTTGGGTACTCAATGCTCTCCAAATGACCAAACTCACTCTCTCATCCGGTTCTACAACCATGGCAGCCTCCTCTTGCTTCTTAGGCTCCTCACCATCATCACAAACAAGTATTTCATCCTCACCCCAATGAACCTCCTCAAATGTGCTAAGGGCTTTCTTGGTTGGACACTCTTTAGCATAGTGACCGAATCCTTAACATTGGTAACATTTTTTCAGAGATGTGGTGTTTTTGGGTGGAACCATGGGTGCCTTACCTTTGTCAAGAGTAGGTGTTTTGTTTTGAGGGGTTGGTTCATCAACCTTGGTCTTGGTTTGGTCTAGGTGAGGGGCTGTTTTGGACGGTTTTTATGTGGTAGTAGTCTTCCCCTTCCCCAATTTCTCAACCCTCAATGATAAATTCACGGCCTCCTCAAAAGACAACACTTGATGCATTCTTACTCGACTAGCGATCTTAAAATACAAACCCTCAATAAACCTAGCAATCTTTTGTTCGGGTTTCTCATTTAACTCACATTGCAAGGTTAATTGCTCAAAGTCTCTAAGGTAAGACTCAATGGGTTTTTTGTCCTGTTTAAGTTGAGTAAGACTAATAAACATGTCTTGAGTGTTGTCTCTAGGTACAAACTTATCCTTAAGCTTCTTTTTCAACTTAGACCATGACTTAATAGCCTCTTTACCGTCTCTTCTTCTCTGATTTTTCAAGTTTTCATACCAAAGAGAAGCATAGCCTTTGAGTTTCAAGATTGCAACTTTGAAAGATTTGCTATCCGAATAATCTTTAAACTCAAAAACTCTTTCAACGGTTCTAAGCCAATCTAACAAATCCTCGGGGTTTAGACTACCATAAAAATCAGGAATTTCTACCTTAACATCCTTGTTGTGCTCTGTTTGAAAAGCCTCGGTCATTGAGTTCTCCGAATCTGAAAATGGCTCCTCTTCTTGGATACCTCGGCCTCCTCTTCCACCCATGTAAGCACGGCCTCTACCTCTGCCCCGTGGTGGTTGTCCTCTTCCTCTTGGTGGTGTTGGAATATTAGCCATAATAGCATTGAAGGAATCCAACATCAAGTTACATTTTTCAGAAAGTTGAGTAACTTGGTCCTCAATTTCAGCAAGCCTTTCTTCACTCATGGTTGTTTTTTTTTGTGTTTGTAATGTGGTTAAGATATAATGAACTCACAAGAAAGGCTTTTAACCAAAGCTCTGATAACCAATTTGGAGTAAAACTACAAGGACTCGATTTTTGGATGAATAAGACTCGAAATTTAATAGTGTAACAGACTGTTCGATTGTGATTAAAATGACTAAAACAAACACAAATTTCAATGATTTTTGACAGAAACTCAGAGGACTTGACTTGGACACTTGAATGGACTGTTTGAAGGACCAACAAACAACACAAGGACAGTTTTAAAAACTAACAAACGACTCAACCAAAACAAGGCACGAAACAGCCTGTTTGGACGAAAATAAGACCTTAAATAACTTGATTAATTTGAATGAAAGCAATGGAAATAAGATTATAATTTAAATGCTTATTAACTAAACATTCAAATAACAATTTCTACAATGACTCAAAGCAACGAAAACAGAAACTTTGGGACTGTTTTGACACGAAAAACAAGAACAAGTAACCGGGATATGACTTAAACTAGCCACGAAGCAGGTTTAAGCCTTGGAATTAAACTCAAGATCACGAAGCAAGAGCTAATTACGCCTCAAACTCTAAGTAATGAGGGGTTTTATGCACTAAGCATGAAGAAAATTGATTGAAAACTTCAGTTTCAAAATCATATTTTAATTCACTCAAATCTGATTTTTACAAAGAGAAAAGAGCTCCTTAAATAGAGTCCTTGTTGCAATCCTAGCCCTACATCTAAAGTAGCATCCAAGCGCTCAAAAATGTCTTCTAAAAGAACAATAAAACGGCCCCAAGGACCTTACACAAATCAGAAAACTAAAACTATAAGACAACTAACATAAAGAGGATTGTTGGCAATAGTACAAGCTTCCTTGGCATGCTCTTCTTATTTATCTTATAAGGACTTCTTGGGCAGCTGGTGGGGCTCGTCCATAAGGAGTATAACACCCAAACTTGCAGCAAAAAGTACTTTAGAGCTTGCTTGGACAAAAGAAGAAATCTTAAACGCGATGTTTTGCACATACTCCAAAACCGTATTCATTGTGACCACTCAGTTTTGGTGCTGTCTTTTGCATCTTATTTAAACCCTTTTAAAATTAATTACTGAAGCAAAAATAGTCCACAATTAACCCCCACGGACCCGGTTTTTGTCCTTTGGTCGAAATAGGGTCCGATTTGAAATTCGTCTAAGAATATGGGGCATTTTATGGCCTAGAAACCTTATATGGAGAGTTTTAGAGTATTTTTGGCTAGGATGTTTTGTCTTGGAAAGGAACAAATCAAGGGAAGAAACAAGAACAAAACCAGTGGCCCCTTATTTGCACGGTTTGCAACACAAGGACAAAGGTCGCTTTCAAAGCTTCCCAATTTGGCCAAGACAATCCCTTGAGTTTTGTTACATGCTCTAGCTCCTTTATGTTAAGATGGCCGGACCTTGAAGCTTTCAAAAGGGTTTTCCTCTATGTTTAAATCCTCATTGTCTTATTAGTTTACTTTCCTTGTTTTTAGCATTTGTTTTTCAACTTGTGTAAGAGCTTTGTGTAAGGCCTTGGGCTACTTTTGCACCAGTTTTTTAGGGCCACCACGCCCTAACTCACTCGACACCAACAACACTCCTCTGACACACCCACAAAACCCGTCCCAAAACACCACCTACCGCCACCTATGCTGCCGCCTACAACCACCACCCAACTCACCAATCCACCCTCGACAAAAACCACCTAATACCACCCCAACCCAGACCTCTTACAACCACCAAAACTCCCTCCAAAAACCGGCTTCCCAAACACGTCCTCCTCCCCTGTTTTCGCCACCACCGCCACCTGCCACCATTCCGCCACCACCAATATGACCGACCACCTTCCCTCATCACAACCCCTCTATACCCAAGTCAAGTCGTGGTCAATTAGGGGTTCAATTACTCATTCTAATCCCCTACGACCAACCCGCATAACCCTCCTAACCAGCCACCTTTAGCCGCCCCAAACACCACCTTATCACGGTCAATGACGGTAAAAAAAGGTCAGGTCAGAAACTTTGCATTCCAACGTCGCTATAGGTCCATTTCCAGAGCCCTATGGTGGTCTATATAAGTCGTACTATCGATTTAAAGATGCTTACATGAAAATAATATAAACCGATTTAAGATGAATAATTACCTCGAATTGATTAATGTTAATTCCTTCTTCTTCCGTCTCCTAAAGCTCCTTCTTTTAATTTTATGAATTATTTCTCAGATTTAAGGTGGTATTTATAGTGTAAGATTTAGAGAATACGAGGCCAATTAGGAAACTATGTAACTTACCTTATTCTAATTAGTATAGGAATTGTCATTATAATTCTATCATTATTATTATCACATATTATTAACCTTACCATAACTAGGATTTCCTCATATAATACTTACTAATTTATTATTGCCATAACTTTATTATTATTATAATTATAATTACCTTTATATATTATTATCTCATAATTATTTTATTATAAATTTCCCGATACAAGTCCCGATTATACTAATACCAATTTAATAACTTTCGGCCCATATAATAATAGCACACGACCCAAAGCACAAATATTAGCCAAACCCAAATTCCCGACTTGAACTATTGATTTATTATTTAATTAACGTCTTACTTGTATTTATTAATAGAAATGTCATTTAATCACTCATTAAACTACATAAATTATTCTTATAAATTATTATTAAAATACGCAGTATTACAAACAGTCCCCCGCCAAGTTCAAACCATGACCAAGGTTGTTGGACCAAACCCTCTAAAAGAAACCACAATTCTTGACAAGGGTAAGGAAACCGAAACCTTACAAAAACAAGCCACTACTTTAAAAAAATGTTGTCAATGTCAAGGCTTTGGTCACTTTGCTAAAGAATGCCCAACAAAGAAAGCCCTTAACATATTTGAGGTAGTGCATTGGGGTGATGATGAGATCCTTGTGCGTAATAAGGATGTGGAAGAAACGGGTCATGAGGAAATGGGTGTTGATTTGGCGGAGGCGGGTATGGGTCTTGGCTTGGTTACTTGGAAAGCATCTACTAATCACATTGAGATGCTAAATCAAGAGGTGAGTGGTATGAAGGATGTCCATGTTTTCCCTAACAAAGATATGTCCAAAGAGCAAGAGGAACCATTTCCTACCAAAGTTCAAGGATTGACCAAACTCTATGAAGATGTGTCACCAAGTACCACCATGGAGTTGATGACCGAGGTCCCTAAACCTCTTTTGGGCAGCCGTGATATATACAACTCCGATGGCAAGGTAGGAGAATGTCCACTTAAACAAAGCAAGCTCAAATGGAATGATTCCAAGGGACAAGTTAAAGAGAAGCCATTCACCAATGATCAAACCGAGGGAACTTTCAATGGTTTTGCATTGTGATTATCCTACTTTCTCTATTCCAAATTTTACTAATTCATTTGAGATTGAAAGTGAAGCTAGTAGCATTGACAAGGTGGTTGTCCTAATACAAGAAATCATGCTAGTTGTTTGCTCTAGCAAATGATGTCATGTTGGTAAAGAGCAAGTCAAGGAAAGGTTCTCAATCTATGTTCAAACCAAGAAGGACAATGGGACTTGCAAGGAAAGGTCCAAGAGTCCTATGCAAAAGAAAGTATTTGATCATGGAGATCCCGTGTGGATACATTTCATAAAGGAAAGGGTCTTCAAGCAAAGAAAAGAATGGTCCATGGCAAGTGGAAGAGGTCCTCTCAAGCTCACCGAACTCAAGCAAATTGTTTTCCTTTTTAGAGTTCTCTGCAAGAATTAAAAAATCCTCTCGGCCGTTTAATTCTCCCTTGTCCGTCCAAAATCTCAGTCCTTATTTCACAAACAGACAGTCCGTTGCACTGTCCAGTTTCGAGTCTTTGTCCAAAGACCTGAGTCCTAGTTCAATTGGGTTGATCTTTTGGGCATCCGTGTCATCTTTGATGTTGGAGACTTAAGTAAATACTATGAGAAGATCAAGGATGGTGATGTCGAGAACTTGAGGAAAAGTCCTTTTCAAGAGGGAGAGTTTGAAGCAAAAATAGTCCACAATAAACCCCCATGGACCCGGTTTTGGTCCTTTGGTCGAAATAGGATCCGATTTGAAATTCGTCTAAGAATATGGGACATTTTATGGCCTAGAAACCTTATATGGAGAGTTTTAGAGTATTTTTGGCTAGGATGTTTTGTCTTGGAAAGGAACAAATCAAGGGAAGAAACAAGAACAAAACCGGTGGCCCCTTATTTGCACGGTTTGCAACACGAGGACAAAGGTCGCTTTCAAAGCTTCCCAATTTGGCCAAGACAATCCCTTGAGTTTTCTTATATGCTCTAGCTCCTTGATGCTAATATGGCCGGACCTTGAAGCTTCCAAAAGAGTTTTCCTCTATGTTTAAATCCTCATTGTCTTATTAGTTTACTTTCCTTGTTTTTAGCATTTGTTTTTCAACTTGTGTAAGAACTTTGTGTAAGGCCTTGGGCCACTTTTGCACTGGTTTTTTAGGGCCTTTTTGGACCTTTAGATGCTAGGTCAGATGGATAGTGAGGATTGCTTGGCTTTTGTTTTGTTCCTCTTTAATTTGTAGCATTTAGATTAAGTCCTCGATAGATGTCTAGGATTTAGTTGTTTCTCTTTAGTTTATGGCCTTAGGATCTAATGTTAGATGAATGGCCTAGATGATTTGTGAGCCTCTATAAAAGGAGCTCTTTTGCCTTGTAACAAATCAGATTTGATGAATTAAAGATTAAGAGTGAAAACTTTGTTTTTCTCCAAACATTTTTTGCTAGTGCAAGAAGACCCTCTATTGCTTAGTGCTTAGAGTTGAGTGATTCCATGGCTTAGTGCTTGGATTCCTCTTAGGCTTAATATAGTGGCTTAGTCCTTAGATTAAGTCATATCCCAAGTCACCCAATTCTAATCACTCTTGCAATTCTATTCCATCGTAGAGTTCAAGGTAAATCGTGGTTTCAAACAGTCCTGTCGGGTGTTCAAAAACGAGTCCCAAACGTTTCTGTCCAAAATTTAGTTATTTTTATCACAATTAAACAGTCCATTTCACTGTTAAAAACGTGTCCAATTCGCCCAAAACTCAAGTCTTTAACGTTTTCTTCAATTATCCTTGGCAAAAAGGCTCTAAACTCATCATAGATGAGTCTTAGGCCGGAAAATGGCATGTGTTCTTAAACCGAATTGAAGTTCGACCTCGATTTTGGTGAAGGACCAAAACCGGGTAAAATGATGCTTGGTGTTGTTGTCATTTTTGCTTCAGCGCTTCAACCCAGTTTTATATATATATATATATATATATATATATATATATATATATATAAGATTTCCCGTAATGTAAGGGGATATTGATTCGGTTGTAATTTTATGTGATCTCGTATCACTTTTATTTTTACTAGTTTTTCATATTACAAATGTATAATAGTAATAGCTATGTATTTTATTATTATTTGTAATTCCGAAGTTCCTTCAAGACGGTGCCATTCGGAAAGGCGTTCTGACGAAGACGGTGTTCTTAGGAGGCGTGCCACTTGAAGATTCAAGGAACCAAAGAAGTTGGTTTCCGAATTTATAATAGATTATTTGATTTTCTATTTTAGAAAGGACATACTAGGAATTTTATTTTGCTTTGCATTTCTTTTAATATGTTGCATGCATGGCCAAATCGTCATAACAACGCATGCATATCATATCGAGTCTTCGACCGTGTCAATTATAATTATCGATAATTCGACTTTTAGCTCACTTAAAATTGATAGATAATAAATTGACAAGACCTTTACTTTAAAAAGATTGAGACTTAGCCTTACTAAATAGTAGGAGCCCATGAATCTCAATTTTATAAGGGGTACAATACGATTTTTTCGGGGTGCTTCTATTGACGTTAGGTAAGTGGGGTAATAAACAAGCTATTACACTTCGAAAATTTGGTTGATCTCAACGAAGGTATTATGCGACCTAGCCGCAATAGGTTCGGGCTAAAGATGAACTTAACGTAAATTCATCGACCGAGAGTTCTAATTGTAGAATCAGTTAAGAGGGTTAACCCACTAAGTTATATTAGTAAATGTGTAGAGGGCCCGTTGGCTCACATCCAAGTTAATATGAATTTTGGGTCTCGGAATCATTTATTATAGTTGGGTAGAGGTCACTATATAAATGATAAACTTGTTGAACATATTTTACAAGTTCAAAAACGATAAATGTTAATTATTTCCTTCATCTCCGTTTTTGTAGTTATTTTTCCGCAATGGATTCATCTAAATCTCTCACACTGATCACCATTAATTCGTGGCTTCAATCATTCAATGAAAAATGCTCCTTGTATGACAATGATATAACTAGAGAACTACACTTTGGCATTGGTGAGGATGGAAATCTTTGCTACCTTACCACTTCCACACCTCCCACTCCCATAGTCATGCCCGCCTTTTTGGTAAGAGAATCGTGTGAAGAAAATCTCACTAATTCCAAGGCATACTTGTTTGTAGAAGCAAGGAGAAATATTATATTGAGTGGGAGTTCTAGTAAGAATGTCCTTGCAAGTGAAAGGAGTAATGGTATTATTAAAGAAAAGGCAAAGAGGGGTAAGAAACCAAAACCCGATTATGGATTGGAAGTGGATAGTGAGACTTCCACAACCAATACCAAGAAGGGTGCCCAATCCTACGATGAATGCCATTATTGTAATGTCATAGGCTATTGGAAGCGAAATTGCCCCAAGTATTTGGGAGATATCAAAGCTGGACTTATCACTCCAGTCGGGGTTAAGTAGTGTGGAAGCACTTAGCAAGGGTGACGTGGATCTCTGATTAGAAAATGGATCTACAATAGCCGCCATTTCAAAGGGAACCTATGTGATTGCCTTAGCTAATGATTTTAAGTTGCATCTAAATAATTGTTATTATGTACACACTTTGTCTAAAAACATTATTTCCATTTCTATGTTAGACATGGAAGGATTTTCTATTGCCATCAAACACAATCGTTGTATTTTGTTTAAAATGACTTGGCCGTGAGCCAAGCCACTTCTATTAATGGTATTTATGTTTTAGACACTTCCAAATCAACTAAATATATCTATAACATACAAATCCAAAACACTCAACACAGGTGACCCAAATGAATCGTACATTTGGCATTATCGATTAGGTCACATAAATGAGAAACACATTAAAAGGCTAGTGTCGACTGGAATTATTAAGCCATTTGATTTCTAATCATATGGAGTATGCGAATCTTGTCTCCTTGGAAAAATGATTCGTGCCCCCTTTAGTGGTAGAGGGACACGAACAAGTGGTTTGTTGGGACTAATACATACCGATGTATGTGGTCCAATGAGTATCACCGCAAGGGGAAATTATGACTACTTCGTCACTTTTACCGATGATTCAAGTTGATATCGGTATATTTACTTAATAAAATATAAAAGTGAAGCATTTGAAAAATTTAAAGAATTTCAAAAGGAAGTACGGAACCAATTGAACAGGAAGATTAAAGCACTACGATCCGATCGTGGTGAAGAATATCTTAGCAATGAATTCGATTCTCACTTAAAGGATTATGGTATTGTATCATAACTCACTCCACCTGGCACACCTCAACTCAATGGTGTTGCCGAAAGGAGGGATCAAACTTTACATGATATGGTTCGATCTATGATGAGTCTAACAGATCTACCAGATTCGTTTTAGGGTTTTGCAATTCAAACAACCATTAAATCATTAAACCAATGACTAACCAAAGCTGGAGATAAGACACAATATGAGATATGGAAGGGAAAAGTCCCAAACTTGTCATATATGAAAATTTGGGGTTGTGATGCTTATGTTAAAAATAAGTCTACCAATAAGCTAGCACCCAAATCTGACAAGTGTACTTTGTAGGTTATCCACTCGTGGATATTACTTCTACTACCATCATGAGAACAAAGTATTTGTGGCTTATGAAGCTGCCTTTCTAGAATTGAATTATATTTCTAGAAGACAGAGTGGGAGAAAATTTGAACTTAACAAAGTTCAAAAACTACAAACTGGAGAAGAGGTGCAAGAAGATGTTCCTTCATCGTCTAATCAAGTTGTTGTTCCTTCCGAACCTAGGAGGTCAGGTAGAGTTAGTCGCCAACCCGATTGATACGTGGGCATCATCGATATGGACGACGAATTAGACGTCTTACTTTTGGAAAGTGACGATCCTGCAACCTACAAAACTGCAATTTCTAGTCCGAATTCAACTTTATGGCAAGAGGCCATGCAATCCGAAATAAATTCTATCAATGAGAACCAAGTGTGGGACTTGGTTGATTTGCCCAAAGATGTGAGATCTCTTAATTGCAAATAGATCTTTAAAGGTAAAGAATGGTATAGATAGACATGATGATCTCCACAAAGCAAGGTTAGTTTCAAAAGGTTTCACTCAAGTTCATGGTTTACACTATGATGAAACTTTTACCCCCGTAGCCATTGCTTAGATCAATTCTGAAGAGACTATAGATCAAAAATACTCAAGAGGGGGGGGGGTGAATTGAAGATTTAAAACTTTTGAAAGCTTTTTCGATTATGTGTATATAATTGATTATTTAAAGTTTATTGATTAAACTTTAACTAATAAACTAATGAACGATGAGACACACGGTTTTTGAAGTGGTTAAGTTTCACAAATCGAAACCTACGTCCACTATTCTCGATTAATAAATTTAGTACCTTTCTACAGATTACAAAGTTACTAACCCAACTCGTACAACTAACTCTAGCTGTAACTCAATGAGTACCGTTAAATACTCGAGTGACTAACTTACGCTAATAAGAAAGCACTAATGATTCTTGCAAAGGTTCAGGTTAATGAACAAGTAAGAAATCAAATAAGCACTATTATCTTATAACGATAACTTAAGAAATGAATATACGAGTTTAAACCACACGACCTTTCAAAAAAATAACAAAACGGTTTTCTGCTTTGAAACACACGATTTGCTTTGTAAAAATAAAATCAATTTTTATGCTTAAGGTCTGTCTATTAAATGTTGCAAAGAGCAAAGTATTTATAGGAAGGAAAGAACAAGCCAATTCGGTTTTTAGAAACTCTAATGGCCGAATAATATGAGATATGTTAACAAATCATATCTTCTATTATTTCTTTCCCAAAAGCCTAAAAGATAATAAAGAATATTCCAAAAGATAGAATATAATCTATTCAATTATTATCTTTATTATAAATTCTAAGATATGATAAGATTTTCTATAACAAGAATATATTTTATCATAAACAAATATATTAAGTAAGATATATAAGATATGTAAAGATATAGAATCTTTACCAAACATATCTTAGTCTACACGAGATGTCACGGCTCATAAGCTTCGTGACTCGTGCAAAACCTAGGTAAAAATATGGGTTAGAATTTATGTTTTAAGAGAGGCTTTGTTGAAACCCTAATTAGTAGCATGGTCCAACTCATAAGTTGACCCAAAACGACTAATAGTAAACGTTCAACAAAGAACCGAACTCCGCACTAAACCGAGCTTTATCAAGTAAATACTTTTATCAAAACATTTAAAAATAAACTTTAAACAATTTTAAAAATAATTCTAAAACATTATATGTCGTGTATAGTAAACTCAGCATCTCAATGTTATAGTAAGAGAGCTATAACATTGAGCTCTTTTACTAGTAATGTTATAGCTGCAAAGCTATAACTTTAGTAATTCAAGAAACTCATTCTTGGTTATCATTACGAGATAATCACCTATACTATTCTAATCTTCAAGGAGATCTTCGAGTATAGGCTACGTCATCATCCAAGCTTGATTAATCTTTAGACGGACTTCGTCTTCAAATAAATCTTGAATGAATCTTCACATCGTTTGATCTTGAATTGAGGCTTGATTCTTATATACTTCCATCACAACTTCCTTTGTTGTTTGTATTAAATAAATCGAATCTAAAAGACTTAGACAAACGATTACACGCAACAAGTATATGAATTATAAAGCACCTTGACATCATCAAAACATAAAAATATATACTATATGGTTCAACAAATTCCCCTTTTTTTATGATGGCAAGCCTCCTAATGTTGTGACTAAGTAAAGAGTTCCCCCTCAATATAATACCGTCATCTTTATAATAAAGATCAACGCAAGATCAAGACGAGTAACAAGAAATCGAAACTTTAAGGACTTTAAGAGACAATTGGTCTTCACAAGGAGCAAGCTTAGGTAGATGCTTAACATAGACGTTCTTTCCCCCTCGTGACATCATCGAAAAGTTAAGAACAAAACTGAAATGACTAGAATAATATAAGACGAGATAAGAGATAAAACGTCATAGAACATAATATTAGCACACATAACTATAAGCATCTAGAGGATTAATTACCATAAAAACTTAAGAAAACATGTTTGATGCCAAAGGGCCGAATAAACACATGTTTAGAGAAATACTTGGGCCATAATCCACAAGTATATGCCCAAATGGGCCGAATTTAAGTTTGCAAAATACACCATCAAGATAAAGAGAAGATACTAAAAGAGAAGGTGCTAAATAAGGCAAGGTGAGACAAAGTCAAATGTTGCGGGTTCTGTAAGGGTTCACGTAGTCGGGGCGGGTATGATGTTCCAAGGCATCGAGACGAACGAAGGAGCTCCTCACAAACTGAGGGAGACCTTGAATACTTCGTTCAAAGTTGAGTATCTTCAAGGACAAAGCCTTAGTCGCCTCCAAAGTTAGTGATTGATCGTTTGCCATAGCTTTTCCATGCATAACCAAAGCACCGCCTTGACTCGTGAGAAAGGTAAGACGATCTCCATGTGGGAACACTTCCCCACGAATAGCCTTCAATTCCCTCTCAAAACCCTCTAGCCTCTTATCCACCTCATCCATCCAAGAATAAACCCTAGTAGCATCCAAACCCGACTCCAAAGACCGTGATGGTCCAACATGTGATAAAACCGTAGCCAATCGGGTGGATTGCTCCTCAAACTTCTCCATTAAAGTAGTCATAAAAATTCCCAATTTTGCCTCTATTGGCCCCAAACCCGAACCACTCGGAATCTTCTCAACATCCTTGATAAGTAACAACTCGGGTCTATCAACAACAAGACCCATAAGCTTAATCAAGCGATCACGTATACAATCCTTTGTACTTACACCATAGCTAACCCGTCCCACCACTCGTTTAACTTCTAACAACCGAGACACCCACATCCCATATGGAAGGTCGATTGTTGTACTAAATTTATCCTTGGTAACCGTGAGACTCGTTTGGACTATACAATATAGAACAAGACTCGCTAAATTCACCTTTTGTCCTTCCAACCATGAGTAAATAATAATGGCCTCATAACTCGAAACCTTGTCTCGTCCTCCTCTAATCGGCACAACCGTGTTCCAAAGAAAATTTAAGAGGAACTTAATTTTCGCCGAGAGAGGACGAACAACAATGTTCCCACCATCAGTCCCAACATCCTCAAAATACTTCTTAACCAACAATTCCTTGTCACTAACGACATTGGACCATTCAAGACTTGGATTAATTTCAATTCCGTCATCGGGAACCCAAAAAGCAGAGCAAAAATCCGAAGTAGAAACAGTCACCTCAACACCATTAACCAATGCATGCAAGACCTCTTTCTTAATCGACATACTAGCAAAGAATTGAACAACTTCAACCGGATAAATTGGACCCGAAAATTGACTAATGTGACTCCACCCTTGAAAATCAAGAAAATCAATAAAGAACTTAAGGGCGGGAACATTAACCAACCAAAATTTGGGATAATACCTTCCTCTATGTATAGAATACTTTAAGACACGAGAAACAAGGATGCTTTCGTCATGAGTCAACCGGACTCGATTTAACCCTTCTTTTGTCGCGGCTTTCGAAACATCCCGGAGTAAAGTTCGTGCAACACCATTCCTTACAACAATCTCGGGATCCTCAATATCATGACGTTCATCAATAAATACCTTATTCTTCCCTTTAAAAAGACGACGTCTCTTTCCCTCGGACACCGAGTCGTCCCGACCGTGAAACAGGGGTGTAGGAATACATCCTACGTCAATACCATAATCACGTAATTGTTGCTTAAGCCTTAATAATTGAGTACATACCAGTCCTGCAGCGATGTATTCGGCTTCAGCAGTTGAGAGGGCAACCGAATTTTGCTTCTTCGAACCCCACGTAATAATACACGGTCCGACAAATATGGCAACACCAGACGTGCTTTTTCTGTCTAGATAACATCCTGCGTAGTCGACATCGGAATAACCAACTAGATCGATGTTACACTCCATCGGATACCATAAATACAACTTAGCCATTCCAATTAAATATCGTAAAATTCGTTTTACGGCCGTCATATGCGATTCCTTGGGAGATGATTGATATCTCGCACAAACGCATACGCTAAACATAATATCGGGTCTACTTGCGGTCAAATATAACAGTGACCCAATCATTCCACGGTAAGTAGTTTCATCAACTGATTTAGCGTCTTCATCTAATGTTAATTTCTTGTTCTCGACCATTGGAGTAGGCATAGCATGGGAATTTTCCATTCCGAATTTTCGAATTAATTCCTTGATGTACTTCTGTTGATGAATCTTAATGCCTTCATCGGTTTGTTGTATTTGTAGACCTAGGAAGAATTTCAATTCTCCCATCATACTCATCTCGAACTCGGAGGTCTTCAACTCAGAAAAATATTTGCACAAGCTTCGGTTGGTCGATCCAAAGATAATGTCATCGACGTAGATTTGAACAACCAAGAGGTCAGAACCCTCAGATTTTAGAAATAGGATTTTATCAACGGATCCTCTACTAAATCCTCTGTCAAGTAGAAACTTAGATAATCTGTCGTACCACGCCCTAGGTGCTTGCTTTAATCCGTATAGGGCTTTATCTAATTTTAAGACGTGATCTTCAAATTTGCTATTCTTAAACCCAGGGGGTTGTTCTACGAAGACTTCTTCCTGTAGATACCCATTTAGAAATGCTGTCTTGACGTCCATCTGGAAGAGATTCATTCCTTTATGTATAGCGAACGCTATTAGAAGTCTAATAGCCTCAAGACAAGCAACAGGTGCGAAAGTCTCGTCATAATCTATTCCTTCTTGTTGATTATAACCTTGACCACCAATATTGCTTTGTTTCTGATAATGACTCCAGCATTATCTAATTTGTTCCTAAAGACCCACCTTGTTCCAATGACAGATCGATCCTTTGGTCTAGGGACTAAATGCCAAACTTTGTTTCGTTCGAACTGCTGTAGCTCTTCTTGCATAGCTACAATCCAACTTGATTTAGCAAGAGCTTCATTGATATTTGTTGGCTCGATCATGGATAGAAAAGAGTAGAAGGAGCAGAAGTTATTCAAGGATCGTCTTGTTTGCACACCCTTCTTAATATTCCCTAGAATGTTGTCCAAAGGGTGTGAGCTCTTGTATTTCCATTTTGTTGAAGTACTAGGTTCTTCATCATTGTTGAAGTACTAGGTTCTTCCGGGTGTTGTCTTAGAGCTATTTATAACATCGTACTCTACACCTTGATTTGGATCCAATGTTATAGTAACATCACCTATAACATTAGTTTGGGAGTCCTTATTTTGAGTCAATGTTATAGTATCATCAACTATAACTTTGGTTTTCTCCTTTTTATCTTTTGAAGAATGATCAAGTTCATCACTTGTACCTTCAATCTGTGGGAAATATCGGTATACTTCATCAAGAAATTTGGATTATAACAAAATTATAATTATGAAATTGCTAGTCATAAACGAAATTGCATAAACAAAATGAGTAGAGATTAGAATCAACCTTTGGTCCTAGAAATTTGGCCTCAGAACAAATATCGAGATCGATATTCTCCTAATTGTTGCACCCAAAATGCTTTGAGAAATGCCTCTTTTCTTTGCTAGAATAAGATCCCTAATTTCTAATGATTTTAGGGTTTTAGTGTGATATGAGAATTAGGTAAAAAAGAAGTAAGGAAAAATGATCCTATTCCTCCTCTTAAAAACCGTCCAAGTAGAGTAAAATGGGAAGATTTTGTTCTTCCTATTTTTCTCACTTTCACCGAGTGATCAAGCAACCAAATAAGGAGAAAAATCTCCTTATTTTAGGCTGTTATCAAAAATGTATAAAATGTGTATTATTTTTATCAATTGTCAATTATGTCAACACGTATTTAATAAGTCCACAAACAACAGTTTGTAGTCGATTTATTAATACCGGTCTGTCAATCATTTATTATGACAATGTCGTATAAAATATACATTAACTATAAATATCGCATGTTTATAATTTGCTTATTAAATATAACCGTTTATGTTTAATTACGAATTAAGATCTTAATTCGTTTAAGCTAACATTATATACAATAGTTAAATATAACAGTTTATATTCAATTTACGAATTAACAATTAATTCGTGTTAGCTAATATTATTTAATTGAATTAAATAATCGTCTCATCATCACATTGACTAACCTTTTAGTCAAATACATGGACTAACCTTTTAATCATAATAGGCATCAATGTGATTATATTTTCATATAATCACATCTCTCAAACACATCCTTTAGGTGTGACTTTTAGGGACCAGTTGATCACCGCCATCAGTATGATAATAACGTCAAACTTCTAGCAAGCCAACCGTTATTAATAAACGTTAATCAACTGATAAAATACTAAGTATACCCTTGTGAACCTATAAGAGATTTAATACACGTTATCACACTGACTGTGGAGGACACAAGCTCCAATAAACTCCCACTTGTCCTCACAAGTGTATGTGCGATAACCGATTCTCATATCCTAAAATTTCTCTCACTCAATGTAAAACAATTTGCAAAATTCGTAATCACAAAGGTCGTATTTTACAAGTGATCAATATCAAGAGTGGTTTTCCTGACTAGAGAGTAACTTAACTGATAAACGAATCATCATTCGAGCATGGCCATGCATTTCAGTTACAACTCCCCGAGTGGCCCTGAGAAATAACTAAACCTGATAAAGGTTGGATATTTTCTTTAACTCGAATCCTGCAGATATAAGCACAGTATGAAATGACCCAGTAAAAATCAGCTTAGCCTCCTGTTACGGTCGACCATGAGAAAGAAACCAAAGTCACCCAAAAACTGCCTTAATCTCAAGAGACAATCGATAGTCAAAAGAATTGACTCTAGGAACACAATGGACGTCCAATCCACGACCTGGCACCGAATGTTGTTAAACATTTAGGACTCCATTACGTTGTCACAATGTCCTACGAGGTATCATTATAACTCGCATCTGTGATCGATCAGCCAACCGTTTGACTTATGGCTCGTTGAACCCACCATCAATCAACTTCACAATATAATAGCCAGAGTTATCAGCTCATGTAGGCGATTACTGACCAAACAAATATAATGTAATTCTGTTCACTTTCTGGCGTTCAAAGTTGTCGTACAATCCACATGAAAAACAAAATATGAAATAATACGATGAAGTTATAAATAGCATATGGAAAAAGAAAATGTATCGAATCCATAAGCAACTAGTACAACTCAGGAACACGTTTAATTCCCATGGAAATAACATGCCCTTCATGCTTATCATATTTCAATTGTTTAGTGAAAGGGTCCGCGATGTTGTCATCCGAAGCAATCTTGTCAATCACTATCTCCTCTTGCTCCACGTAATCACGGATCAGGTGAGCCTTCCGATGTACATGTCTAGACTTGTTGCTAGACTTAAGCACCTTGGCCTGGAAGATGGCACCTCTATTGTCACAATAGATGGTGATTGGGTCATTCGATCTAGGAACTATGGTTAGTCCTTGTAAGAATTGACGCATCCATATAGCTTCCTTTGCTGCTTCTGAAGCGGCATAGTACTCGGATTCAGTAGTAGAATCTGCTACAACATCTTGTTTGGAACTCTTCCAGCTGACCGCAGCACTATTAAGAGTAAAGACAAATCCAGACTGAGATTTCGAATCATCTTGATCTGTTTGGAAGCTAGCATCTGCGTAACCGATTGCACATAGCTTAGTATCTCCTCCATAAGTCAATACCCAATCCTTAGTCCTCCGTAGGTACTAAGGATGTTTTTAACAGCTATCCAGTGTGTTTCACCTGGATTGCCTTGGTACCGACCCGTCATACTCAATGCATATGTCTGGACGTGTGCATATCATGGCATACATGATTGATCCTATGGCTGATGCATAAGGAACACGACTCATGCGTTCGACCCCTTTAGGTGTCTGGGGTGACTGAGACTTGCTCAAATGCATCCCAGAAGTCATTGGAAAGTTACCCTTCTTGGAGTTGGTCATGCTGAACCTTTCAAGAATCTTATCTAAATAAGACTCCTAACTCAATGATAACATCCGTCGTGATCTATCTCGATAGATACGGATTCCCAATATGCGTTGTGCCTCACCCAGTTCTTTCATCTGGAAATGGTTCTTCAACCATCCTTTTACCGAAGATAAGAGAGGAATGTCATTCCCAATCAAGAGTGTGTCATCGACATACAATATAAAGAAAACAATATTGCTCCCACTCGACTTGATATATAAGCATGGTTCCTCGACCGATCGAGTGAAACCATACTCTTTTATCACCTGGTCGAAACGATGATTATAACTCCGAGAAGCTTGCTTAAGTCCATAAATGGAACGTTTAAGCTTGCACACTTTCTTAGGATTTTCAGGATCTATGAAACCTTCGGGTTGTACCATGTACAACTCCTCCTCCAAATAACCGTTTAAGAAGGCGGTTTTCACATCCATCTGCTAAATTTCATAGTCATGAAAAGCGGCAATCGCTAAGATTATCCGAATGGAATGCAGCATAACTACGGGTGCAAAAATTTCATCATAATGCAATCCGTGCACTTAAGTGAAACCTTTTGCCACTAGTCGTGCTTTATAGGTATCTAGTTGCTCGTCTACAGAATGCTTTATTTTGTAAAGCCATTTGCACTGAAGAGGTCGTACATTGTTTGGTAAATCAACTAGATCCCATACGTCATTCTCATACATGGAGTCCATCTCGGATTGCATGGCTTCAAGCCATAGCTTAGAGTCGGAACAGGTTATGTCACCTTTATAGGTAGCGGGTTCATTACTCTCTAGGAGCAAAACGTCATTTTCCTCGACCATACCAATGTATCTGTCTGGAGGATTAGAGACTCTACCCGACCTCCTAGGTTCCTGAGGAATATTAACTGTATCATTAGTTGAAGGAACAACTTCCTCCATCTGTACCTCGGTTGTTGGTTCTTGAATCTCCGACAGCTCGAAGGTTCTATTACATGACTTGTTCTCGAGAAATTCTTTCCCTAAGAACTTTGCACTAGCCGCAACAAAAACTCGATGTTTGGTAGGCGAATAGAAGTAATGACCAAACATTCCTTTTGGATAACCAATAAAGTATGTCTTGATCGATCGCGGGCCGAGCTTATCTTCGTGTCTCCACTTGACATAAGCCTCGCAGCCCCAAACCCGAATAAAGGACAAGTTAGGGACCGTTCCCTTCCACATTTCATATGGAGTTTTGTCGACAGCTTTAGACGGACTTCGGTTAAGTATAAGAGCAGCCGAGAAAAGAGCAAAACCCCATTATGAATCAGGTACTACCGTGTGACTCATCATGGATCGAACCATATCAAGTAGTGTTCGATTTCTCCGTTCGGACACACCATTTAATTTAGGTGTTCCAGGTGGAGTTAACTGTAAAACTATTCCACAGTCTTTAAGGTGTTGATCAAACTCATTTGAAAGATATTCGCCACCCCGATCTGAACGGAGTGCTTTAACCTTTCTTCCCAGTTGGTTCTCAACCTTATTCTGGTATTCCTTGAATTTTTCAAAAGACTCACTTTTATGCTTCATTAAGTAGACATATCCGTATCTACTCAAATCATCCGTGAAAGTGATAAAATATCTATAGCCGTCTCTTGCGGTGATTGACATAGGTCCACATACATCAGTATGTATGAGTCCTAATAGGTCACTAGCATGCATTCCAACACCTTTGAAGGAAATTCGAGTCATGTTGCCGATAAGACATGATTCACATGTGCCAAATGAAGAGAAATCAAATGTGGGAATAGTCCCATTCTCAATGAGTTTCTTTACACGTTTTTCATTTAAGTGTCCCATTCGACAATGCCATAGATAAGTTTGATCTTGGTCATCAACCTTTAATTTCTTATTATTCAAAGGTAATATATCTGTGGTTTGATCTAAGATATAAATTCCATTCATGGAAACTGCTTTGCCATAAACCATTTCATTAAAAGAGAAAATACAGCTATTGTCCTTTATTGAAAATGAAAAACCGTCTTTATCAAGTACGGAAACAGAAATAATATTCTTAGATAAACTGGGTACATAGTAACAGTTATATAAATATAACTCAAAACCACTAGGGAGCTGGATTATGTATGTTCCCATTGAGACTGCAGCAACTCGTGCTCCATTCCCGACTCGCAGGTCCACATCACCCTTTGCGAGGGGTTTGATGTTTTTTAGGCCCTGCAAATGATTACACAGATGAGAACCACAACCAGTATCAAGTACCCAAGTTCTGAAACTTGCATGGTTAATCTCAATCATATGAATATAAGATGACATACCAACAGGAGTGACGCGGCCTGCTTTTATGTCCTCACGGTACACGGGACAGTTCCTCCTCCAATGCCCAGTCTTGTGACAATGGTGGCACTCAACGTTACCGTCCTTACTCTTTGCCTTGCCTAGTGAGCCACTAGTCTCACCAGGCCCACTCTTACCGTTTCTTGACTTCTTAAACTTTGGCTTTCCTACAGTTAGGTCGCCGTGAGCTTTGCCCTTACCCTTATTCTTGTTGGAAATCATGAGAACATCTTGCTTCATGCTCCCACTCAATTTAATATCCTTCTCGGTCTGTACGAGAAGTGAGTGTAGCTCATGAGGACTTTTCTTCATGTCATTCATGTAGTAATTTACCCTGAAAAGGGCAAAACCATCATGAAGTGAATGAAGCATACGGTCAATGACTATGCTCTCACTGATTTTGCAATCAAGTGCCTCCAGTTTCTCGACATTCTCAATCATGTTAAGAATGTGTGGGCTAACCGGTTGGCCCTTCTGGAGTTTCGCATCAAAGAAGCGATAGGTATGCTCATAAGTAACGATTCTCGGTGCTTTTGAGAACTCATTAGTGAGCGTGGTGAAAATCTTGTTTGCACCTTGGGCAATGAAGCGTCTTTGCAAATTGGTTTCCATTGCAAAAATGAGTACGTTCTTTATCGCACCCGCTTCCATGACGAAGTCACTTTAAGCAAGTGACTCATTAGCTCTTGCATTGGGGCCTGGGTTTGGTGGTATTGGCTCAGTTAAGTACTTGAGCTTACCGTCAGCAATGGCAGCATTCCGTAATGATGCCTCCCAGTCCGCAAAGTTGGACCCATCATTTTTCAGTCGTGTGGACTGATTCATGTGGTCCATGAAAGTTTTGAGCCTGGACTCGCGTACAAGTGTGGCACTTGGCATAGGGATTTCGTTATTTTCAGCCATTTGTTGTAAGCAGTATTATCAATATAAAACGAATTCTACAATGCAAAAAGAAGAATAAAAACATAATAAGCATACTCATCGTTATAATTTAAGTCTAATGCAAAACTGTTATAAGCGAAGACTCAAGCATTTATAAAATTGACCTCCCTCAAGAATTATATAAATGATCCCAAGACTCAATTATCTGTAAATTGATAAGCCAACCTCTTGGCTAATTCTACTGTTAGAATTCTTGGTTGATAAATTTCTGTAAATTCTATCTATAGTCCATCATAATCTTGAGAAACTCTTCGGATTATAATGTTGAGGTAAAATAAGTCAACACAAACTACTTACCCAACGTAGAAGGGGTCACATGGAGAGTAAGGTCCTATATGCCTACCGACGAAGAAGGGATTCATAGTTGTTTGGCCTTATAAAGACTAGTCTCAATTTTAGTTATAGAGGAAGATCCCATCAACTTTATTTTAATTCATTGCAAGAATGAATAAACTAAGATGATGGCTTAATAATGTGTGACATCTTTATGTCCATGATAACTAACATACAATCTATATGAGTTAATTTTCATGCATATAAGTAGGTGGTTTGGTTTAGGCGGAATATGATGGACTAATTATCATGCGATAAAAAGCAACATGAAAGGAAAAACGTAAAATAAAAACAAAGTCCTAGTGTGATCTATCTACCAAAATGAACATAAATACAACTTTGGAATCCATCCTTGGACCCGAGAAGCTTATCTTGATGTTCCATCTTGGTCCATGTAGCGGGAGTGAGCAATCCAATCTCCATCTTTAGTCTTCTCTAAATTACAATAAAATTACAAAATAAACCTATTTACATTCTAATTTCAAAAACATAATACTAAAGAAAACCAAAAGGAGATTCGAGATCTGAAAATTACATTAAGATTATGTTTCCATCATTACGAAAACATAATCAACTAAGGCCACACTAGATAATACAAATTACAACCGATTGCAAAAATACGTAAATTAAACCATTCAACAATTCATACAACTAAATAAAATGCATCAACTATAAATTAATCATTCAAGACATAATTCCTTAATTATGTAGAGTAATTTATCCAAACCACCTATTTTAAATTTATCAAAATTATGTGACAATTCCTCAATTACTCACAATAATTCCAATCTTAATTCACATTAACTAGTGATATGAATTAATCCAACATTATTTTAAACCTCTTTAAAATAATTGGGTATCTAAAATTTGTGAACCTTTTCACAACAAACAATCATACATTATAAATTTAATGTATAATAATTATTGGCCAAAACCCAACAACAATAAGAAAAACGGAGAAAATTTTTTTTTTTTTTAAAAAAAAATGCTCACGACATTCTGCAAAAAACAGAAAAACAGTTTTTTTTTTCTTTTTTTTTTTTCTCTTGTGCACTCGGCATTATCACAAAAAAAAAACGAAATTTTTTTTTTCTCTTTTTGCTCTCGGCAAAACTGGAAAAAAAAAGAACAACAGTTTTTTTTTTCATCTCGGCATTATGCCCTAAAATAACAAAAACAGTTTTTTTTTCTTTCTCGAAAAACAATCCTTTTAATGTGAACAATTTGTTTAAAGTTGCTACTATAACAAGATTGGCATAAACATCAACATTTAATTTAAACATAGATCCAAACTAGATGATTCAATTTAACCTCTTAAAATGAATATCTAAATCATGATTAAATCGATCATCACAATTGATTTGAACATTATTAAATTGACTTGTATGCCAAAACTATATAGCAAAAACAAATGAACATCATTAATCAAAACGATTTCCATTTACATTTTAATTTAATTCTCATTAAATCAAAACATCTACAAATTTATCATATTATCATCTTAACATTTCTAAAACAACAATATCAATAAATCAAATGGAAACAAACATAAAAAAAAAAAAATTGTCTCGACATAAATTTTTTTAAAACGGCCGAACCCTTTTTTTACTTTTTTCTCAAATTTTTGTTTAAATTCATTTATGAAAATCATATAAAATAATTTCGTGGCCTATGCTCTGATACCACTTGTGGGAAATATCGGTATACTTCATCAAGAAATTTGGATTATAACGAAATTAAAATTATGAAATTGCTAGACAGAAACGAAATTGCATAAACAAAATGAGTAGAGATTAGAATCAACCTTTGGTCCTAGCAATTTGGCCTAAGAACAAATATCGAGATCGATATTCTCCTAATTGTTGCACCCAAAATGCTTTGAGAAATGCCTCTTTTCTTTGCTAGAATAAGATTCCTAACTTCTAATGATTTTAGAGTTTTAGTGTGATATGATAATTAGGTCAAAAAGAAGTAAGGAAAAATGATCCTATTCCTCCTCTTAAAAACCGTCCAAGGAGAGTAAAATGGGAAGATTTTATTGTTCCTATTTTTCTCACTTTGACCGAGTGATCAAGCAACCAAATAAGGAGAAAAATCTCCTTATTTTAGGTTGTTATCAAAAATGTATAAAACGGGTATTATTTTATCAATTGTCAATTATGTCAACACGTATTTAATAAGTCCACAAACAACAGTTTGTAATCGATTTATTGATACCGATCTGTCAATCATTTATTATGCCAATGTCGTATAAAATATACATTAACTATAAATATCGCATATTTATAATTTGCTTATTAAATATAACCGTTTACGTTTAATTACAAATTAACATCTTAATTCGTTTAAGCTAACATTATATACAATAATTAAATATAACAGTTTATATTCAATTTACGAATTAACAATTAATTCGTCTCAGCTAATATTATTTAATTGAATTAAATAATCGTCTCATCATCACATTGACTAACCTTTTAGTCAAATACATGGACTAACCTTTTAGTCATATTAGCCATCAATGTGATTATATTTTCATATAGTCACATCTCTCAAACACATCCTTTAGGTGTGACTTTTAGGGACCAATTGATCACCGCCATCAGTATGATAATAATGTCAAACTTCTAGCAAGCCAACCGTTATTAATAAACGTTAATCAACTGATAAAATACTAAGTATACCCTTGTGAACCTATAAGAGATTTAATACACGTTATCACACTGACTGTGGAGGACACAAGCTCCAACATAATCTCATTATCCTCCAATTCCGATTCCGAGGGATCGTTTCTTGAAAGACGAAAGTCAGGTTCATCCAAGTCTTCTTCATCATCCTGTAAAGGCTTATCAAACACGTTATCTTCATCAAAAATAACGTGGACACTTTCTTCAATACAGAGGGTTCTCTTATTGAAGACTTTGTAAGCCTTGCTATGATCTGAGTATCCTATGAAAATCGCCTCATCACTCCTAGGGTCGAACTTACTTAACCGGTTTTTGCCGTTATTGTGACCAAAACATTTACTCCCAAAGCAACGAAGATGGGAGATATTAGGTTTCCGACCTCTAAGGAGTTCGTAGAGGGTTTTCTTAAGTATAGGTCGGATCATAGCACGATTATGGATGTAGCAAGAAGTACTAATGGCTTCAGCCCAAAAGTTACGAGGTAAACCACTACACAGAAGCATTGTATGAGCCATATCTTCCAAAGTTCTATTCATACGTTCAACGACACCATTTTGTTGAGGAGTTCTTGGTGCAGAAAAGTTATGCCCTACACCATTATCTCTACAATATTCTATGAAGGCTTGATTGTCAAACTCGATGTCATGATCCATACGAATAGATACAAGATTTGTCTTATATTTATTTTGAACACGTTTCATAAGACAAACAAATTCATCAAATGTTTCATCTTTTGAATGAAGAAAGATACGCCATACATACCTTGAGTAATCTTCTACAAGAACGTAGACGTACCTTGATCCTCCTCTACTACTTACCTTCATAGTGTAGATACCCAGTATCTGTTGAGACTCCAACAAACACCCGATGATTATCGGACTACAACATGTTTTGGAATCGCGGCGTTTGATCGACAGTTTGTGTACAACTTTACGTCGAAAAACTTAAAACGATTTCGAAAATAAAACATCTAAAAACATTTCAAAAATACCTGGAGTGTTTAATGCACGACGACGGGGTCGAATGACACTAACTAGAGTCAAAACCAGCACCGGGCCAAAAACCGACTCAAAAATTCAAATCCCGACTCCAACAACGAGTCAAACCGAGTCAACCACAAAAAACCAAACATTTTAAACCTTCTACCTTAAGTTTTCCCGGATTCATGTTGGTCAAGTACCAAACATGTGAATACAAAACCTAGGATAGAACAAATCATGATTGTGTTTGTTGTGAAAGTGACAACACAGCTCGAAGACCCCCGACGCGACTCGCGCCTCTTTGAGCAGCCCAGGTGGCCACGTCGCTCAAAACTCACACAACCACTCATTCTCCTATAAATACCCCTCAAATGCCACCCATTTGAGACTTACGCGAGTGTCCGCCCCCTCGTTTCTCCCTTAAAATTCTCGACTCGACTTCTTAAGTCACAACCCGACGCGTATTTACGACCTAACGATCGTAAACACGAGCCTTACACATTGTTTGGTACTGCATCGTGCATTAAATCACTTGACCGACCATTTCGACCACTACACCATCACTAAACTTTTAAAACACTCTTTTACTTACCAAAACGGTTTTAAACCGAGTTTTCTCCGATCAAACGAGTTGTTACACTTACGTCGGTCACTCGCCATAACCAAACATGTAAGTATGAGGGTGTAAAAATCCTCTTTTGTTATGTTTTCATTTGCTTCATGACTCTAACATGCTAAAATATGCATAACATGAACCAAAACATGGAATAAACGAGCCAAAACTGATTTTTGGTCTGAGGCAGAAGCCCCTTAGGTCGCCAACTAGCTCGCGCCTAAATGGGGTACTCAGACCAGAGATCAACCGTGTTTGTTCTCGTCATTTCCCTTAATCCATTTTTCATATTTGTAATCGGTTTTCACCATTTCAAGTATTTTTGAACCATTGTTATTTTATTTCACATGTTTTAACCATAAAGCATTTTTCACTCTTGGTTCCTCATACCATGACGGTTAAATCCGTGTTTCGGTGATAATATTTGGTTAATGACATTTAAAAGGTATTTTAAAGCCTTTTATTTCATTTCTTTACATTTTCAAAGAAACATATTAGTCCCCAACACAAAATCGCCCTTGGTTCTACATACCATGCCGTATTTTAACACGGGTACGATGACGAGTATCGACTAATTACGTTCAAATGGACTTAAAACAATTAGTCCATAATCATTTTCAAAACTATTCATGTCAAGTTTGACAAATCGAACCCGACACCGAATATTATCAAATAATGATGATTATTCAAGTCTAGTTCTTCAAATAAACAAATGCGGTCTAAATGACTCCTTCAAATCAAACCGGGTTCAAATACCCATTTTCAACACGTTTTATAACGTTTTCCAAAAGGTCAGAACACGGCACATAAACCGTGGGCTAACCCGCGCCTAATCAGGCTCTCCATTTCTCATTTTCAAAATCAGAGGGAGGCCCCTTACACCGCCGGCTGGCTCGCGCCTCATGTAGCCGTCTGGTGCAGGGCTTGTTCCCTTCCAGCATTAGTCTAGGACGATCTCGACTCCGGTTAACCCGGATATAGGACGGATCAGATGACTATTTGATTATCCAAAACCATATTTTCAAAATGCCTTACTAATACAAATGGATCATGTTATGCACCCTAAACCTAATACGGTAAATGGATGTTTAATTTCCGTCTTGCATGCAAATCAACCATTTATCCTACTCGACATCTTATACTTGATACTTGGATTAAATCAACCAACTTAGAAAGCTCTTACATGTTAGGTTTAAATCATTGGATGCGCATTCATGCATTTAAACCGTTTTATCAACTTTTGCATTCAACCAACCAAGATCGATCAGTAGAGGCCGCTAAACGCGGGCGGGATTGGGTGTCTGATTAAAGGGCTTCCCAATACATACCTTCACCTCTTACTCAGAAACTTTGGATAGTGGACGACCTTATCCAGGGCGTACGAGAGTCATTCTAGAGGTAGGATGCTATAGAGGGACGATTTCCTTATCTTTAGTACCTATGTCAAACGCTGCTTTGTGCTTCGATTTGACCGAGGTATAAAGTGGATTTCGAACGGGTTCCAGGCATCCCACAAATGCTTGGTGGTGACTCCGAACATCTCTAATCGTTTCGAGACCCTTACCGAGACGAAACCGACCGATCTAAAACGATCCGGTCGAAAGCATTTTTACGCCGCCGAGCGGGGCTTTAAAAAAGACCGTTATACGTCCGCAGATTGGCCTGGCGTGTAGGTGGCTATGTCCACAGATTAGCGACTCCGCTAGGGAAAACTAGGACACTTACGTCTTTGTGATCCCTAGATGGTGAGACTCGAACGAGGTCTTGGTTGGAATGCATTAATTGATATTACGGTCATAAGTCGGGTTCCTTGTCCGGGCCCACAACCTAACCTTTATCGACCAATTCGCTCGTCTCGTCGGCGTGAGTTTTCTCATCCCCGCGTTTTGAATCCCGATTGAGTCAAGCATACCGTTGACGTTACACATTTTTGTTTTATCAAAGAGCTTTCATCACCTTCGAGCAAGAGGCTAGGGCACCCTCCTTACACAATTTGTTTGGATTGGTATCCCTCTCGCAAATCGGGGTTTGATTGCTTGGTGTGTAACCCACCCTTTTAAGCCAAAACCCGTGTCAGCATAATGCATAATATAATGAAACTGTGAGTGCTTATGTGCTACTTAATCATAAGTTCTTCCGTGTCATTTTCAAACTTTCAAAAACACCCTTTTCGCGCCGTTATAATGGCCATTTCAAACCTCGGTCTTTCGCCGACCGATGCACGCCTTTCTAGGTCGTCGTAATGACGATTTTCAAATCCGGTTTTGTACAACCATTTCAACACGCCTTTCTAGGCCGTCGTAATGACGATTTTCAAACCCGGTTTTGTGTAACCATTTCAACACGCCTTTCTAGGCCGTCGTAATGACGATTTTCAAACCCAGTTTTGTATAACCATTTCAACACGCCTTTTTAGGCCGTCATAATGATGATTTTCAAACCCGGTTTTGTATAACCATTTCAAATCACCTTTTTACGCTGTTATAATCGCCGCGTCTAGACATGGATTTTAACCCGTTTCGCGCCGACAATGACTTTCTTTCAAAACCCGAGAAAACCACACACTCTCTTCTCGAGACACTTTCCGGATCCCGAGGACCATGCACCGTCCCCGAGACCTCTTCAAACATTTCAAACTCGATTTTCAAAACATACGATTTTGAATTTCAAAAAACCGTCTTGGGAAACAATGCACTGTTTCCCGAGCCGACTCAATCTCAAATCGTCTTTTGCAAATAAACTTAAGACAACCCTTTCAACTGATCAACTTGCGGAGATCTCTATTGTAATACTCCGTATTTATAAGTCTTGGGGTACTCTATCGAGTAGGCCTTACTCTGCCGAGTAAGGGTAATTGCGTTTTAGAAAAAGTTTCTGACCTGTTGGGTACTCGATCGAGTAGCTGGGGCACTCGATCGAGTAGCTGGGGCACTCGATCGAGTAAGGGGGTAATCGATCGAGTACCTTGGGTACTCGATCGAGTAGCCGGTTTTACGGGGAGTTTTCTCGGGCTTTGTTAATTATGCGATTAAGGTATTTAAGCTTTGTCGTCATTATTCTAAATCACTTTTGCAAAACCTAAATTACAGTTTAAGAGAGAAAGCAAACAAGTTCATCTTCTTAATCGCATTCTTAGCAATTCCCGGAGTTCAGACGGTCAGTTCTTGTCGTTGATTATACCGTTGAGTTCCTTGCGTCGAGGGTAAGATCTATGTACCCTTTTTATTGTCTTTCCTTTGAATTGGTTAAACCCTAATTTAGAGATTTGGGGGTTTATGTGTAGTATGTGATTTGGTAGCCTTTATGTGTTGTATGATAGGAGGAGGGTTCATAGAGGAGGCTTTTTGATTCAGCAGTAGAGACCGTCTGATTGTGTGCTTACGAGGTAGGATTTCCTACTCAGTATTAGTCCCATAATGGGATATTGGTTGATGTATTGTATTTGGTTATTTGATATAATAATTGCATTGTGATTGTGGTTGTGGTTGTGATCGTTGTTGATGGTTCGCGAGGCGTGGCCTCGGCTGAGTGGGGTCACTTGCGGGAGTGGCTTCACGCCCTAGTTTCACCTTCTGTGGAACCCGCCACAGAAGGGATGTGCACATTAATGGAGAGGGTTATCGCTCACTATGTGGAGCGGGGATTTGGTGGGTACGGTTGCGGTCCCCCACTAGCAGGGCTGGTCCAGTGGACAGTCAGTATTGAGGTGATTGGAATTGGTTGGTTGTGTGTGTGTGACAGTTAAGCTGTTTGTTTATCTTATCGTTGTTGTTTATATTGATTGTGTGATTAGTACTGACCCCGGTGTTGTTTTGTAAACCTGCGGTGATCCATTCGGGGATGGTGAGCAGATATTGAGCAGGTATTGAGATGAGTACTGGGATAGCTGGGATGGCCACGACATGATGATAGGAGTCTTCCGCTGTAGCTTAGTAGTATTTACATTTCAGTTAGAACAGTCAGTTTGAGAACATGTATCGTACTTTTGGTTTGGTTTTGAGATTTGTAACTCTTCGCTAAGTATTTATAATAAACGTTGTTTCTTCATTGTTATTTGATTATCATTGCCTCGGGTAACCGAGATGGTAATGTCTTCATACCTGAGTGGTCCTGGTAAGGCACTTGGAGTATGGGGGTGTTACAAATGGTATCAGAGCAACGATCCTGAAACCTGTAACCAATGAACCTAATGAACATAGGGAGTCAATTAAAATGAACCCGGGGTAAAAGTTGTAGGAGCTAATGCAAAGGCTTGGGAGACGTCCTAAAGTCGCGGGGTCGCCCTACAACTTTGAACCGGTCACATGGGGGGGAGTGTTTGTCGAGTCGTATGTGTGTTTGGTTAACTTGTGTAAGAATGTGATGAAAGGTGTTAATTGTTGGATGTTCGAAGTTGAAGGTTGAGAATGTTAAAGGTTAATGAAATATGTGGAAACTGTTGATGGAATGATAGCATGTTGAATGTTTTACAACGTGGCATTTAATAACATAATGAAATGATCTCGTAGATAGTAGAAAAGATGCGTAGCATGTTTATTATGATATAATGTGGTTTATAAAGTTTAGCATGTTAGCATATGACGTAACATGCGGGTAGCTTTTATGAATTGGCATGACTCGATCGAGTGGGACTGACTCGATCGGGTGGGTTTTTGACGGTTTTGAGTCCAGAATCGTGTTTTTGGGTACTCGATCGAGTAACTAGGGGTACTCGATCGAGTAGTTACTCGGTCGAGTATGTAAGAGATCAGAAGGTCTGTTTGGCGTCTGAAGTTTGGGTACTCGATCGAGTATGTGGGGCACTCGATCGAGTAGCCTGTTACTCGATCGAGTGTGTTTGGGAACTCGATCGAGTAGGTTCTGGGCAGCGTGTTTTCATGTTTTGAGGTTTAGTACGTGTGTTTATGTCTACCCTTTCTTATATATAGTTTCAAGATGCCGCCCAAGGAGACTGCTTTGTATGCGAGAGCTGAGCTTATGACCATGGATGACATCGTTAAGATGTTAGAGCACCAGGATGCTCTTACCGAGACCCTAAAGAAAGTGAATGAGGATAAGAATAAAGATAAGGAGAAGGAGGTTGATCATTCTAAAATCAGCCTCTATATTGCGAGGTTTAACCCGAAAGAGTACAAGGGAGTTGGGGAGCCTAACCTTCTTGATAGTTGGCTGAGAGAGATGGAGAACATATTAGATTTGGTTCACTGTCCGGATGAGATGAGAGTGGAACAGGCTGCGTTCTATCTGAGGGAGGCAGCTGGCAAGTGGTGGGATTCAGTGAAAGTGAGTGCTAAGGAGATATATACAAACCAAGGGTTACCTGCTATACCTTGGGAGGAGTTTCGTAGGGATGTGAGGAAGGAGTTTGTACCAGAACATGTGAGGAGTAAGTTGAGGGAAGAGTTTGACAGTTTTATGATGACCGCTGAGATGTCTGTAGCCGAGTACTACAGACAGTTCAATGAGAAGTCTAGGTATGCTGAGGATATGGGTTTGAGTGAGGAGAACCTGGCGTTGAGGTTTGAGAGGGGGTTGACCCCTAAGATTATGGATAAGTTACCCGTGGGAGTCCTTACTGATGTTAAAGAAGCTTATGAGAGGGCTGGGAGAGCTGAGAGGTTGGTGGAGATGGCTCAGGAGAGGTTAGGTGGTGAGAAGAGGAAGTCGGAGAGCGAGGGTGGTGGCCAATGTAATCACAAGAAAGGCAACCACAATCAGTCTAAGGGGCTTTCTTCTGGGTCAGGGTTCAGTGCTGGGGCTTCCTTTGGGCATGGCCGAGGAAGTGTGAGTAATAGTTGGGGAGTGACCTGCTATAGCTGTGGGGGTGTAGGCCACAAGAGACATGAGTGCACAAGTGCACCAGGATCTTTCCAGAGACTCGCGAGCTTCGCGAGCAAATGACCGGCCGGATCATGGCCAAACCGGGAAGTCGAGTTACCAGTGGTGGAGGCAACCGCAACGGCGGTAATTCTTATCAGAAACCACCAACGAACAACAATAACAATCAAGGGTCGGGTGCTAAGCCGACCACTTCAGCCAGTACTGTCCAGGGAGGTGGGCAGAAGACCAGTGGCAAGTTATTCATGATGGAGAAGAAAGCAGCTGAGGAAGATGCGCACGTTATCACCGGTACTTTTCTTGTAATTGGCGGTCATACCTTTGTTTTGTTTGATTCGGGGGCTTCTCAGTCGTTTGTGTCTTCGAGTCATGTTAAACGGTTGGGTTTGAGGGTATATGAGTCTGTTAGTGAGCGAGTTTTCATACCTTCGGGTGAGTCTGTATCATGTGGGAGATTGTTTAGAGATGTATCTATGATAGTTGGGCAAGTTGATTTCCCTGTAGACTTGCTAGAGTTTCCTTTCGACGGTTTTGAGATGATAGTTGGGATGGATTGGTTGGGAAAGTATAAAGCTAAGATAGACTGTCATCAAAAGAAAGTGTCTTTAAGAGGTCCTAAAGGCGTTAGTGTGTCTTATCGTGGGTTTCTAGTCAAACCCAAAGTTAAGTTGATTGTAGCTGTCACCTTGAAGTCTTATCTGAGGAAGGGATATCCTTTGATCTTGTGCCATGTGAGAGATGACCAAGTAGAGAGTCCGACAGTTGATGAGATACGAGTGGTGGGAGAGTTTGCAGATGTTTTTCCAGAGGAGATTCCGGGGTTGCCACCGAAGAGGGAGATAGATTTCACCGTTGAGTTGAAGCCAGGGACGGGGCCGATCTCTAAGGCACCGTATCGTATGGGTCCTAAGGAGATGGAGGAGCTTAGGAAGCAGTTGGATGATTTGATAGAGAAGGGATACATTAGACCAAGTGTATCGCCGTGGGGAGCACCAGTTCTTTTCGTGAAGAAGAAAGATGGGAGTTTGAGGTTATGCATAGATTACAGGGAGCTGAACCGAGTGACGATAAAGAACAAGTATCCTTTGCCAAGGATAGATGACCTGTTTGATCAGTTGAGTGGTGCATCAGTCTTTTCTAAGATTGATTTGAGGTCGGGGTACCATCAGGTGAAGATTAGAGAGGTGGACATACCAAAGACAACTTTCACGTCGAGGTATGGCCATTATGAGTATGTGGTGATGCCGTTTGGGTTGTCTAATGCACCGGCAGTGTTTATGGATTTGATGAATAGAATCTTCAGACAGTTCTTGGACCAGTTTGTAGTGGTATTCATCGATGACATCTTAGTCTACTCTAAGACTAAGGAGGAGCATGAGGAGCATCTGAGGATCATGTTGCAGACTTTGAGAGATCATGAGTTGTATGCTAAGTTGTCCAAGTGTGAGTTCTGGTTAGAGAAAGTTGCCTTTCTGGGGCATGTGATCTCTAAAGATGGGGTAGCTGTGGATCCGGCGAAGATTGAGGCAGTGACAAGGTGGGAAGCACCGAAGAATGTGGCTGAGGTTAGGAGTTTCTTGGGTTTAGCTGGATACCACAGACGGTTCGTGAAGGATTTCTCCAAGATAGCTAGACCTATGACAGCGTTGATGAGGAAAGAGAACAGGTTTCGTTGGGATGAGAGTTGTGAGACGGCGTTCCAAACATTAAAGGAGCGTTTGACCATAGCTCCTGTCTTAGCATTGCCTGAAGGGACCGAGAACTTTGAGGTTTATACAGATGCCTCAAAGAATGGGCTGGGATGTGTGTTGATGCAGAATGGTAAAGTGATTGCCTATGCTTCTAGGTAATTGAAGCCTTATGAGGAGAACTACCCTACTCATGATCTGGAGTTGGGTGCAGTGGTGTTTGCTCTCAAGATATGGAGACATTACCTTTATGGAGCAATCTTTAAGGTATTTTCTGATCACAAGAGTCTCAAGTACATCTTCACTCAGAAGGAGTTGAACATGAGACAGAGGAGGTGGATGGACCTGATTGGCGACTATGACATGGAAATCATCTACCATGAAGGGAAAGCCAATGTTGTAGCTGATGCTTTGAGTAGGAAGAGTGTACATTCCCTGTGTACAGCTCTATCTTTGATGAGGCTGAGAGATGAAGTAGCGAGCTTTGGGATACATATGATGCAGAAAGGAGATGCCATGGGTGATATGACAGTACAGCTTGAGTTTTATGATGATATTAGAGGTAAGCAGGCGTTGGATCCTAAGATAGTTGAGTGGAGAGCTGGAGTAGAGAAAGGGGCAGTGTCCCGTTTTTCTATTCATACAGATGGTAGTTTGCGGTTTGATGGTAGGTGGTGTGTTCCTAATGATGAGGAGTTGAAAAAGACTATCATGACAGAGGCGCATTGCACACCATATTCAGTTCATCCAGGTGGAGACAAGCTATACAAGGATTTGAAGAAAACGTTTTGGTGGCCTGGGATGAAGAGAGAGACAGCTGAGTTTGTGTCCCGTTGTTTGATATGCCAGAGAGTTAAAGGGGAACAGCGACGACCACAAGGTAAGATTCAGTCTTTAGAGGTATCTGAGTGGAAGTGGGAATCCATTTCCATGGATTTCATTGTGGGTTTACCAAAGAGTCAACAAGGTAACAACATGATTTGGGTGATAGTGGATTGTCTGACCAAGTCAGCTCACTTTGTTCCAATGAAAGATACATGGACTAAGGCACAATTGGCTATGGCCTATCGAAAGAACGTGCTTAAGTTACATGGAGTCCCTAAGGACATAGTGTCTGACAGAGATGCGAGGTTTATATCGAGGTTTTGGAAGGAGTTGCGGGAATCGTTGGGAACAACTTTGAAGATGAGTACAAAGATTTCATCCTGCGACAGACGGGCAGACGAGAGAACAATCAAGACTCTTGAGGATATGTTGCGAGCTTGTGTGATGGATTTTGGTGGTAGCTGGGAGCAGAGGTTGGACTTGATATAATTTTCTTACAATAACAGCTATCACACTAGTATTGGTATGGCACCGTTTGAGGCTTTGTATGGGAGGAGATGTAGGAGTCCAATCTGTTGGGACGATAGTCTTTGAGGCAAAGGGTTTTAGGACCAGAGATGGTGCATGAGATGGTGGAACAGATTAAAATGATCAGGGAAAGGATGAGAGCAGCTCAGGATCGACAAAAGAGTTATGCAGATCTACATCGCCGGGATATAGAGTTTCAGGTTGGGGATAAGGTTCTTCTGAAAGTGTCTCCTATGCGTGGGGTTATGAGATTTGGGAAGAAAGGTAAGTTTGAGTCGAAGTTCATCGGTCCTTATGAGATCTTAGAGCGAGTGGGAGAGGTTGCTTATCGTCCGGCTTTACCTGCTGCGTTAGAGAGAGAGTACACAATGTGTTTCACGTATCGCACTTAAAGTATGTGAGTGACCCGTCACATGTGTTAGAGGCAGAGAGCTTAGAGCTAGATGAGTCCTTATCATATCTTGAGGTGCCTAAGCAGATTCTAGACCGAAAGGTTATAAAGACTAGGAGTGGTGAGACAGTTTTGCTTAAGATCCTTTGGTCTAACCACGAGACCAAGGAAGCTACATGGGAGCCAGAGGAAGCTATGAAAGAGCGTTACCCTTTCCTTTTTTATCAGGTATGTATGGTTACGGGGACGTAACCTTGTTTCTTTTAGGGGGGTAAGAGATGACCGCGCACAGTTTTTAAGAGTTTTATACCCCTTTTATATGTTGTGTCGGTATGTTTGTCGGGATGAGTTGGGTTAGTATCATGTTTTAGGTTGAATTTTGTTTGATTGTTGAGTCGGGAATGTTGTGGGAGTACCTTTGTTTAGTAGTGGTTTGAACTTCGGGGACGAAGTTCCTTTTAAGGAGGGAAGACTGTAATACTCCGTATTTATAAGTCTTGGGGTACTCTATCGAGTAGGCCTTACTCTGCCGAGTAAGGGTAATTGCGTTTTAGAAAAAGTTTCTGACCTGTTGGGTACTCGATCGAGTAGTCAGCACTATCGAGTAAGGGGTACTCGATCGAGTACCTTGGGTACTCGATCGAGTAGCCGGTTTTACGGGGAGTTTTCTCGGGTTTTGTTAATTATGCGATTAAGGTATTTAAGCTTTGTCGTCATTATTCTAAATCACTTTTGCAAAACCTAAATTACTGTTTAAGAGAGAAAGTAAACAAGTTCATCTTCTTAATCGCATTCTTAGCAATTCCCGGAGTTCAGACGGTCAGTTCTTGTCGTTGATTATACCGTTGAGTTCCTTGCGTCGAGGGTAAGATCTATGTACCCTTTTTTATTGTCTTTCCTTTGAATTGGTTAAACCCTAATTTAGAGATTTGGGGGTTTATGTGTATTATGTGATTTGGTAGCCTTTATGTGTTGTATGATAGGAGGAGGGTTCATAGAGGAGGCTTTTTGATTCAAAGCAGAGAGACCGTCGATTGTGTGCTTACTGGTAGGATTTCCAACTCAGTATTAGTCCCATAATGGGATATTGGTTGATGTATTGTATTTGGTTGTTTGATATAATAATTGTATTGTGATTGTGGTTGTGGTTGTGATCGTTGTTGATGGTTCGCGAGGCGTGGCCTCGGCTGAGTGGGGTCACTTGCGGGAGTGGCTTCACGCCCTAGTTTCGCCTTCTGTGGAACCCGCCACAGAAGGGATGTGCACATTAATGGACAGGGTTATCGCTCACTATGTGGAGCGGGGATTTGGTGGGTACGGCTGCGGTCCCCCATCGGGGGGGTCCAAAGGGGACGATCGATTGAGGTGATTGGAATTGGTTGGTTATGTGTGTGTGACAGTTAAGCTGTCTGTTTATCTTATCGTTGTTGTTTATATTGATTGTGTGATTAGTACTGACCCCGGTGTTGTTTTGTAAACCTGCGGTGATCCATTCGGGGATGGTGAGCAGATATTGAGCAGGTATTGAGATGAGTACTGGGATAGCTGGGATGGCCACGACATGATGATAGGAGTCTTCCGCTGTAGCTTAGTAGTATTTACATTTCAGTTAGAACAGTCAGTTTGAGAACATGTATCGTACTTTTGGTTTGGTTTTGAGATTTGTAACTCTTCGCTAAGTATTTATAATAAACGTTGTTTCTTCATTGTTATTTGATTATCATTGCCTCGGGTAACCGAGATGGTAATGTCTTCATACCTGAGTGGTCCTGGTAAGGCACTTGGAGTATGGAGGTGTTACATCTATCTTCGGAAGCCGCCCATTAAAGCGACAAATGAATCTTTTTGAAAATTCCTATTTTCGAAAACTTCAGTCCACCATTCCAATTCAGCCTCATGTCAATCGAGTCAAAGCAAACGTACTTATGGGTCTTTACTTATGAGTTGTCTCACCACGAGACCCGTCCAATGGCGTCACGCCGTCATGTTGGACTCGTGTCAAAGGTTCGGTCAAACACTGTCACGTCATAAACCGAGTCAGCACCGAGGAACCACACACGGTCGCCCCGTCTTGTCGAGTCAGATCTTTGTCTCGTCCGTTGTGCTGTCTGCGTTCTGTCTTAGAACCCTGTCGGATTGAGTTGTAATGTGAGCCGTTTTTCCTGCCTCAGAGCCATGGCCCGTCTTCAGCTTCGTCCAACAACAACAATGATAACAACATAGATGTCACAACTGATCAGCTAGCCGGCCTGCTCACCGCTCTTAAGGTCACCCTGGATCGCGTCGAGACCCGTATCGACGCCCTGGAGAACAAGGAAACTGGGGAACATAATACCCCACCTCTGACTGAAATGAGAAGAGACTGAAACTCTTGAAGGAACAGCTCCTAGCCCGGGGTAACAATATCCATCTTGAGAACAACCGAAGGTTCGAGCCTGATGGGGATCAACTACCTGACAACTTCACCTTAACTGATGTGCCTAAGTTTAGGGGGGTGGAGGACCCACTAGACCATATCCGTGCTTTCAAGGACTACATGGCCATTAAGGGTGTAACACCCCGTATTTTATTAAGTTGGATAAAATTCTTTTAATTGCTATTTTGAATTTAATTACATCATTTAACGATTTATATATATATGCTTAGCTAATTAATTAATTTCATCATAATTCGATACGTTAATTTTAATAATCATTAATAAGTTTATTTAAAGTTAGTTCGGGTTTATTGAAGTTAGTTCGAGTTTATTTATTTAATAATTTCCGTTTCTTTACGAGTCCTTATGAAAGTTGTTTTAAGTGAACCCGAGATGGATTTTGGGAACAAAACCGTCCAATTAGCTATTTTGAGCTTATTTCACTAAATTAGCAATTTTTATTAATATCCGTTAGTTTTGTAAAAATCGCTAATAATTCCGATTCAAGCTGATATTGTATTATTTACGTTAACTAGCTGAGTTTATTTTATTTTCACTCATTAAATTTATTTATTATTGATTCCGTTTTATTACTGAAACTTTTACTAAAACCGATTTTATTAACTCGAGACGGTTTTAAAAACGAGCGAAATTTCTTAACGACGAAGAAACGTACGTATAATAAATAGCAGGCTAGCAGGCTGCTGTCTCATTTCACGAACGCACTCTTTTCTTCTTCTTCGTTCTTTTTTCTTCTTTTGGGCGAGTTTTCTTTCCTTTTTAAAATTTGATCTGTTAATCGACGTCGGTGCTTCGTTCCTTATCCGTTTTCAACTATTTTTGTTCCATAGCGCTCCTCTCGTCGTTCTCGTCATTCCGATGTAAGTAACATTCATTTTCGTTATGTATTTCTACAAACCCAATTTATACTTTCAGCTTTATTTATTATAAGACGGTTGTAGATGCTAAGATAAACGGGCTGGTAGAAGATTTGTTAGTCATAAATGATTAGTTCAATCGGAAAAAGGTAACAATGATAGGTTACTCAATATTACTTGTAAAATATGTTTATTTAGAATGCTGGTTAGTCTGTTTTATAGTTGAGACGGTGTATAATTATATATAGGGATCATTATGGATGTTAATTAGTCAGTTGTATAGTTGAGACGGTGTACAGTGATATGTGAAGATGATTGAGACGGTGTATACTGACCTGTAGGGATCATTTGGGATGCTAGTTAGTAAGTGGTATATTTAAGACGGTGTATACTGACATGCATGGATTGTTTTGGGATGAATATTGGTTGAGACTTGGAGATGGTTGTATACATTGCTAGGACTGTTTTGGGATGGTGGAAGGCGGTAGAAATGGCTTGTTTGGTCAGCCATAATAGGTGTTGGTAGGGATGGTTCTTTGGCGCTTAGCACGTGGGGGGGAGGGAGAGTTGAACGGGGTGGTGTTGGGTTGGACACGGGGTACTCATACCCCTGTTTTTCCCCTTTCTTCCTTTCCTTTGTTTATGGTTGGGTGGTCCATTAGGTGGAGTAGTAGCTTGGTTGTTTTGGTCGTAGCCTGCAGGGGGCCTAGTTGTGGCCTGGGCAGTAGCTTAGCAGTGGCCTGGCCGTGGCCTAGGCAGTGGCCTAGCTAAGTCACGAGTTTGAGGCCATGTGTAGTTGGTGGTTAGGCCGAGTTTGAGGTTGTCATAATAACTTTTGGGCCGTGTCTATAAATTGTTTTGACGCTAGTTTGGTTTATTTAAAATATAATTAAATTAATTTCTGTCTCTTATTTTATATAACGATAATTCGTTAATATCGTCCTTTCACATAATTATTTTAGGTGGCTCATATGTGGTTGAAGATGAAGAGTAATTTTGGGTTTTAGAAGCTTTCTCAAGTTTATTGCTTGTCTCTTTGCTAGCTTAAGGTAACTATTCCGAGTTACTCGACGAATTAATGTCACATTAGTAGTTAATGTTGTGCTTGTTGTTTGTTAAGTGTTTAGGTGATTGATAATGTGTTACTTTCGTTTTTCACATGATAGAAATTGGAAATAGCATGAGAATAATATTGCGATAAAATTTGTGAATTGGGCCAAAGTAGGCCAAGACTCTGAGCTGGGCCAGATTGACCGAACGAGTTTGGTCAAACTAGGTTTAAACCGGTCAGCCTCGATTTGACCGATGACCCGTCGCGGGACTCGGGTCGAGGGTTTGTCTTTGAGGTGAGATTGGATGTTTTACGTTGATGCCTTAATATTTGTGACTATCATTTCACATGTTGGTTGTTGGATGAATTGGTTGCCTTATACTTCAGTCTTCTTGTCTTGTTGCCATTTTAGCTTGTTCTCATGAATTATGAGATTAACGGTTAAGAATGGAATTTGGATTATTATTGATATTGGAGATTTTGTTGGATTGTCACCGAATATACTTCTTGCAGGTTGGTTTCTCATTCTTACAATTTGGGTAATTGAATATATAAAGGTTATGAGTACCATTAATATTGAGGATTGTGTTGTTGGCCACCGCTTATACGTATGGTATTGTTGTGTTTGTCATAGATAGGTCTTTATAGTCTTTGACGAGTGTATGTTCACGGCTCAATAGCCTTTGTGTTTCTGACTTGGTGGGTTTATATCCAAGTTGGGGCATGACCTCGTTACTTATTTTGAGAGTAAGTGGTCAGCTTAAGTACTAGCCAACCCTTTGGTGGACTCCTTAGGGTACTCACATGATTTTATAAAATTGTGGGTCTTGGGTGCGGTGGTGTGTATCCGCATGTCTAGGTCTGCGCAGATTTAGGACTAGGGTTGTGTTGTGTCTTGGCCATGTTTTTATAGAACCTCTGAGCCAGGATACCGGTTCGATTACCTTCCCTACCTCGTGGTATAGACTCGAGTTACAAAGTGACTATTGACCGTGCTAAGAACTTATGCCTGTCTTTGATATATTGTCCTTTCTTGTTTGATGATTCTATGAATCATAGAAGGTGAGATGCAAGCCGGCTATGGTTGATAGAGTTTGGATTCCTGGATGTTATGTGATTCACATGATAGTGTTGTATGAGTCGGTCTAGTATTCACATGCTAGGACTGTTGGGAAATGTGTCCTCAACAATAGTGCGATCACATGATTTAAATATCATTATTAAATCTCATTACAAGAATACGGAAGGGATGATACATAATATATATAGTCAACTGGTCCACACATATCGGTAATGATTGGTCGGCTAGAGTTTGACATTACTCGTCGTGCGACGGTGGTGATCGATTGATCCCGAGGTCACACCTAAAGGACGATTCCCTTAATTGAAAAGGTTAATTAATTGTATACCGATACAGATTAATTAATTCCTTAAAATTGAACAAATTATTATAAAAGAGAGAATAATGACATCTTATTATAATGTGATTAAATGAGATTTCATTTAGTAATTTAAGAAGTTATATTACTAAAATTAATCGGTGTTTGCGAAACACGCGAGATGAGAATGATAAGTTAGTTATAATTACAAGATATTGTGAATTATACTAACTAGTAATTAAATGACCATTTTATGAGAAAGTAATTTTAAATTACTAGTCAATTTGTTAAATATGATTTATTTAATTTATAAATGATATTTAATTTGTTAAATATGCATTTTAAATTAAAACAAGACATAAGACATGTCACATGTCACATGACATACAATTGTACAATTGACAAAAATAAAATGGACTCAATATTACAAGGAAAACCATTTTATATGTAGTGAGTGGGTGTTGATGGTTTTTGTTATTTAAATAATAAAATAAACATCATGATAACACCTACTACTAGCTAGCTTTTCTTGTGAAGAACAAAAGCAAATTGGGAAGAAAAATTTGTCTACTCTATGGCCTCCCAACCGGTTTTCTATATACAACATTAGAGAGAAAATTTTCTCTAATTAAAATTCATTCTCACTTTTTATGAAAAACCTCCCTTCTCTCTCTTGTTCTTCACAAAACTCATTTTTGTGAATCTAATTTGTTTAAATCAAACACTAATAATACTAAAAGTAGTATATGAGTATTAGTAATAGATTTTAAGGTAAACCACAATATAAACATCTAGTACATGTTAGTTTGTGGGATTAAGGGATAGTTTTGGGTGCAACTAATTGGAGGGCTTCTAATTTGAAGTCAAGTATGTTCATCCATTAATGGAAAGCTCAAGAACTAACAAGAAGGAGATCTTGTTGGTGCCCAATATGACCGAAATTATTATGGTGAGAAAATGTTTTCTTATCTTCTTTTATTAAAGTTTGCATGCATAAAATCCACCTTTAATTTTATGACAAATTAATTTTACATATATGAGTATGTTAGTATGTATATGAATCTACATTTCCTTCAATCGGTATCATGAGCCACGGTTGTTTGCATGCAAATTGGTTAAAAGTTTTTCCGAGTTATAAGAATAACAAATAAAACTTGTAAAATTTGTGTTATTATGATATATCACGAAATAATTACATGCATGTTAATATTTCTGGTCCTAAAGTGTTTTAGGATATTTTGGTGAATTTTTCAAATTTTTTATTGTTCATAATTACAATAATGGCATTTAAATGTGATTTTATGAGTAAAAATGTCATTTTTGGTCTAAAATTTGCTATACTTCGAATTTTCCAGTGGTTTTTGGATATGTTTTCACATATATTATTTTGAGATAACCTGTAAATTTTCATAATTTTTGGACTTGTTATGCTCGAAAAATGAATTTTTCATTATTAAATTCGGATTTAGGTGAAAAATAGGTTAATATGAGTTAAATTTCGAATCTGGTCATAGAAAATTAATATGTTGTCACATGCAATTTTACAAGATGTGTGTAAAATAATTGGCTATAAAGAAGTCTTTTTGCATGATTTATGGATTTTTGAAGAAAAATAGCATAAATAGTGACATTATTAGTGGAAAATTAATAAAACATAATCTATGACTTAGGAAAAACGTCTAATGTTGCATTTTATTATATTTTTCAGATCTAAAATTGAAAAGTTAGTAAATATAATTTTTCCATGTTTTTATGATTATTTTATTAAAAATCGATAAACCGCAACATTGTTTTTCCTAAAAAATTTCAAATTTTTAACCTAAGATTTTGAACATTATGAGTGTCATGGAATTTTTCCAGAATGTTCATGAATTTAAATTTCAAATTTTGAATTTATTTGAAATTTTGTGATTTATTTGAAGTTTAATAGCTTATTTTTGTAATTTTGGTCCATTTATGAACAAATTTGTAAATAAAGGTTAATTATGGTCAAATTATTAGTGAAGACTATATTTTGAGTCCTAAGAGGTTAGGGTAATTAACTTATACATAAATATGAGTTTATGTATTTTTGTGATTATAAAATGTTGAAATCACGCAAATCCGTAAAAACCGAGTAATATACGATATTGGCTAATTAAAGGCGATTTAGCATAAAATTGGGCATGTTCATACATATCATAATGCTGCATTTTCTTTATGATTGTCATAATTTTTAATTTATGTAATTTTGAATTATGTAATTTTACTTAGTATGGCCTTAGTTTTTAATTGGTATTTCCCGAAATGTATGGGAATATCGATTCGGTTGTAATTTATTGTGATCTCGTATCACCGTTTTATAATTTAATAGATTTATTTTATTTTAGTTACAAATGTATAATAGGATATTATGTAATTTGTTATGTAATTTTATTCATTCCGGAGTTCCCAAAGACGGATTTCTTCAAGAATGGCGATACATAAAGACGGTGTTACCTCGAGATGCGTGCCACAACCGAAGTTCAAGGGACCAATGGAGTTGGTTTCTGAAATGTAATAGTTAAATAGTTTTTCTATTTTAGGAAGGCCATACTATGATTTATTTATTTTTATGCTTGCATTTTATTTTATGTCGCATGCATTGCTAAATCGCCATAACTAAACATGCATTGTCATTTTATCGAGTTTATCGACCGTGTCAATTAGAATTATCGTAGTTCACCGCTTTAGTTCACTTAAAACGTGATAGATAATAAATTGACATGACCTCTCGCTAAAACAATCAATTGAGACATAGCCTTACCAAATAGTATAAACCATGAAAACCTATTTCGCGAGGGAGTGCACTCGGCTACCCCGGGGTACAAACCTTGTTACGTAGGGGAAGTGGGTGATAAATGTTAATCCACCGAATTCATGTTGATGAGGGTTTCATCGGCTACCCCGTGCCTAAGTTAATGTGGGTTTGGATAATGGACACATTTATTCGAAATTTGGATTGAACTCAACAAAAGTAATTGATAAGGGTTTCATCGGCTACCCCGTGCCCTTGTTGATGTGTTTTGGGCTATAGATAAATATTAGAGTAATTTTATCGACCGAGAGTTCTAAAAGTAGAATCGATTAAAGAGTTAATCCACCGAGTTATATTGATAAGGGTTTCATCGGCTACCCCGTGCCCAAGTTAATATGAATTTGGATCTTGGAATCATTTATCATAGTTGGGTAGAGGTCACTATGTAAATGCTTTACTTGTTATTTACAAGTATTAATATAACGATAAATGTTTTGTTTTCACTATTCCGTTATTATATTGTTCTATTTCTTAACCACAATTCATATACGATATCATTTCGTTTTTGATTCAAATCTCCATTAAAATATCGTAACTAAAGACAAATATGAGTTTGCTTCTAAAACCTCAAATGAACCATTGTTAAGGATCTCTTGTAAAGAGTATAGATAAAGGTTATTCATTATCAAACAGGTTTTTGATTCTTGACTAACACATCTACTTACAATGGATTGTTATGTTTCATATACTTAATTGAATTAAGTACCTTGAAATGATAAATTGTTTTGGTAATTAGTTTTGTCAAGAATTCGTAATTGACCAAAATAACGCAACCACTTCAATGAAAGTTTTTAAGACTAAAACGAACAAATGAAGAGTAATCTTCATGAATTCAATTTTGCTTCTCAAAGCAAAGACTCATTGAAATAAGTGGGAGCATTCTCTTAAACCGTTAAGATGAGGACGAGGTTCAAGAAGTAAAGATTATAATGGAATTGATACAAGGTAATGTTAAAGGTAAAGTTGTTGAGAATGACGATACTAAACCTATCAATCCCAACCGATAAAGTTTCCATTGTCTTAAATGTTGGACACGAGAAAGGAAACTACCCCAAATTATTGAAGAATCAGCAAGTTAGTTGTGGGACATCTAATGGGACCTTCTTCTTTAAAAGTGTTTATTTGATTAAACATAAATTTTGCTAGTGCCACTTCGTCAATATTAGAAACCAGTGGAGGTTTTCATCATTATGTTTGATACATAGGATGATTAGAATATGACGACTAGCAAAAATGAAGTCGAGAGATAGAGTAATTGTGTACTCAATCTAGTTTTTGGATTTGGAGTTGTACTTAATTGTGACTATTAAGTACATAAACTCTAAATAAGAATACAAACTTGTTAAGATACAAAAGAGGTTTCACTTTTGTGACCCTATACACCACGATTTGATGTATGGCTAGCCCATTATCAAGGTGAGTATATTCTAAACCAAACTAGAATGATATATCATGAAGATGATGCAAGACTCAAATTGGTAACCCAAGATTGAACCTTAAATTATGGAATGATTAACGCAAAGAGTTATCGAGTACTCTTGAAACCATTAGATTGTTAATGGTATATGCGTATCTTGTATTCAAAGCAAGAAGTCTCGTACCTTTTGGTTGAAAAGGAGATCGAGGTTGTAAATCATTGATCCAAAATAGGTTGATCATTTTCTTTTACCAACGATTTAAGTTGACGCTAATATGTTCACTTAATAAGGTAAAAGGAGAAATCTTTGAAGAATTTCAAAGAGTTCAAGGAATCACGATTTAGTCGTGATGGGATTATCAAAGTGAAGACTTTGATATAAGCCAAAGGAAATGTGATATAGTATCACATGTTAATCTCTCTTAGCACGCATCATGGAATAATGTGTGATTGGATAAGAAATCAAACGCTATTTGATATGGTTTGGATTTCAATCAAGTTACTTTGAGTTACTTGATCCTTTTGGGGATTTTATCATTTTTGTCTAAATTATTTTTCCACTAAATTGAATCATATGAGATATGAAATGGTAAGGGTACCATGGTTGTAAGTTT